>NC_082356.1:14802781-15162781 GCF_027477595.1 Haemorhous mexicanus | reverse complement strand
ACTTGCTCTGGCGACTGTGTTGTGTCAAGCTAGAAAGTGGCAAACTTGCTGTATTTCTCGAATGATAAAGATGCCAGCAACTAGGAGACCGGACATTCTTAGATCAACAAAGGCAACCTTGAATCGGACATGAAGACCCTGAAGAAATGACTTCTTTTTCCCATGGAAAATGGTCTCCATTGGCAATCACTTGCCTCTGTGAGCATGTCGTGCCAAGTAAGAAATTGGGAAACTTTTCTGGATTTTTCCAAAACTAAAGCTGCCAGGAACTAGGATCCTTCAAGTGCTAAGAACCACAAACACCACATTGAATCTCATAACCAGGCCCTCAGGAAATTACTTCTTTCCCATTGAAAGTGGCCTCCTTTTGTGGCATCTTACCTGCACTGACTCTATTGGGCCAAGCTAGAAATTGGGAAACTTTGTTGGATTTCTCCAAAACTTAAGCTGCCAGCTACTAAGACGCTTCAAGTCCTTAGAGTCTCAAAGGCGACCTTGAATCTGATACCCAGACCCTGGGGAATTGACTTCTTCTTCCCATGGAAAATGGGACTCCATTAGCTGCCACTCGACCTGGGCGACAGTACCGTGCCAAGCTAGAACGTGGCAATTTTGCTGGATTTCTCTAAAGGTAAAGAGGCCAGCAAATAGAAGGCAGGTCCTCCTCAGAGCTACAAACACCAGCTTTAATCGGATACCCAGACCCTGTGGAAGTGACTTCTTTTTCCCTTGGAAAATGGCCTCTGTTTGTGGTTACTCGGGTTGGCTGACAGTGCGGTGCCAAGCTAGAAAATGTCAAACTTTACTGGATTTCTCCAAAACTAAAGCAGCCAGCTACTAAGAGCCTTCAAGTCCTTAGTGCCCCAAAGGCCTGCTGTAATCAGAAACCCAGACCCCAGGGAACTGACTTCTTTTTCATTTTGAAAATGGTCTCTGTTTGCGGCCACTTGCCTTGGCGACCTTGCCGTGCCTAAATAGATGGCAAACTTTCCTGGATATCTCCAAAAAGAAAGCTAGCAGCAACTGGGACCCAGAAAGTTGGTAGGGCCCCAACACCACCCCGAATCTTATACCCAAACCCTTTGGAAATAACTTCTTCATCCCATGGAAAATGGCCTCTGTTTGCAGCCACTCAGACTGTGTGGCGCCAAGCTAGAAATTGGCAAACTTTGCTGGATTTCTCCAAAACAAAAGCTACCAGCAGCTAAGACGCTTCAAGTCCGTAGAGCCCCAAAGGTCCAGCTTTAATCGAATACCCAGAACCTGGGGAAGTGACTTTTTTCCCCAAGGAAAATAGCCTCTGTTAGCAACCGCTTGCCTTGGCTGACCATGTCGGATCAAGCTAGAAATTGGAAACTATGCTGAATTTCTCTAAACCTAAAGGGGCTAGGAACTAGGAGACATGACGTTCTTAGATCCCCAAAGGCCACCTTGAATCTGATACCAAGACTCTGGGGAAATAACTTTTTTTCCAATGCATAGTGGCCTCCATTTTTGGCCACTCGGCCTGGCCGACAGTGCTGTGCCCAGCTAGAAATTGGCAAGCTTTTCTGGATTTCTCCAAAACGAAAGCTACCAGCAACTGGGACCAAGCAAGTCTGTAGGGAACCAAACACCACCTTGAATCTGATACCCAGACCCCTTGAAAATGACTTTTTTTTTTTTTTTCCAAGGAAAATGGCCTCTGTGTGCCGCCACTCGGCCTGGCTGAGAGTGTGGTGCCAAGCTAGAAATTAGGAAACTTTGCTGAATTTCTCTAAAACTGAAGTTGTCAGCAACCAGGAGACAGGACGTTCTATGAGCCACAAAGGCGACCTTGAATCTGATACCTAGGACATGGGGAAATGTCTTCTTTTTCCCATGGAAAATGGCCTCCATTTGTGGCCACTCAGCCTTGCCGACTGTGCCGTGATATGCTATAAAATGGCAAACATTGCCAGTTTATAGCATATCATGGCAAGATTTCTCTAAAATGAAAGCTACCAGCAACTGGGACACGGCAAGTCCTTAGGGCCCCAAACACCATCTTGAATCTGATACCCAGAACCTGGAGAAGTGACTTCTTTTTCCCTTTGAAAATAGCCTCTGTTAGTGGTCCCAGGGCCTGGCCGATAGTGTGGAACCAAGCTAGAAATAGGAAACCTTGCTGGATTTCTGCAAAACTATATCAGCCAGCTGCTAAGACCCTTCAAGTCCTAAGAGTCCCAAAAGCTAGCTTTAATCTGATACCTAGGCCCTGAGGAAATGACTTCTTTTTCCCATCGAAAATGGCCTCCGTTTACAGCCACTGGTCCAGGCCAACTGTGGGGTGCTAAGCTAAAAATTGGCAAATTGGTTGGATTTCTCTAAAGCTAAAAGATGCCAGCAACTTTGAGACAGGACGTTCTTAGTGTCACAAAGGCGACATTAAATCTGATGAGCAGTCCCTGAGGAAATTACTTCTTTTTCCAATGCATAATGGCCTCGGTTAGCGGCTACTCGGCCTGGCCGACTGTGCGGTGACATGCTAGAAATAGGTAAACTTTGCTGGATTTCTCCAAAAATAAACTGCCAGCAACTAAGACCCTTCAAGTCCTTTGAGCCCCAAACACCACCTTGATTCTTATACCCAGACCCTGGAGAAGTTACTTCCTTTTCCCATGGAAAATGGCCTCCGTTTGCAACCATTTGCCTTGGTGACTGTGCAGTGCCAGGCTAGAAATTGGGAAACTTGCTGGATTTCTCTAAAGCTAAAAGATGCCAGCAACTAGGAGGCAGGATGTTCTTAGAGCCACAAAGGCCACCTTGAATCTGATACCCAGGCCCTGGGGAAGTGACCTCGTTCTCCCATGGAAAATGGCCTCCATTAGCGGCCACTTGGCCTGGCCGGCAGTGCTCTGCCAGGCTAGAAAACGGCAAACTTTGTTAAATTTTGCCAAAACGAAAGCTACCAGAAACTGGGACCAAGCAAGTCCTAAGGGCTTCAAAGGTCAGATTTAATCAGATACCTGGACCCCGGGGATGTGACTTCTTTTTCCTTAGGAAAATGGCCTCCATTTGCAACCACTTCTCTTGGTGACCGTGCAGTGCCAAGCTAGAAATTGACAAACTTTGCTGGATTTCTCCAAACATAAAGGTGCCAGGAAAGAGGAGACAGGATGATCTTAGAGCCCCAAAGGCCACCTTGAATCTGATACCCAGACCCTTTAGAAATTACTTCTTTTTCCCATGGAAAATGACCTCCATTTGAGGACACTTACCTGTGTCGACTACCTTGGACCAAGCTGGAAATTGGCAAATTTTGCTGTATTTCTCCAAAACGAAAGTTACAAGAAGCTGGGACCGTTCAAGTCCTTAGGGCACCAAACACTACCAACAATATGATACCCAGACCCTTTGGAAATTGCTTCATTTTCCCATGGAAAATGGCCTCTGTTTGAGGCTACTCTGCCTGACTGAAAGGGCAATGCCAAGCAAGAAATTTGCAAACTTTGCTGGGTTTCTCCAAATCTAGAGCCACCAGCAACTAACACCCTTCAAGTCCTTAGAGCTCCAAAGACCAGCTTTAATTGGATACCAAGACTTTGGGGAAGTGACTTTTTTTTCCCATTGGAAATGGCCTCTGTTTCCAAACTCTTGCCTTGGCGACCGTGACGTGCCAAGCTAGAAATTGACAAACTTTCCTGAATGTCTCTAAAGGTAAAGTTGACAGGAACTAGGAGCTAAAAAGGCCACCTTGAATCTTCTGGCCAGACGCAGAAGAAATGACTTCTTTTTCCCATGCTAAATGGCTTCCTTTAGTGGCCACACGGCCTGGCCGACTGTGAGGTGCCAAGCTAGAAATTGGCAAACTTTGGTGGATTAACCTAAACCTAAGGCTGCAAGCAAATAGGAGACAAGACATTCTTAGAACCACAAAGGCGACCTTGAATCCTTTACCCAGACACTGGGGAAATGACTTCTTTTTCCCATGGAAAATGGCCTCCATTTGAAACCACTTGCCTTGGCAACCGTGCCGTGCCAAGCTAGCAGTTGGCAAACTTGACGGATTTCTCTAAAGCTAAAAGATGCCTGTGACTAGGAGACAGGATGTATTTAGAACCACAAAGACCACCTTGAATCTGATACCCAGGTCCTTGGGAAATAACTTCTTTTTCCCATGGAAAATGGCTTCCGTAAGTGCCCACTCGGCCTAGTCTACTGTGAGGTGCCAAGCTAGAAATTTGCAAACTTTGCTGGATTTCTCCAACTCTAAAGCTGCCAGCAGCTAAGACCCTAGATTTCTTTAGATCCCCAAAGGCCAGCTTTAATCGGATATCCAGACCCTGGGGAAGTGACTTCTTTTTCCCATGGAAAATGGCCTCCATTTGAAACCACTTCCCTTGGTGACCGTGCCGTTCCAAGCTAGAAAATGTCAAACTTTGCTGGATTTCTCTAAAGCTAAAGTCGCCATAAACTAGGAGACAGAACGCTTCTAGAGCCTAAAAGGCCACCTTGAATCTGATACCCAGACCCTGTGGAAATAACTTCTCTTTCCCATGGAATATGGCCTCCGTTTGCAGCCACTCGGCGTGGTCGACTGTGTGGTTCCAAGCTAGAAATTGGCAAATTTTGTTGGATTTCTGTAAATCTAAAGCTGCCGGCAAATGGAAGACAGGACGTTCTTAGAACCACAAAGACGACCTTGAATCTGATACCCAGACCCCGGGGAAATTACTTCTTTTTCCCTTGGAAAATGGCCTCCATTAGTGGCCACTCGTCCAGGCCAACTGTGCCGTGCCAAGCTAGAAATTGGCAAACTTTGCTGGATATTTCCAAATCTAAAGCTGTCAGCTACTAAGACCCTTCAAGTCCTTAGAGCCCCAAAAGCCAGCTTTAATCTGATACCCAGACCCTGGGGAAGTGAGCTAAGCAGTGGTCATAAGGTTTGTCAGCAGTGGTCATAAGGAAAAATTATAGAAGTAGAAACGTAAGGACAACTAGAACAATGGTCTGTGTATCAAGGCTTGTCTAGAATAACTCCCTAAGGTACAGAAAAGTATATCTAGTCTGGTGTTAGGATGTTGTAGGCTTAATAATGGAGCACTGTGCATTGTATCTTAAGGCTTATAAGCAGGTTTTTTATTCAAAAGAAGCAAGCATTTTTTTAACTGAAGGTACGTGCGCCTATAGTGATTGGACAGAACCTCTCAATATGCTTTTGCTTTGTGTGATTGGTCAAAAAACTTTTCAAGTAAGTGTCAACTTTAAGTTCTTTGTCTGCTGCTGGGGACACGAGCTGCTAGCATCTTCCCATTGTCATAACCATGTCATGAGACTGATGCTGGAAAATACAACAGCTTGAGACACCTTCCGCAGCAGTCCCACCCCTTTCATGATTTGTGCATAGACTCCCGGCCAGCAATAATTGCCCATCTCTCTTATTTTTCAAGATCTCTCTGCAGTGTCTCACTGGCCTCAAGGGAGTTAGTTCATGGCTCCTCCCAATTTAGTGTCTTTGGCAAACTTGCTTAATATTCCTTCAAGTGCCATGTCCAAATTGTTCAAAAGATGTTGAAGAGAACTGGCCCAAGGATGATACTGTCTTAGCCACTGAAATTAGCGCTTCATACTTCTTCTTGTTCCTTCATGCAGAAATCACAACAAATGTCTTCTTCGTTGCTTTGATATCCATGCAGATATCTCTGCTTCTGCTCATGCTTTTTATCCCAACAGCAATTGACATAACATTTACAAACACAGCAGCAGCCCACTTTTCCTACTGTTACTAGACTTAACAATTTTACAATCTGTCATTCACTGACCGCTGCAACTAAAGTCAGGCCTTCAGCATTTCTCATAAAAAGAGTAGAATGTCCTCAGAAGAAGAGAAAACTTTGCTGCATACTCTGTAAGCCTGCAGAATATATGAGAATGAGTTAGCATCACAATCATTTAAGCACAGACCCTATATTTTAGCAGGGAAAAAATTAAAAGAAGAGCTATTTGATGCAGCAATATATCTGAGAAATAAAGCAACTAGGATCTTCCAAACTGGTCCCTGCAGTAGAAATCTACTTGTAAGAATACGGAAGATAAAAGATGTGGTTTGGAAAGGCTACATCCTTGCTCAGCAAAACTGGATCTCATCCTGTAGATGAAAGATCAAGGAGCTCAAAGTGGAGCTAGAGAGACACGTCCAGATAATGAGATACAGCAAAGCATTTTTCAAGATAATTAAGCATTCTGGTGGACTGGGCAGTTAGGTTAAATGTGCCACACCCATTCACTTTTGGGGACTGAATGGTGGAGTGCTAAACCATATCTGCTGCTGTCTAAAGTAAAAGAGATCCATCCAAATTGTATTGTTAGTGTGAACACTCACTCTCTATTGTAAAACACTTCATAAGCTATAAACCAGTCTTAGGAACAAAATGAAATAAAGCCGTTATACCATCTTGGAATGGGAAAATATGTTCAAAATATATTTTTCCTTATGTTTTCTTCTTTCTTTCTTTTTTTTTTTTTTTTTTTTAAATCCCACAATATGTGATTCATCATTTCAACCATTCTGGAATGTTTTCAATAGATGAACCCAGCATAATATTTTTGTTACAGTCTCTTGCCCCTTACATTCTTCATTACAATTTTGGAATATACTCCACAGTCACTTTATCTCAGTCAGTTTTTTATCTCTTTTCCCAGAGACAACTTTTAAAGGACTACTTAACCCTTAAAAATCATCATTTCTCTGGTTTCTCAAAACTTTTTGGGAGAGTTGTTTTGGTTTTGTTTTGTTTTGGTTTTTTTTTAATTGCATCATTCCTCATGTCTTCAGACCTACTACAAGTGGAAGTTAAAAATCAATCTTATCTTAAAGAGATTGTGTCATGGTTTGACCCCAGCGCAATGCCAGTGCCTCCATGCAAATACTTTCTCCTTGGTGTCTGCTGTGAGATATGATCAGAAATAGAGCAAAGCAGGCTCCAACTAAGGAATAAAAGAAAAAAAAATATTATTAACTTACAACTATATATGAAGAGAAACACACACAGAACTCGGAATGAAAACCTTCCAAAAACATTCCTCCTCCCCACCAAATTTCCAATATATCTACTCCTCAGATCATCAACTCTCAGTCTATCACCACCCTTTAGATAATCAATTTTCAGTTCCTCAAGGAGGGAGGAGTCCCTCTTGTACCATGGACTTCCCCTGGAATCACAGTTGGAACCTCTTTTGTTTCCAGGTCACACATGGTGCCTCCCGATGATCATCTGCCATCGTGACAACTTCCTTCCATGCCCAGTGCTCTCACCACTGCGCATTGACCAGAACTGCTTCTAGGGTTCCTCTTTTAAGGATGCTTTGCCCAGTTCTAAAAAAGCAACAGTCTCTCTTTTTCGGGACACCTGTCCCCCCCAAATTCACCCCTTGCGGCTGAGGGGTCTCGAGAACAGAGATCTTTTTCTTCTTCTTCTTCCCTGAAGATGGAGGGCATCACCACCGCCCTTCTCATCTGCCGTCTCTGTTCATGCCACTCCTTTGCATAACATCACTGAACTTTCTTGGCTCCAAGCCATTGCCTCCCCCTCAATGCAGTCTCTGTGTCACAGGAAAAATGATTCTGTTCATGGCTATAAAAGAAAAGTCCAGCCAAAGGCCACTCTATCACCTCCTCTCACCTAAGATGCTTTTCAACTTCTCTCATGGCCCATTTCCTCTTACCTCATCTCTATCTCTCTTCTCATTCAACTCCAGGAGGATTAGCATATGTAAAGTTTCTATCATCCAAACAAGGGTTAAAAAAATCTCAGGCTCTGCCTTGCCCGGCACCTTCTCACTGCACCCCCCACCCCCCCGCCCCGCCCCGCCCCGCCCCACCCCGCCCCTTCTCTTTCTCGGCTGGCCGTGCTCTCAAATTTCAAGGTGGCAGAGGCACAGACCCGAGCTCTCTCTCTCTCTCTCTCTCCAGGGGGAGGGGGGGGCACTGCTTGATGTCTCTCAGGGTTCTTGCACCCTTCCATCCTGCAGGGGCCTTCACTTCTCTGTCCAAAGCCCGGCTTACCTTACCCAGCCGCATGGCTTCCCCTCCCCCACCCAGCCTGGAGCCGGCAGGGGAGGTCTGACCTCTTTCATGGATGGAAACCAAGAGAGCTTCCCCCTGGGAGTTCTCTGCTTTTAACCCCCCTGTGTTCTCAAAGGAGTACCCATATCTTCAGTGGCCACACCAGCAGCCAATATTCAAACCGGAGCACACATTGGTTTGAACACAGCATCCCAAAAACTCACTTCCTCTCAAACCAGGACAGATTGCTAAAGCTAATGAACTGCCAGTGCTGGTATTTATATGGTTCTAAATCCTTTGAATCTCCAGGTTGCCTTACTGAATGCTCAGTTTAATTAGAAAACAATGTGTTTATAAAACAGACCCAGTTCAATTGCTTCCGCAAATTCACCTTCATTTTATAGGATTTTACTTAAAGAAATCTCGTTTCATTCAAACATGAAAAGTATAGATTTGACATCAGATGTGACCCTTCATCTGCCTGAACTGTATTTCATTGTGTGAGTTTCTCAGTTGCTTCAAAGAAGGACAGATTCTTTTCAATTTGCATAGCATGTTATCTGAAGATCTCCTGTCTGCTTTCTTCACTTGCTTTAATGGGAGGACAAGGGAAATACATTTGGAATGTTATCTTTGATAGTCTACTTTTACCTACCAGTATGCTTCTATCGACTAGAACCAATTTCAGCTTGAAAGAACGTCTTGTCATGATCCACTCATACCAACAGGGCTGGTGGTTGTTCCTTAACTCGGAGTGCAAAAGACAGCACGGAAAGGGGATTGCAGTATCAATCAAAACAAATGCACCTTTATAGAATGACCACAGCAAATGCGTTAAAGGAATTAGGGAGAGGAAAAGAATAGAAAAGAGGGGCAGAAAGAGAGAGGGACTATAGCTACCAAATGTAGACAGACAAAGTCCTCGTAGTCCAGCCAATGGAGTTTGCCTAGTCATGTCAGGAAGATCTCAAAGTCCTGATTAACTCACGGTTCTATTCTAGTCCATTGCTGAGGGGGGAAAAAGATCTTGAAATGGCTGAGGGGGAGCAGATACAATAAAGAGTAAGTCTATTGAAATTGCTGAGGGGGAAAAGGCATTGAAGATGGGTACTGACAGTCCATGTTCTCAGCAGGATAAGTCAATATCAGCAGTGAGTAGGACCCATTGTTTCAAGACTGCTTTCTATGAGAAACCACTCTAGGTCCAGTGAACGCATCTGCAGGCAACACTTAGCAGGCATCCTGCTTCAGTCAGGCCAGCACCCCTGGATCAGAATTATGGGGGTCTCAGTCTCAGTCCTTGGGAGGGGGGCTTCAATCTCCGTCGCTCACGGTGGTAGTGGAGCAGATGAAGGATTTTCCACGGGGTGGCTACCAAAGTTGCCCCAGCAGGTTCACCTGGCCAAGAGGTGGGAAAATTCCTGGGCTATTGTTGTAAAGCAGTTGCAAGCATATGGGGGGGCATCGCCCCTTGGCAGGCCCTGCTAGAAGCAGCCACTGTAGACACAGCTGCAAACAATCACTTGGCAGGCCAGAATTCTGCTCAGGGGCCTCAGGATTTCTGGCGTTCATCCACCACCGGCAGGCCAGAATTCTAATCAGGGTCCTCAGGGTCCCAATGTCTGTCCTGGGGATGGTCATAAGGCAAGTGAGGGGAACTTCAGACTGTCTTTCACATCACCCAGTGACTCACGACAGTCTTTCAAGGGTCTTCATTGGCAGGGTTCCATAGTATCATTGCAAAGTCTTTAGGACTCGTTGTATGTTATTAGCATATCCCAGAAAGCAGAGACAGTACGTCAGAGAGAGAGAGAGAAAGAGAGAGAAGGAAGGAAAAGAAAAGATAGGAAAAGGGGGGGGAAGGAAACAAAAAACAAATATAATTAATATTATTTAAACAATATTATTTTAAAACCATTTTTTCAAATGATCAAAACTAATCACATATAATCAAAGGCCATAAAGCAATAAACAAATCAACAAATGTTAATGTAAAATATTTTTTTTCAAAACAGTTCACCAAAAATCAAAAGTAATTTTCATATAATCCCAAAAGAAAATTGAAGATTGTTTCAAAACACATAGTCTAATTTAAAATTGTCTTGTGTCATGAGTCTTGGAGATGTCCACAGTGAAAAGAACATCAACCAAGTTGTGCGCATTAATTATAGATGTCAATTTTGTTAACTGTTTCATAATTTTCCAACTTGTAATGGGTAAGTTTGCTGATAAAAAAACCCCAATCAAAACTAAACTCAAAAGGACACTGATGGGATGACACATATTGTTCAGGACGCTTGTGGCAGTAAGTGACCACCCAAAAAGAGTATCCCACCACCTGTGTTCAGCATCTTTTCTTACTCTCTCTATGACACAGTGTATTTCTTTCACATTGTGATGAACGGTTACCAGGGTTTTCTGTGCATTCTTCTTGATCTTCCTCAATATTTCAATGAAGTCCTGATGAAGCAACAATTGCTTTACCAAAGTAATGTTCATCCCAATTGGAGTAGGTAATAGTTTGTGAATTGGTGTGTCATTGGATTGTAAAAGGTGATGGGAGGTAACTGGAGCTTCTTCAGAAAAAATCACATCCTGCAATTTTGGTAAAGTTACAAGCACAAAAATTTGAATGATTTTTAGTATCCACTACTACATTTTCTACCAATACCATATCACAAGCAGTTCTAAAGCATGCATACCCATTGCCTATATATAAAAGGACTGTTCCAGAAGTCTCGTTAGGATGAATTTCAAAATACAGATATTTTACTCTGTGTCCAAACAAACACCTTGAGCTAGAATTGCGTTACTTTCACAGATGAAGCCTTGTTCTCAGACAATACAAGATTTCAAATTAGTATTTTGCCATTTTTCACCAATTTGACAGGCCCATTCTCTATGTTCAGAAAGATAGAGAATAGCTCCATCATGACTTAGCCCTAATGCAATAATATGAAATATCAAATGCACTGAGGCATTGTGTATGGTTAACACAAGAGCCGTGGCTGTTTTTGTAATGGGGTCATAAGTAAAATTCACCAAGTTTCACCAGGATTGGAATTCTCTTTCAAAATCAGTGGCACTGTCCCAAATTATTTTCCAAATTTCAGTTGGAAAAGTGCCTTCTTCACCTTCTCTTAGAACTGAGGCAGCAACAGACTGCATCAGCTATTGTGCCTGGATACTGCTGAGAGCCAAAGAAAGGTTGTTTTGTGTAGCACCGAGTGCCTCAGTTACCTATTTGTGATCATTTCCATTTACCTTTTCCCAAGTTGGTAATATGTTTGAAAGCAACCACTGCTGTGCTCCCAAAGCCAATAAGGGTGACTGCAGTAGTTGGTGTAATTCGGTCAAATCTCTATTTGTGGCAGCCAATTTATTCCCTAGTACTTCAGAATCAATACTATTTAGAATTCCCAAACCTGTTCCCACAACACCGGTTATGACTCTTAGCATCTGTCTTTTAAAAAAAACCCAGACTTTCCATTTTTGCAGACAGGTGGTCCAACCTTCAAAGGAAGTCCGCAAAAAAGGCGAACAGGCGGGCTGAATTTCTGAGACTTTTTTTTGCGTCATCAGCAATTTGACTTGTTTAAGAGACCATGCTGGATTGAACGATACTTGTTGTTGACCAGTTTTCCTGATTATATATGGTCCAATTTCAAAAATTCTCGGGCTAAGCATAAGTAGTGGTTGGGCTGGAGTGTGGTAGTAGAAGGTTGGGTCATAGCATTTATTATAAACTTTTAAAAAAAAGGCCTTCAGTATTTTTGGACCAAAGACAAACTACGTCTGTGGTTTGTGTTAAGGTAAAATTGTGCCAACAGTCTTGTACGCTTGGGTGCGTACAAATCTGTTCATGCTTATATGTCTGATCTGTCAAAACACTGATTGAGATTGCTTTACTACTGGTAGTTCCGTTAATCATTTGACATCCTATGCTAATTTCTTATCCCACTACCCCTTGAAGCTGCCAGGTGTTGGGAAGGATGAAAGTTTGACAAGAACGTTTCACAGATATGTATGCTTAGCAGATACATTATTAAATGTAGAATCTGAAGAAGGAATAGAGATGGAAACAAGTTTTGACATAGAAGAAAAGAATTGCTGAGCCAGTCTTACTGGATAACCAAGGAGGCAAAGGGTGTGTTAGTTAGAAGGGGGTTTTATAACTTAGAGCAAAGGATAAATCCTCCCCAAAGAAGATGTTTTTACCAAGCAGAAAGATAGCACAGGCAAACAAGTCAGCAAATGTGGAAAGTAGAAAAAAGGTCTCAGAATTTTCCACAGCCAAGAAAACTGAGTAACAACTTCTAGCTTCAACTGTAATGTACTGACTTTTAGTGACTGGAGAATGGTAACATGAATATGGTAATGATAGTAGTGATGATAGGCTATAGATAATATTTCAGGTATAGATTGGTTCTACTGTATTAAGTTTTCAAGCAAAGTATATAGTGCAATGTAACCAAAACCAAAGGGTCTCCAGGCCTGCCTGCAGCTGGAGCTGACAGCTGTAGGCACAGGCTCTGTCGCCCACGACCCTGGACTGCTGCAACATCTTGGATGGAATAAACTGCCTTTTGAAGAACCGCCTGGAGTCCTGCATCTCTCATTTAGGCTCTTACAGCCGGGTTTTTTTTTTCCCCATTCCTGCAAAGTGAACAAAAGCCTGGGACCAAGGCAATTTGGTAACATACTGACTAAGGGGACCCTCAGCCCCTTCTCCCCATTGGGGTGTAACTATGGTACTCAGTGTGGGCTTCATGTTCTCAGTCCCTTCTATCCACTGGGATGTAACTACAGTACTCAGGGTGGGTTTTGTTATAGTGTTTATCTTAAATTTACGAACTAAGCCTTTTAAACCTAACGGGTCGGTCAAGTTATTTTGCCAGTGGCATGTCACATAAGTGGGTTTAGCTAAAGTAAAATTATGCCAGTGTCGCCCTGATTTTCTAGGATTTTCTAAGCCTTCTGATGTTTACCTCCTTGTGGAGAACTTTATCACACACTGTCTGGAGATACATTTTTTTGCATTCCTTTATGGAGGAGGAGAGACTTGATGGACTGTTGGTTTGACCAGTGGCATTGGAGAGGTGGCATGGTCACCCTCCAATCCACTGTCACCTTTGGAAAACTATAAATGTTGGAGTCAGAAAATAAACTTCCTCTTTTGTTCTTCATCTTGGAGCAGCGGTGTGCGTCTGGTTCTTTCGTGTTCGATAGCGACATGCCAGCAATCAATTGGTTCATTTCTACAATTCTTTGTAATTGCCACATTGTTAGTTTTGGGACATAGAGGGTAATTACCAACATACTCCTGGCAGCAACACAGAATAAGGGGAATTTGTTTGGCACACTCCCACTTTGTAGGACACAGTCAGGCTGAAGGGATATCCAGATAATTTTTCCTACCTGGTTCCATAACATTTCCGGCATCTGTAATGGAGGTGGCTTTCTCATAGAGAGATACTTCCATTTTTCTGCATGCTACCACAACTGACTCCCCAGTTGTTCCAGTTAGGGTTCTAGTCCAGTCCTTCTGATCCCATCCCCACTCACTTGGGCGATATACCTGGGAGTCACGCAGCACTATAGGCTCTAGGTTCAGGTGGCGACCCTTGGGGTACCATCCTAGAACATTAGTGTGATGGATGGTAGCTTCAGACCACGACCACTCAGCAGGATTCTGTCCATGGAGTTGTGGTAGGATGCAGAAAAGTATCACCAGTGTTCTCATGGTTCAGATGGTTCTCATGTCCCTCGGGATTCTTCTGTAAAAGTAAAAACAACAGAAATCCTGCCACTGAGAGGCAGAAAAGAGTTCAAATGATGGGATTATCCAGCGTGTATTTATCCAATGCTCTTTCCCTAGAGCATCAGAGGCTACCCGTGCATATTTATTCAGAGGGGTTTCAGCACTAGTGGTACTTCCCCTACAGTAGGGAGGTCCACCAGAACAGGTTGTCCAGGGTAATGTGCTGGATTTCTTGAATTGTCAGGTCCCCCTAGTGAGGGAATGATACTTGGTGCTGTCGGGCAAGAGGCAGTGATTTTGGGACATCCACTCACCCCCTGTCTACTGTTCACTTCTTTAACAGCTTCCCGTAACCGAACGTCCCAATTTCCCTCCTGTGGCTTCAGAAGTCGTTTCAAAAACCATTGGTCCTTTCTACCATCCTGTTAGCTTGAGGGTAGTAAGTGCACTTAATTCCTTCACCTTTTGCCAATGCTGTACACCTCTAGCAGTGAAGTGGGACCTGTTTTCAGATTGAATTTCTTGTGGCTTTGGGAAAAGTTCCAAACCACCCCTGCAAAGCTTTAACCATATTATCACCTGTAGCTCTTTTAAAACATCAGCTTGAACCAACCCAGATACAGTTTCTACTCCTGCTAGCACAAAGTGTTTACCTCCTGACTTCTTCAAGGGGCCGATAGAGTCTACCTGCCACACATCCCATAAGCCTTTACCCTTTCTTAAATGCAGAGGGTCATCTTCTAAATGATGTCTCTCCAGTCTCCTGCAACATTGCTTGCAGGCTGATACGCGTGTTTTACATATTTCCCTGGTAACCGGCCAAACATGAGCATAAGCTTCCTTGTACAAATCTTTTGCACCTGTGTGCTGTCTTTTTCCATGCAGCCATTCTAAAAGTTGATCCCAGTCCTCAGTAATTAGTTCCTTTTTCAGGGGGCTGACCCTTGCTAGTTCATCAGCTCTATTATTCCACTCTCCTGCTGAATTTCCATCTATTTGGTGAGAAGATACCCAACCAACAGCAAAATCTCCTTGACTTGCAATATCTAAAATTTCTTACCACTTTTCCTTTTGCCACACTGGAATTCTGTGAACTTCCCAGTCATTTTGCTTCCAGAAAGGAAGCCACTCGGTACAACCTTTGTACACTGCATAAGGGTCGGTGTAAATGCAGACAAATGTTCTGTGCCTCATGTCGGAAAACACTCCAAACAGCTATGAGTTCCCCAACCTGAGCGTTGCCTTCCCCTTCCGTAATGATTCTTTCACCAGGTGAAATGTGTAAGGCAGCTGCTCTATATCTCCATACCTTCCCTTCCCGTTTTGCAGAGGCATCTGGGAACCAAGAACTTGTTGCTAGATTGGGGGAGAAAGGAAGGGCAACTTTGCTTGCAGAGGCGGGTTTATCGTGGCTATTAGCCAGGCTCTCAGTGTCTTGGATTGCTCAATTTTTAGCAGCACCTTCTGTTACTGAGACGGTATTACAGTAGTGTACCATCTGAGCATACCATTTTCTAAGTGAGGCCCTTTGGGCCAGCCCGTCAGGCAAGGGGGGTCCCATTAGTGACAATTTTGATAACTTTGAAAGGGCCTCTTTATACAATAGGCTGTTGTTGTGCAATTTTTTCCTCTTCTATGAGAGCTAAGCTAACTAAAAACAACCCCTTTTCCCAGTCAGTGCATCTTTTCTCAGCATCTTTGAAACCATGGGAATAAAAACCAAGAGGCCCTGTTGGACCCTTGGGACCCCACTGCCAGATGTGTACTGATAGGCCTGAGGAGGCAAATCCCCATTCCACCTGAAAGGGATCTGTGGGATGGATAGGGCCTAGTGCTTGGTGAGCTGTTGCCTCAAAAATCAGTAATTGCAATGCTTCTTCCTGAGAAGGAGTCCAATCCCATTTCACCCTTTTCCTCAGCAAGTCATAAAACCGCCTAGCAATTATTGAGAAATCTGGGATGTGTTTTCTCCAGAACACTAATAGTCCTAGAGCCTGCTGGAGATCTTTCCAGGATTCAGGCATTTGAATCTGATCTAAAGAGGTTAGGGTATTGGGTGGAATACATGTCATACCTCCTTTCCACCAAATTCCCAAAAACTTCACTTCCTGAGAAGGCTTCTGAATTTTCTCTGGGGGCATCTGCAAATCAAGACTTTCTAAGTGAGAGATTATTTTTTTTTAATGTTTCCCTACTACCTCTATTTCATCCACCCCCCCCCCCCCCCCCAACCCCCCAGAATGTCATCAATGTATTGATAAACAGCTACAGGATCAGGTTTGGGCATTTTTTTCTCATTCCTGGGCTAAAGCATCTCAGGCCAAAGTGGGGGAGTGTGTGTAGCCTTGGGGAAGCCTAGTGAAAGTGTATTGCTGTCCTTCCCCTGTGAAGGCAGAAGGGTCCATATCTTCTGGCTGTATTGGTATCATAAAGAAGATGTCTTTGACATCTATAGTTACCACGATTGAGTGAGCTTTTTCTTGAACTGATGTTAATAAATTCAGCTAAGTTTGGGACCACTGCTGTAAGAGGGTCTGTGCTGGCATTAAGCCTGCGAAAATCTACTGTTATTCTCCACTTTCCATTGGCTTTTTGGACTGGCCATACCTGCGAATGAAGAGGAGAATGTGTGTGAATTATTACCCCTTGGTTTCTCAAGTCTTGTATAAGTGCTTTGATACCTTCTGTGGCACCCAAAGGTAGAGGGTATTGTTTTACATTAGTTGTTTTACTATACGGTAGAGAGGGTGCAGTTTTTAAGCAGCATAATAGTAAGTGGCAGTGTGCCAAAAGACCACAGAAATCCCTCAGAGTCTTCCCACTGCCTCCTAGTAAGGACATCCATTCCTAATAAATTATTTGGAATGTCCCCGATTACCATTTTGACGACTAATTGATGCTCATCTCCAGGGAGCATCAGTTTGCCTAAGGCAACATTCATAGATTCTGTAGTTACCAGAGCATTAAGAACACAGCATTGTCTCAGTTTGAACAATCCCACACCTCTTGGCATCCTTTTTTGTTAGTGCAGAGTTTTGAGCCCCAGTGTCAATCCGAAAGGTTACTAGTAGCCTTTTGGGGCCTGTGATAGCTGGGATTAATATATCTCCTGATTTCTTTTTAGTAAGCATTCTTAAATAAACCCAAGATCTGACCCTTTGCCCACCTGTAAGCAGCAGAGAGATTAGTTTCCCAAAAACCCTGTTGGTTTTGGTTCACTGCCTGTGTTCTGAGGGAGAGCCTGGGGGTGGGTTCTGCTGCCTGCATCCTGAGAGAGAAGCTGGGAGAGGGTTAATTTTGGCTCGTTGCCTGTGTTCTGTGGGAGAGGCTGAGGGAGGGTGAGTTTTGGTTTCTGAGAAGGGAGGGGTGCACTGGCTTGAGCCAATGGCTTTGGTTTTCGATGGTGTCAATTCTTTATTATTTTCTGCAATTTATCAAGGGGCAAACCATCTATCACATCTATCTTTGGGAACTCCCCTTTTTAACTCCCATCAACCACCATTGGTGGCGGTTAGAGATCTGTTTTCCCTTCTCTATATTTTCACTGTGAGGAGCCCCAAATAACCAACACCTTTTGTTTTTTCTGATTTCTCCTCCAGGGTTTTTATAGGTCCTTATTGTCTACAATAATTAATCAGATCTACTGCAACTTCACCCCATGTCCAAACTTTACGGCTACTGGCAGGTGAATCAGATTGAGAAGCTGAGGGCTGTGAGGGGGAAGAGTATGGAGTGAAGCCAGGATCTCTAGCTTCACTTTGGTAAGTGGAGTTTCTGAGGAATCTATCTAGTCTCTCTACAGGACTCAAAGCCATGATGGTTTTCTGTGGAGTCATTGCTGTAGGTTTAAGGGTTTCTGGAAGCCCACGAATTCAAGGGGCCGTTAGTTCTGGCTTCACAGGTAATTGCATTGGGGATTCAAAACCAGGAAGTCATTTCTTTTCATGAATCATTTGCAGGCCGGCGGCTTTGTGGACACTTTCTAAGAGCTGCTCGGGGGAACCAAGGATTGCCAGGGGGTCACCCCTTTCCAAAGGATTCATTCCCCTGGCCCAAAAAGCCGCGTGCTGTGTCAGGGACTGTAATATATGATAGAGATAATTCATGCTTTGTAACTGTATAAGAATCATAAAGATTCAACCATGCCTCTGACCTCCATGGCCAGAAGCAGGGCTTTCCTCTCTATTCAAAAAGCTTCCCAGACTCGCCCAGATAAAATCATGACTATTAATGAATGAATGAGTCCTTCCTGGGCAATCATCGGCCATTTCCCAGGAATGTCCAGAACATTCACAGAACGGCACCTGGAAGAGATTACATCGAAGAATGGCGAAGTCCTGGCTACAACTGAAAAGAAGACAGTTTCGAGGAGCTCAGACAGCCATCCAAACCTGTGGACTAACTTTTGTACAGGACTGAATCTGTATAGTCCCTATTATACATATGTAGGGACTTACAGAAATCTCAGGTCATTTCTGCTCCAGGCTGAATAAACTGTATATAAGCTGGCTACCTGGAGCAGTCGGCATGAAACTCTGGGGAGATGCTGACACTACATCAGTTTGAACTCCGTTCACCCAGCGTCAAAGTCCGGGGTTGACGCTGTCGTGGCCATGGTGGTTTTATAATATTCTATTTGTTTGGTTGTCGATCTAATAAATTTATAAAATATTTTTTTATAAATTTGGCTGCAGAATTGATCATTTACAACAGAGCACCAGTTGTCGAAAATGTAGAAATAAAAGGAAATTCAAGGCAATGTATAGTTGATATTATCTATCTGCCTAGACTAGAAACCAATCTTTTGGGAAGACACTTACAAGTCCCATTGGGAGTGGGGATCATACCGGAGAACAGGAAAATGGTGGTCAGACTTATGAGGTTAACCCAAAGAGACTTAGAAGAGATTCAACCAGAGGTGTGGGCAGAAGAGGGAAAATACGGATATTTGAACATTCCACCAATAAAGGTAGAAATGCACAAAGACACTTCTCCCATATGGGTTAAACAATATCCCATATCATCAGAGGGAAAGAAGGGCTTGGCACCTGTGGTCGAACACGTATTAAGGGAAGGGATCCTAGAACCGTGTATGTCCCCAATAATACTCCTATTATTCCGGCTTCCTGCTGGGCTCGTTTGCCCCCAAGCAGGCAGGCACGAGCCAGATAGCTCAGTCCTTTGGAGACTGACTGTCCGAATACCCAAGCTGCTCTTAGCCGCAGGCAGCCTTAGCAAGCCGAAAGGATATCAGCTCTTTAGTGATTCAGCTCTCTTATGATTCCAGCTCTTTGCTTGCTAAGGAGCCTTGCAGGCTAGTCGGGAAGCAGATGCCACAAGAGAGAAGAAGGCAGCCCTGGAGCCCCACAGCAATGGTTTTACTGGGGGGGGTCTGTGAAGGGTTCCAGCAACAGCTCTTCTGGCCAAAATGGGCTAAGGCAGCCCAATATATAGGGCTAGAAAGGATCAGAAATTGTCCAATAGCAGGGGTTAAGGAGAAGTAACCTATGGGGTAACAGAGAGATAAGCTAGAGTCTGAAATGCAGAAGAGAGGGGCTTCTGGCCTTTTCACCATGACTTGGCATTTCCTCCCTCTAGGCTTCAGCCCTCCACGGAGCTTTAGCTGGACCTGGGCCTGCTACACCCCATATAAGCTATTTAAAAGGCTGAGGGAAAATATAGATCGGTCCAGGATTTAAGGGAAGTAAATAAGAGGACTGTTGCGAGACACCCTGTAGTGCCTAATCCATATACAT
The DNA here is from genome assembly GCF_027477595.1 of Haemorhous mexicanus. Lineage (NCBI taxonomy): Eukaryota > Metazoa > Chordata > Aves > Passeriformes > Fringillidae > Haemorhous > Haemorhous mexicanus. Next base: position 15,143,238 of record NC_082356.1, on the reverse strand, counting down.
TGCTGAGTCAGATCCCAAGAGAACACACTGGTTTACTATCTGTCATGGTTTGACCCTGGCGCAACGCCAGCACCCCCATGAAAATGCATACTCCCTGGTGTCTACTGTGAGATGTGATCAGAAATAAAGCAAAGCAGGCTCCAGCTTAGGAATAAAAGACAAAAAAACCCCTTTATTAACCTACAACTATATGTAAAAAGAAACACACACAAAACTCAGAATGAAAATCTTCCAAAAACATTCCTCCTCCCCCCCCCCCCCCACCAAATTTCCAACATATTACAGTAAGACAAAACCTTGGATTCTCAATTCAGTCACCACCCCTCAGATCACTAACTCTCAGTCTATCACCACCCTTTAGATAATCAATTCTCAGTTCATCAAGAAGAGAGGAGTCCCTCTTGCACCATGGGCTTCCCCAGGAAACACAGTTGAAACCTCGTGTGTTTCCATGTCACACGTGGCATCGTCCGGAGAACATCTACCATTGTGACATCTTCCTTCCATGCCCAGTGCTCTCACCACTGTGCATGGACCAGAGCTGCTTCTCTAAAGGGAAAGGGTTTTCCTTTTAAGGATGCTTTGCCCAGTTCAAAAAAGAGCACAGTCTCTCTCTTTCAGGACACACTCCCCCCCCCAGATTTCACCCCCTGGGGCTGAGGGGTCTGGAGAACAGAGATCCTCTCCTCCACTGAAGATCGAGGGCACCACCACCCTCCTCATCTGTCATCTCTGTTCACGCACTCCTTCACATAACAACACTGAACTTTCTTGGCTCCAAGCCATTGCCTCCCCCTCAATGCAGTCTCTGTGTCACAGGAAAAATGGTTCTTTCCATGGCTATACAAGAAAAGTCCAGCCAAAGGCCACTCCATCATCTCCTCTCACCTAGGATTCTTCTCAGCTTCTCTCAGACATCTTTCACTTGCACAAACTTGCATCACACTTGCCCATTTCCTGCTATTCCATCTTTACCTCTCTCCTCATTCAGCTCCAGGAGGATCAGCATTTGTAAGGTTTCCATCATCCAAGAAAAGGGTTAAAATATCAGGCTCTGCCTGTCCAGAACCCCCACACTGCCCTGCCGGGCACCTTCTCGCTGCCCCCCTTCTCCTTCCTGGCTGGCCGTGCTGCCAGCACATGATATTGAATTTCAAGGTGGCACAAGCTCTCTCTCTCTCTCTCTGGGGGGGCTACCCGATGTCTATCAGGGTTCCTCCACCCTTCCATCCTGCAGGGGCCTTCACCTCCCTACTCTGTCCAAGGCCCTGGCTTACCTCACTCAGGCCTCGTGGCTTCCCCTCCCCCACCCAGCCCACAGGTGGGCAGGGGAGGTCTGACCTCTTTCATAGACGGAACCCAAGATAACTTCCCCCGGGAGTTCTCTGCTTTTAACCCTCCATATTCTCAGAGGCGTATCTGTGTCCTCAGTGGCCACACCAGGTGCCAACATTCAAATCTGAGCACCTATTGGTTTGACCACAGCATCCCAAAAAATTCACTTCCTCTCAAACCCGGACACTATCATAGACTTAAAAGATGCCTTTTGGTCTTGTCCCTTGGCAGAATATTGCCGGGATTGGTTTGCGTTTGAGTGGGAACATCTGGATAGACGCCAGAAAATGCAGTTAAGATGGACGTGCTTACCATAAAGATTTACTGAGTTCCCTAATCTGTTTGGGCAGGCGCTAGAAGAATTATTAGATCAATTCCATCCTAAAGAAGAAATAAAAAGATTGTAATACGGTGATGATTTACTTATATCTGGAGAACAGGAAAGTGAAGACAGAATTGTCAGTATACAGCTATTAAATTTCCTAAGGGAAAAGGGGCTGAAGGTATCGCGGGATAAATTGCAATTCATAGAACTTGAAGTCACCTAACTGGGACACGTGATTGGAAGAGGGTATAAAAAATTAAGTTCTGAAAGAATTTTTTCTATCCTGGCTCCTAAAACTAAGAGGAAAGTAAGAAAACTCCTGGGCTTATTTGGGTATTGCCAATTGTGGATAAATAATTACACATAGAGCGTGAAATTTTTGTACAATAAATTGGTAGACCAGGAACCAATCAAATGGACAATGGATGATGACCAGCAATTTCAAGATCTAAAGAATAAATTATCTTCAGCCCCACTTCTAAGTTTGCCCGATCTTAGGAAGGTATTTGATATCTTTGTAAGTGCAGAAGAAGGAATCGCCTATGGGGTGCTTACCCAAGAATGGGGAGGATCCCAAAAACCTGTAGTGTTTCTGTCAAAATTACTAGACCCTGTAGCCCGGGGGTGGCCAACCTCTCTGCAAGCAATTACAGCTGCAGCAGTTTTGATAGAAGAAGCCCAGAAATTAACATTACAGGGAAAGATTAAAGTGCACACGCTACATGATATTGGAACAGTTCTTAGTCAAAGGGCCCAGCAATGGCTCACTGACTCCAAGATTTTAAAATATGAAATTATCCTAATAGATGCTAAGAATTTATACCTCACTACTTCTAAGTGTCTTAATCCTGCTCAATTCCTTTCTGGAGAACCCGTGGACAATTTAGAGCACAATTGCCTTGAATTAATACACATGCAAACAAAAGTAAGGGAAGACCTTGGAGATGTACCCTTACCTTACGGGAGAGTGTTGTTCACACACACGTCCTCTAGAGTGATCGCTGCGAAAAGAGCTTCTGGGTATGTGATAATAGATGGTAAAGACATGGAAATCTTAGAAAAAGGGAAACTCTCTTTGAATTGGTCAGCAAAGTGCTGTGAAGTATATGCATTAAAAAAGGGACTAGATTTGTTAGAGAAAGATTATGGCACCATTTACACAGATTCACAATGTGCATTTGACACAGTCCACACATTTGGTAAGATCTGGGAGGAGTGTGGATATTTAAATTCTAAAGGAAAAAATTTAGTACATGCAGAGCTAATAAAGTTAGTATTAAAATCTTTACAAAAGCCAACAGAAATAGCGATAGTGTACATAAAAGGACACCAGAAAAGGGATACTCTTGAGATTAAAGGGAATAAACTTGCTGACCAAATGACCAAGGAGGCAGCCTTAGAATTAGGGGAATCAATTAAGAATTTCAATTTAGAAAGGAAAGCTGGACAAAAGGAAGACAAAGTACGGCCCAGTTTCCTCGGGGCGGGGCGGGGGGGGGGATTTTCTCACTCCTTTTATTTCTCACTTCGTCTCTTTACTGGCTGTTCTTCTTGTGGAAAGACAGAAATGCGGCATGGGAGACTTCTCACTCATTTGGCAGGTCTGGATAACCAGCCCGCCTGTCAGACACACACACACACACACACACACACACACACACACTCATCCCCTACCTGTATCCACACCCTGCCCCCCCCCCCCCCCACCATCCCCCCCATCACCCCAGAAAAGTACTTACAATCCTTTTTCCTTTCCAGGTCTTAGTGAACACTTAGTGTACACTTAGTCTTAGGGGGCCAATTACTACAGTTTTTGGGAGTCTTTTCCCTTTTCTTTGTTTTATTGTCTCTTTGTGTCCACTGGTCGGAACCTGCATCTGCCAATCACTCCAGAAGAAAGAGTGAGGCTGCCAAACTTGGCAGGGCATCTCCCTCACTTGGAATCCTCTGAGGTTTTGGCAGCAAGCTGTTTTGATCCGAGTCACAGCACCAAATTGTGAAAAACACCAATCATTTCTGTTAAAATTTTAGAAGTTTAATAGTAATAAAATAATAATAATAATAATTAGGACAATAAGAATTTGGACAATCAGAGGACAATAAAAGAAAATAATAAGCAAAGAATTATGGATGTCCAGGTGTTTGCTCTGCCACAAAAGCACACTTCACTAACAAAGGATTAAGCCTTAAAAGCAATAGCCTGTTGCATATTGATATACCTCATACACAATTCAAACATTCCTTTCAGACAAAAAGTGTCTTCTGCTTAATTTCTGCTCCCTCCTTCATCTTGTAAATCAATTCTTAGCTCCTATAAGTCTGTAAGAAGTCTGGATTGTCCCAATAAGGAGGCAATAATTCTTGTTTTGGTGTCTTGTTGCTGGTATCTTTATGTGAAAAATTTCTTAGTTATCCATTCCTTGAGCTAGTTACAAAAAGTATTTTACATCACATAGCTTCTATTTTAATATTATGCGATAATAGCCTAAAACTATATTTACCACACTACTTAAAAAGATCAATACAGCACTACAAAAATATTAATACAACATAACTTTCCAACATAACACATATAGTATAAATTTTAATACCTGTGAAGAGCCAATCACATAATACGCATTTTTCACAATCAATAACAGATACTTTCTAGGGCAACTTTCTAGGGTAAAAGCTTATTAAAAACATACCTATCAGGATACCTTTATTCCCTACAGATTCTTAGAGGTACTGCATAGGCTGTGATTAAGTCAAAGAAAGTATGGCAATATACCATTCTTTTCCACCACCCTATGTGCAACTTATTTATTAGGTTGTCAGTTAGACAATAAAAGAGAAAACCTGCATCAGCAGCAGCTGAAAACAAAGCTAGAATCTAAGCTGACAGATTTAAAAATTTAATGTCTGGGCTTTAAAAGTCATTTGGCTCAATCCAGAGCTCTATAAAGCAGTTTACTCTCCCATTGAATAAATAAATATTGTCAGCATAACACATTTTCCAGTGAGGCAGCTGCTATTAGATTACAAGAGGAAACATATAGGCAGGCAGATTCCTTGCTCCTCTCTTTATCATCTCAATAAATTTGCCACCATTATGATAAATCATGAGAAGCTGCTAGGACACAAAATTCTCTTCCATACATACATTAAAAGATCTTTTATTTATTCTTCCCAAGTTAATTTGTAAGGCTTTCATAAAAGATTGGAATTATTGTCTTTTCTATTCCAAATGGAAAATGTTTTATTAGACTAATTCAAGACAAGAACTTCACTTTCAACTCGTAACATGTGAGAATGTCACATGAAAACAAATAAGAAGATTCTGGCCAGAGCACTGGTATACCTGCTTCAGGCTGGAATCACCTGACCGAGTTCTTTTGGCATGTATTTGGAGTGTCTTACATTTAAACCATGCAAGAGCAAGTCAAAGGGCAAGCATCATAGAAATAGCTACTATATACAGAAAGGTAACATATTTTATTATAAAAACTGTGCTTTTCTAAGCTGAAAATCTTTTTGCTGAGCTTGAGAATGCACTGTATGGCTGACATGAGGCTTTGGTCACAGATTATGCATGAACAATCCAGAACCTCCTGAATTCTTCGTGAATTTGTATCTTGTGTATTTTGTCCTTGTCCACACAAGCTAGACAATTAAGGAAAACATGCACAATGATAAAGAAAACACAGTGCAATTTAGGAACCATTCAAGAAAATCATGGTTAAATTACCTATATGTTATATCCAGAGACAACTCAAACAATTGCTGATGAAGAACTTATACCATTAACTTTTAAACATTAAAAGTTTTTAAAGGCAGGTGGATTTGCTCTTCCTGCTCAAACAATTTCACAGGATTCTTGCTATTGGCAATTAAATTATTATTTGATTCCACCTTAATGATTTCAAAAATTCATTATAGCTCTAAAACCGTAGAATACTGTGTGCTTTGTGGATAAATAGGCCAGAGAACAGTTAACAATTCTAGGGATTTATGTCTATCATATTGATTGGTCAGGGTAACATGTGAGCTCCTGTAAAATCCTTTTACAAAACATTACTGTTTATCTATATGATGCTTTTATCCCCAATCATCTGTTCTGTTTATGCTGAATAATAAGTTTTGCACTTTTAAGACTTGTTCCAAGAGCAAAGTGGGGAGAGAAGAAGCACAGAGTTTTGTTTTCAGACACTGCACTCACTCCTCCACATTCCTGCTCCTGGACTGTGTTGTCTGCAGATGGACAGAGAGCAGGACAGAGCTCTCCTTTGTTTTAGTTAGTTTTAGCTAGCTGAGGCAAAGAAGTTCCCTGGAGTGTTTGGTTTTTTTTTCCTTTTCCCTTTTCTTTGGACCTGTTTAAACCTGCTCTGGACTGAACACCCAGCAGAGCACTGGCAGCTCACACCTGTGGCCCACTGGGCCAGGCCTGGGCCGCGGCATTTCCAGCACCGTAGGGACTGGTAAGGGACTGAGTGAGCCAAGCTGCAACCCAGGGAGGGGGCTTTCTGAGTTTGTCATTTCTTTTCAAGGAGAAAGAGGTTTTATTGTTTAATATTGTTTAGGTTTTCTTGTTTAATAAACAGTTTTTTCCACTTTTCTCCAAGGAGGTATTTTTCCCGAACCAGCTGGAGGAGGGGCCAATTGAATCTGCTTCTTAGAGGAGCCCCTTTGGGTGTTCCCTCCAAATTTGCTCTGAACTAGCACACATACTTAACTTGAAAGGATTCTCTGTCTTTACCAGGTGTTAACTTTAAAGAATCCCAGAACCAATTAGGTTGTAAGAGATCACTGAGATCATTGTGTCAAGCTTTGGACCAAACACCACCTTGTCAACCAGACCAGAGCACTGAGTGCCACATCCAGCTGGTCTTTGAACACATTCAGAGATGGTGGCTCCACCACCTCCCTGGGCAGTGCCTTCCAATGTTTAAGAATCCTTTCTGTGAAGAAATTCCTCCTGATGTCCAGCTTAACCTCCCTGCTGCACCTTAAGTCTGTGTCTTCTTGTCCTGTCATTGCTTTCTATGAGGAGAGCCCAACCCCCATCTTACTACAACCCCCTGTCAGGGTGGTGTAGAGAGTGACAATGTTCCCTCTGGGCCTCCTTTGCTCAAGACTGAGCCATCCTCAGCTCCCTTAGTTCTCTCAGCCATTTCTCATCAGACTTATTCTCTAGACCCTTAATCAACTTCCTTTCTCTTCTCTGGTCTTTGTCCAGAACCTCAATGTCCTTCCTTGGATGATGCCAAGCTGGGTCAGAGGGCAGATCTGCTGGAGGACAGGAAGGCTGTAGAGGGCCCTGGACAGGCTGGATCCATGGGCTGAGACCACTGGCATGAGGTTAAACAGGACCAAGTGCTGGGTTGTACACTTTGGCCACACTAACCCTCTGCAGCTTCCAGCTGTGGAAAGAGTAGCTGGGAAGCTGATTGCCAACAACTGAACCTGAGCCCAGGCGTGTCCAGGTGGGCAAAAAGGCCAGTCAGCAGCCTGGTCTGTATCAGCAATAGTGTAGCCATGAGGACCAGTGTTGAGGATTTGTTGCAGATTGAGTAGTTTTTGAGAAACAATGGCCATATTCATCCGATGCACAATCCAGCCTGCTTGGGATAATGGACAATGGACACGTTCACAAACAACAATGGATATATTCAGAAAATGGGGTCGGTATATCCTTGAAAAGGATACAAGAAGAAGAGTCAAATGGACTCAGCAAGTTTGTCAGTGAGCTTGGGAAAGTGAGGAAAAAGACAGTTCATGGGTGGGACAGAAAACCACAGCCAGACGCGTGAAAAGTTAGATGATCCAATCAGCACCCTATCTTAGACGCGTGAACAGCTAGGCCTAACCAATCATGTATTAGCTAGAGACGCGTGGACAGTAGAGAATTATTATAAATACAGTCTTTTTAGGGATAATAAATTTGGCTTCAATGGATCATATTGATTGTCGTGTGATGTCCCTGAACCTCCACATCCCGCACTGTTCCCCCCACAGACCAGGGCAGTGATAGTCCTTCTGTGCTGGGCACTGGTGAGGGCACACCTCAAGTGCTGTGACACTTTCTGGGGCCTTCAGTAATAATTAAAATTTCTCAAGCAATTGCGTCATTCATTTGCCTCCCTTTCCTGCTTGGCTGTGACCAGAACTACACCAAAAGGAAAGTGCCTGCAGCTGAAGGAAAGCTGTGCTTGGGTATCTGGTTCTATTTGTTGCTGCCGGTGGCGTTGTTTGTTTGCCTTGTTGTACATACTGGTAAAGAACTGTTACTCCTCCTCCCCTATCTTTGCCTGAAAGCCCCTTAATTTCAAAGTTATAACAATTTGGAGGGAAGGGGGTCACATTCTCCTTTCTAGAGAGGTCCTGAAAGACATCTCTCTTTCAAACCAAGACAAGCTGACAATTAACAATTTATTAACAATTATTTATTAACAATTAATTGAGAATTATCAATTACTTATCAATCTAATAAACAGTTAATTAACTTAGGTAACTAAAAGGTAAGACAGAGGTCTTCACTGGAGCTTGGAAGGGTACTGCAGAGGTCCCTAGTGAAGGGACCATCAGCAGCAGAAAGCACGATGTTGCCAGCTCCTGCTGGATGCTCCAGCTGACACAAACGCTGTCCCTCAGGTGGTGGTCTCCAGAGCATCTCCTTCTTGGGTCCCTGGCCTTTCTCCCTCTACTCTAATGGTTCATGGTCTTCTCCTCCCAGGCTCTGCCTTTCACAATCACCCGCCCCATCTTCTGAGCTGGCTTCAGGTTAGGAATCCTAGGAAGAAAAGGACTGGTATTCACTGGTATTAGCCAGACGAGTATTTCCAGCCAGCCACTTTTCTGTCTCTGCAGAGCACACAGTGCTGCATCCTCTCTCTGTGCAAGCAGTAAGGAGCAAATTGAATAACTGCACTCGCTGCATGGAGGCTGCAGAGGTGCAAGGGCAGGAATGTGACCAGTTAAATGCCTGGGGACCAACCACAGCACATAGGGTTCCATGCAGAGAAGCAGGCCTTGCCTGTCCCAAGAGGAAGCAGAGCTAGGGACTGGCTGGTCCCTGGATCTCTCGTTCCAGATTTTGCAACCCTCCAGGAGCTTAATATTCCATGCAGTGTCTTTTCCCAGTGCCTCCCTACCAAGGCCAGATGGTGATCTTTCTGTGCTCCTGTGGGTGCTTATGCCACCTCTCTGGGGCTGCCTGTCTCCCACCTCCCCATCCCAGTCAGAGGAACTGATGGGAGGGTGTTAAGGAATGAACCAGGCTGTGCTTGGTGATGCCCAGCATAGAACAAGAGGCAATGGGCAGAACCTCAACAGGGAATTCCACCTGAACCTGAGGAAGAACTTCTTTCCTGTGCAGGTGACAAGTTGCCCAGAGAGGTTGTGGAGTGTCCCTCACTGGAATTATTCCAGAGCCCTCTGGACACAACCCTGTGCCATGTGCTCTGGGATGACCCCGCTTGAGCAGGGAGGTGGGACCAGATGACCTACTGTGCTCCCTTCCACCCTGTCCCACCCTGTGATTCAGTGACACCCATCAGGAAGTGTGAGTTGGCAAGGGCGAAGATGTTTCCCACCTGCACAGCAGGGTGGTCTTAAAATTCCCGGGGCGCTTTGGGGAGAACTGCAGGTGAAAGGTCTGCTTCTGGCCAGGAGCAATGGTGCCACGGTAGGGGTTGATGGAGAACAGGTCGTGGATAACATCTGGGAAGACTTCCAGGGAGGAAGTGGCACGCTGCGGAGAGAGGTGCTTTTGTTTCAAGCGGCGCAGCTTCTTGGAGCAGTCCTGCTGCTTGGGCTGCTCCTGCTGCTGCTCAGGCCGCTCCTGCTGCTGCTCGGGCTGCTCCTGCTGCTGCTTGGAATCCTGCTGCTGCTTGGCAGGCCGCTGCAGCTGCCGCACTTTAGGAGGCTTCTCAGGAGGATGGTCTTGCTCCCACCAGAAAAGACGCAGCAGCTTTCTGCGATGCTTTACAGTATCATCACAGAGGAACCGACCTGCAGGGAGGAAGAGGACACCTTTCAAACACAAAATCCTATGTTCCCAGCAACTCTGCCTCCTGGGGCAGGTAGGTGGAAGCTTGGGATGCACTTGGATCATCTCTGGCCGAGCACTTTATTCTAGCAGGACATAGAGCAGGGACTCTGCCTGCAGCACACAAAGTGTGTGCCAAAGCAGGAGAGTTGGTTTTAGACAGTGACTTTTCATTTGCCCTGGAGTGGAGAACTGCACACAGACATTGGCTGCAGGGCAGCTGACTCATTACACCACTATTTTTCCCAGTCTCAGACTTCTCAAAGAGATAACCTGATGTCCCCCTTCCCAGTCCTGACCCAGCACGTGGCTCTCCCCAGAGCCTGCCTCAGCTCCTCTGCAGAGCAGAAGTGGCAGAGCAAGAACAGAAGGGGCTGAAAAGCAGAGGGGGACAAGGAGAAAACTCTCCAGCTGCGGCTGGGAAGATGCTGATGAAAGTGGATGTGTGGACAAGGATGAAAAAGCAATTTGTGTTTTGGAGTGAAGTGGCAGGCTCTTCTCCCCAGGCTCTCAGCTACCAAGTGAAATGCTCTTACGCATCAGAGTGGTTGAGAATGGCTTCTTCACTGGTTCACTCTCTTCAACTTTCTCCCAGGAGTATTCCAGGGCTACCTCCCCTGTGTTGTGCATCATGAAACTGAAAAGCAAGAAGGAGGAATAAAAAAAAAATGTCCAATAAGTATAAAGCAAATAGTACAGTAATATTGTCTGATGAACTCCTGGTGCCACTTTCTCCTGAGGAGCATCTTCTTCCCCAGGAAACCCTGCCATGACCAGACTGCTGTCCTGGGTGGCCCAAGAAAGTATTTCAGAGTCTGGAAGTTTAAGAGAAAAGGGCCAACAAGGTGCCCAGGACATTGAAGCTAAGGGGCTTACTCTTGCTTTAGGTCTTGGTTTGACTGCAAAGTTTTTCTTGAGCAGAGGAGGACAGGTGACATGCAGTGAAAGCAAACCCATGGCTGTCCTCAGGAGAAAGGTATAGCAGCACTGAGGCTCTCCTGACCACCATCTCCTGCTTTGCTTTGCGTGCACGTAAAAGGGCCTGTGCTGGTTTGGGCTGGGGTAGAGTTCTGGTAAGCAGGCACTGGGTCAGCCCTGGGCAAAGGCAGCTCCTGCCTGGCCTCCAGCACTCACGTGGCTGTCCTCCTCTGGAAGGGGAAGGTATCCTTGAACTGAACCCTGTCGGTGCTCAGTTGGAACTGGGCGTAGGCAACCACAGCACTGATGTACACCTCAACCTCCTGGCTGCTCTCCTCCACCACAGTGTGAGCCGGTTCCGGCGCTATCTCAACCACCTGCAAACACAGGAGGAAGGAATCACTGACCAGAGCCCAGAAAGTCGGGCTGAGAAGGGCAATCTTTTGGCCTCCAAGATCAGCCTCCTAGAGGGACTACAAAGGACCATTCACTTTTACTTCCCTGGAAAGATGACAAAATTGGGACTGTTCTGCTACAGTAGTTGTTTCTACCCACTGCTCAAAGCAGTCACTACCACAGCTGTTAATATACTCATGGAGATTACACCTGCATTCCAGTCCCTGTACTTCAGCCTTGAAGAGGGACTGGTATTTTTCCTGGTCCCCTATAAATTCAGCAGGTCTCAAAATTAGGGTTAAGTTCCCCTGCTGGAGCTCTGTGGATGGAGAACCTCAAGACTAAAGAGTTCTAGAAAGCACCTTTTCCTTCTTGTTTAAGGAGAAAGTGCTCTCCAGATGTCATGTCTGGAGCAACAGCCACTGCTGGGAGCTGGGGATGGGCATTTTGGGATGTGAAAGATCTCACTAAGAAAGTCTCCAACCACAGAGATTCTGATAGAAAAGAGGATGGTTTAGAGGCCTTAAAATGGTCCAGAAACTCAGAAAGAACCTTCATCCAAGATGAGTGTGTTTGACAATAATGACAATAAAAGCAAGAGTCTCTGGAGATGATCCTTCTCCAGACTCCTCCATACTGTCATACAATGCCTGGGCTACTCCACGATGAGATATCCCTCACAATACAGAGACCACAACCAAATTCTCTGGTATCCCTGCAGACAAAACTTTTAATTCACCAGCATATGCAGGAGAAGTGTATTTCTCTCTATTTCAAAATAAGAGACAGAGTTCAGCAGACTTAACTCCTTGTTGGTTAAAAGGCATCAAATCAGATGAAGATATTTCTAACACCATAAAATGGGATAAATTCGTAAAACATTGTCTCCCATTGTCGTGGTTTGGAATGAGAGGAAATCTAGGGAAGTGATGCAAAACTTCCATCCAGTAGAAATCGCACATGCCTCTGTGAAACACACATGTAAAAGACCAAAGAAACCAGGGAACTTCCTCTTTCCCTTCTGGTCAGGAGCGAGGAAAACCCCACGGCTGGGCGGCCCCTGCTGCGGGGTTCAGCGCCCTTCCCCGGGCCGCCTGCCAGCCCCCAACATTGGCTGCTGGGCAGGGACAGGGGGGTGCCACGGGGCCGGATTGAGCCAGCCTTGCTAACATCTGACTGCTTGCTACAATCCCCCACAGCCTGAGGCCCAGCCGAACCTGCAGGGCCCTGGCAGCAGCTCTGGGCTGGTGCCGGGATTTTACTCCCGTGGAAATTGCCCACAACCATCGGGCAGAGGGAAGGAGAAGCCACCCCTGGCGTGCTGCTGCTGCTGAGTTCTGGCCTAGCTAATTCGATGCCAGCCGCTTCCCTAACCAGAACTCCCACCTTCTGTAGCACCCAGCCTGACCGAGCTCCAGGTGGGATGTTAAACCTTTCAATACTTCAATTCTCCCTCGAGTGAGAGAAAGTAACGAGATGCAAGCATATACAGGAACAACATTGTTATGAACAAAAAAAAGGGTTACCCATTTTTTTCCCAAGGTTGTAGAATTAAAAGTTTAACCAGTTCTGGCAGAGAGGAGTGCTTTTGTTGGCTGTATGTTGTAATCACCTGTTAAGTATCAGGTCATTAGCCATCTATTGTTGAGAATTCACTCTATTGTATCAGCATCACCCTGCTTTCCGCCAGGTGGGAGGATGGCATCCTCCCCCCCCACCCTGAGATGGTGGAGAGGAGGGAACCAGGAGTTGATATGCAAATAAGTTTAGAGCCAAGATGTAACAGGGCAAGCACCCCACCAGAAAACAGCAATGAACCCCTAAATCGGCGAGCCAATATGGAATTTAGAGATCAAAGTAGTATCTGGACTCCAGGGGAGAGGTTCGAAGCCAGCAGAGACACTGAAAACCTTAGTTGTCCCTCACCCTAAGTAAAGAAGACTTCAGCTGGGGCCAGTACCCTAGATGGAAAACTCAAAAGTTAGAATCCAGGGGTATATACCCCCACCTGCTCTCATGGGGCAAGGGCCCCCCAGCTCTGCCCCCTGGTTGACAAAGCTGCAGTTGCCTCCTCCTCCGAGTCACTCCTGGAAGTGACGATGGCGAATCTGTGAACCTGTCAAGCCATCCAACCTTGAGCTGATCACTTTTAATAAAGGCATTAAAAAGAGAAAGATCTCCTGCCCTGTTTATTTCAAACATGAAGACATCATTGACAGCGAAGAAGTCAAGTCCCAGATGGGAGGGCTGAGGAGATGCCTTGTTTTAGAAGCTGAAATCCTCTTGTAATATATGGAGAAGGACTCTTTTTCCCTGTAACGCATGAAACTATGGGGAGATGAAAGTGTTCAACTGATACCAACCAAAGGCCTCCATGTTAAATAAGCAGGTGTTAAAGTAGTTGTGATACTGTAGTATATGATGTAGATAATTTATGCTTTGGAAATTGTATAAAAATTATAAAGATCCAACCATGCATCTGACCCCCATGACCAGAAGCAGGGCTTTTCATTTCCAAAAGATTTCCCGGACTCGCTCACATAAATCATGACCATTAACGAGTGAGTGTTTCTGAATGATCAACGACCATTTCCCACGAATGTCCAGAACATTCACTGAACAACACCTGGGAGAGATTACATCGGATAACGGCGATGTCCCGGCTACAGCTGAAAGGAAGACCATTTCGAGGAGCCCAGACAGCCATTCAAACCTATGGACTGACTTTGGTACTGGACTGCATCTGTATAGTTCCCATTATACATATGTAGGAACTTATAGAAATCTTAAGTCATTTCTGCTTCAGGCAGAATAAACTGTATATAAGCTGGCTACCTGGAGCAGTTGGTGTGACACTCTGGGGAGACGCTGACACTACGTCGGTCTGTCCCAAGTTCACCCAGCGTCAAAGTCCGGGGTTGATGCTGTCTTGGCTGTGGTGGTTTTATAATATTCTATTTTTTTTGGTTGTCGATCTAATAAATTTATAAAATATTTTTTTATAAATTTGGCTGCAGAATTGATCATTTATAACTATACTATCAGAAGTTTGAACAGAGAAGGAAAGAAAAGTAGTCCATGCCCCCAGGAGAAGATCTCTGTTCCCAGGGATGAAGACGATTTTAGAGATAATAAGATAATAAGAACTTTTGCCTTTGAACAGCTCATCTTTAAAACAATAACCCATAAGTCAACATGGCCCATCAACAAGCTGTGGGAAGGCTGGTGGAAAATGGGAGGGGCTTTGTGATAGCAGATTTTCGCCCCAGGTGGCTGTCATTCATGATGACATTGAGAGCCATGAGAGAACCTCATTTTTTCCTCTTGTGGAGAAGTCTTCATAACCTTAACAAGAGGGACTTCTCTCTCAGGTGAACTGAAGAAACACTATTTTAGAGGTGGTAAACTGACTGGAAATTTGACGTTTTGTTTATTTACATTGTTAGTGGGAAAGAAAAGTTTGTGGGGGGAGAAGTGTTCTGAAGGGTTTGGTTTGATTCTCGCTTTTTTTCTTCAGTTACTTTTAATAAAATTTTTCTGTATACCCTTTTAAAGTTTTAAGCCTGCTTTGCCTTTCTCCTAATCCTATCTCACAGCAGGAAGCAAGTGCATTGGTGATTGGCCAGCACCAAAGCCTGCCACATTCTTTGGTGCATTGGGCTGGGAATCTTAACATTGGTGAAATCTCATATTGGTGAACTGAAACCACTACACCTATTCAACATGGGCTGCAACTGATAGTTGTGTGTGGCTAAAGGTGTCTTGTCAAAAAGGCTTCCCCATCTTGTGTGAGTATAACTGGCCACTGTGCTTCCACCTCTCCCTGGAATGCACTGCTGGTGAAGCTTACAGCTGTCCAATGTCCAGAGGAAGCAGGAGCTGCTCAGCCAGCAGTGATGGTGTTATGGTGGTTCTTTTTGTAAAGCTGTGTTGGCTTTTTTTGCCATTTTGCTTCTTACCTTCTGCATTCTAGGGAATTTGTGTCCCGGGTCTATCCTGGTGGAACTCTTCCATGGGACAATGAACATTTGGTCATCCCAGTCCGGAACCTTTGTTCCTGGCACCTCAAAGTTGATCTTGGCCACCTTACATTTCACAAGGTGCCTCCTGAAGGTGGCTGGGACATCTGATTGCAAGGTCACTGTGATGCCCTTGGTACAGCCAGGATGGAGGTGTCCCACCTAGGGAGAATCAGGGAGTCAAGACCAAACTGGAAGCACTGCCAAGGACAGGGCGGATAGCAAAAGGGACCAATGTGATGAGCAGCTGTGACAGGAAAGGATACCTCACTGTGGATTTATGTGAAGCCTGGTAGACAAAAGTATGAACAGAAGGTGCCACCTCCCATAACATTAAGCCTTTTCTTCAAGGCTGGCATCCTTGGCCCAGCCAAGCCAGGGACTGCATCTCCTACAAGGCACTGGAATGGGCTATCACTGGTATGTGAGGGATCCCTGCCAGCTCCTGGGAACATCAGGACAGGGCTTGAGCAATGAGGAAAGGCAGAGAAGTCCATGCTCACCCTGGGGGAGAATTGGAATGGGATGTCTGCCTCCCACTCAAAGCGCATGACCTTCGTCTGGGTGTGGTTGGTGATGGTGAAGGTCCTGCAGCAGGGCTTCCTGACACAACAGCCCCCAAACTGGATGTGATTCAGTCTGAAAGCTGTTAAGGAGGAGAGCAAAGGATCTCAGCGTGCAGGGAGCTCCACCTGCCACCCTCACATGCATAGACAACTGCATGTTCAATGCTTCCTTGCTCCAAGCCTTCCTCCCTCTGAGAGGGAGTTCCCCAAACAGTTCCCCATCCCACCACGTCCAGGGAAACACCCTGACACATCCCTAAGCCAGCGACATGCAGTACAGCACACACTGCTTTGCATGCATGGCTGCCAAGCCCACAGGCCACCAAGTCCCATGGATGACAGCCCAGGCCTGGCTAGAGGGAGGACACACGAGATCAGACATTGTCCTCTTCTTTGCTCCACCTTGGCAGCCTCTCCTCTCTTACCATCAGTGATGTCTTTCTTCAGACTGCACTTAGCATTTCTCTCCTGTGTGTCTTCTTCTAGTCCATCGAGGGTGAATTCGTCCTTGTGGCCTTCACCCACCAGCTCTATTAGGGTCTTGTTAGAGTAGGTGTCCCCCGCTAACACACGAATCTTCCCTTCCAGATGTTGAGCCAGAGTGGGTTTGAAAGTTACATCAAACTCTGCTGATTGCCCGCGATGCAGAAGGAAGAAGGGCTTCTCTGGGGGCTTGCTCTCTGCACAGCAATGGAAATCACAGTCAAAGTAGGACAGCTGTACAGAGGAAACATTTCCATAGGATATATGAGGAATAAGAGGTTGAAACCAGCTGCCTTCTAAGCGCAGGTTCTACCTCCAGTGGTTCCAGACCCTCTTGCTATGTTCACAAGACTGCTACCTCCAGACACATCACCACTTAAGCAGCTTAACCTCAGGCTTATGACCAGCCCTCAAGCCATCTGCTTCCAGCCAGCTCCAGCCATATGGGAAGCTGAGCCAAAGAGTGTTTTCGGCTTCTGCTGCCTGTCTGTGTGCTCAAGGGCTGCATCTGTTCAGGCTGGTACCTTCCCACATGCAGCAGATACCTCAGAGGGTCCACTGAGGTAGTGACAACACAACCCACCATGTCTAGAAGAATAGAAGAACTTCCTACAACTTGCTAGGAGGAAACCCTGCAAAAAGTCTCCAAGAAAAGACTGGGGACAGAGAGCCCAGGGAAAGAAACTGTGCCTAACACGCGGCTGCTGCTCAGAGCAGGGCACACGTTTTCCCTCTGTGCATGATCATACTTCATGGTTAATGAATTTACCGTTTCCAAGGGAGTCCTCTTCCACATCTCCAGTGTGGAACACCTCGAGTGTGGAGACTCTGCTTCTCAATAAGAACGCTCCCTGCTCATCCTCCAGGAGTAACATAAACTGAAACAAGGGAACCCAGAGCAAAATGATGCTGGTGTGAGTACAGGATGGCACGGGGACTGACACCACTGTGCTGCTGGTCCTGTATGGGAGCGCAGCACCTCTCCTACTACAAACAGCTCTTAACAAAACTAGCCGGGAAAAAAGGGCATTCAGAGGCATCTGGATAGAACGGACAAAGAGCCAAACAGCACAGAAAGTAATGAGCAGAATGTAATTAAACCACAACTAAGTTTACTTAAAATGTGGTAAACTGGGATCAAATACAATCTAATGGAACTGGGAAATTGCACATATCTATGAGAAAAAAAGGTGACCTGAGAGACAGAGGGAAAATACTCCACCACCTTTCTTGTGTTCAACTTAAAGAAGACAGACTGGACGGAAAATTTCCAACAACTCCCTTCTTGGAGAACAGATGTCAGTCACTTGTTTAAAAAGAATTTCTGACACCTCTTCCCAGGTCTGCCATGTATTTCAGGACCTGTGCTACAAGCACTTGTTCCCAAACCAGACCATTCCTTGAGCAGGTCCTCCTCACCTTGACAGGTATGATGCCATTGTTACGGATGACCAGGGGCAGCATCTCTGAATCCCCCAGCCAGAGCCTCTTGAAGCGCAGCACAGCATTTCCCCTCTTGCTGCGAGCACTTGGGCACACAACTGTTGGCTGTGGCTCATGCCCCTTCCCACTGATGGTGAAGGTCAGGATTTGGAATTTAGTTTCCACAGAGCTGCAGGAGAGGCATAGAAACAATTTCAACCGGCACTGACCCATTTCTCACTGGGCAAGGGCCACCCACAGTGTTTTCCCTGCCTGGTGCTCCTGTACCCCACAACACAGCCCCCTACCAGCCTCTTCCCAATCCACTCAGGGCCATTCACAAGAGGAACCTGCTCCAAAGAGCCTGAGCCTTCCACAATAACAGTTAATTTCACTTAATTGAATAATGCAGTACAGCAGGTAAATAAGGAGGCACCAGATGAGATATGGCAAATCCCTTGGCTGCAGTGAGATGAGACGTGCAACAAGCAAAAGCACAGCATGAAAGTAGTACAAAAGCAAGGAGGCAAAAATAAATAGTCACTATCAGTAAAGATCTTTTCCAAGAACAGTAAAAAACAATTGCTTATTAGCAATTAGACTTTTTCCAATTCAGCCACTAAAGGGTTGAAGAAGGACAGGTCAAACCCCACTCCACAGGTCCCAGAGCAGAGAAACTGGGCTCCTCTTCCATATCAGCTCCAACCACTCACAAAAAATACCTTAACAAATGCCAGGGAGTCACAGAAGATCACTTAATTTTACAGAAACAAAGATGAAAATGTGACTGCTGACTTGCTGGCACAGGAATGGCTTCATCTAAGCCTTTGTTGCGGGAAACCCCCAGCTCAGCTGCAGCACATCTCAGTAACTTCCAGTTGACTACCTAATATTTCCCTGTCTTCATAGTACCTCACACAGGCTAAACCATCAGCCTCATTCTTCTGCTCTAACAGTTACTGCCTCCCAGATCATCTCATGCCAAGTACTCTGCCTAAGGCTACTGAAAGCATTAGAGCTAACAAGAGGTCTGTGCCTTCCCAGTGGAGAGGCAGCTATCAGTGAGGCCTCCCCCAATATTTCACAGGGTCAGTTACCCTTTTGGGATGACAAGGGAAGCCTTGAAAGTGCAGTGGTAGTTCTGCTTGTCTGGTGGGGTGAAGGTCACCGTAGCAACGGCACAGGATGAGCCAGGAATGGACATCTTGACTGGATATAACTTGAAAATGTTGTTGATAGAGCTTTTTTCCTTGGGGGAACCCAGAGAGCAGTGTTAGGAGAAAACACCTTTCAACATGACACAGTTTTATTAATAAATGCATTACTGAGAACAGCCCCAGACACTGTGTCTTCCTTCCTGCTTCCCTGGGCAGGCTGCCTCCCTCCCAGGGAATTCTGACCTTGTGTGTTTTGAGTGCTGGCAGCTGCCCCAGCATATATGGGAAGTGGCCACTGCATGGAAGACTCTGCAAATAACCCAGACCTGGCCTTCAAAGAGAAGGAAAAGCCAGGAAGCCTGAGGAAATGCTCTGCTTTGAGCCCTGACATGTCAGTTCATAACAGCCACTCTCTGTGTGTGCTTCCAAGAGAGGTTCAGAAGGATTCACTTCTCCCACCAAAGACACAGAGGTGAGAGCCAAAACCTTGCTTGAGACATGCAGAATTCAACACAACTGTTCCCTGGCTCCCCTGCAGTTTGACCTGCACTGAGCTAGCCTAGTCTGGGCCACAGGCAGCAATGCATCTGGAGAACAAAACAAGCTCTCACACAGCCCTTAGAGGGAAACCTGTTCTTACCTCTCCAGGCAGGGGTTTGATGGAGAGGACCACGTCACATGGCAGACAGGTTGCATTGTAGATATTGAAATGAGCTTCAGTCTCTTGCCCAACTTGAACCTTGCTGAAGATGAATCTATTCTCATCTCTGACAAACAGGCCGGTGCCTTCCACTGACTGCAGCTTGTGGTCAAGGTCGGTGCTGCTGCAGATCAGATACTCCTTGAAGATTGATGTGATATCCTCAACAAGTGCTGTGGACACACCAGAGGGATGAGCATGGAGAAGCATCCCTGATTAATTTATCTGGACACTGCTGGCCTCTCAGAAGGCTTGATAAGCCCTTTCTGCCCGGGTGACTGCTATACCCAGCCTTGGGTGGGGGAGCTGGCTGTGAGGATGAAGCTCAGTCAACCTCAGTCTTAGAAAGCATTGCATTCCTTTTATCCTTCCACACATCTCTCTGAGCCATGGAGGGATGAGTCCACTGATGGACTCAAAATGGGCTGGAACCTCTGAGGATTTTAAGGTGGGACACCAGGGCTAGTGTGCCTCTCTACTCAAGCAGCAAGTTGAGGTGCTGATCAGCAGCAGGTGTGACCAAAGGCACTGTGGCCAGTATGTACCTGGGTGGCAGGACTCGGCAATCAGGGTGAAGGGAATGCCAAGGGCATTGTCCTTGGGGTCTGTGCCCATGATGTCAATGTAGAGCTGCTCCTCACATGTCCCCTCCTGCCTCGCGAGGCATTCCACTGTGATCTTTTGCTGGCCCAATGGACGGATGGAGCCAGAGCAGGGGAACACCGTGAACATGCCAAGACTGAGGCGAGCCTGCAGAAAAAGTTCCAGGAGAGGCTGAGGGCTAATAGCTGTGCCTTGAGCACCCCAGCAAAGAGTATGTGCTGCCTTGTCCTCCAGCTGGGCCCAAGCAGCGAGTCCCAGGGCAGGGAAGGATGACTCCATGGCCCAAAGGCAGCCACAGGCTGAGAGCAACAAATCAAGAGGAGCTGAAAGCCTGTCACAAGTGGTAGAGAGAAAGGAGTTTGAGTGTAAAGAGTGAGGGTGGTGGTGGTGGTCCTTCAACTTCCAAAGGTAACACAGGAGAGCAGAAATAGCTGTGAGAAATGATGGGAGAGAGGTAGAGGACTGGGAAGAAGAAAAAGCAATGTTGTCTGAGCTCTGTGGACTGGGAGTTCAATGGGGGATGTTTTTTATTCTGTGATGCTCACAGACCTATGCTGGCTAGCAGCTACCAAGCACAGGACCTGCTCTCCTCTGTTGACCCTAAAACTAACTTCAGGGGGACTGAGCAGATACTGGACTCCATCCTGCAGACCATGTCCCACCCTATGGTGATAAGCCCCCAGCCTGGGCACAGCAGTATCTTGTCACATCCCCTGCAGGAGCATTGCTGGGGAGCAGGAGTCACCCACCTGTGTTGAGGAGCTCAATTTCCGTCTCATTGAGCACTTTGTAGCCGATGGAGCAGATTCCCCTTCCTCTGAACTAAGAGGAGAAAGCAGAGGTATCTGTCATGCTGAGCTCCCCTGCCTTCCTCTGATGCCAAAGTTGGCCTTCCTCCTCAGAGAAGAAAGCCTTCCTGCTCCTGATGGCTCCCAGAGAGCAGCCTGCAGCTCCAACTGCTTGACAGGGCAGCTCTACCACCAGCTTCATACTATACACGGGGATATTGAGGTGGCTTTTTTTTGCTCCCTTTCCCCAAGCCAGGGATGCAAACGCATGATAGCCCAGGTCTCCTGGCTGCCTGCCACATATCAGCTGTGGGATGGTGCCTCCTCAGACAGGAAGGGTGGTGCAGGGCTTCTCATACCTTTTGCTTTCCAATGCAGATGCAAGCTTGGGTGCTTGGCGGATAAGGAATTTGAAGTTAAATTTGCCTTTGTTCTCCAGCAGGACAGTCTGGGTCTTCTTGGTGCCCTTGACCATGGCTCCAAAGTCAATGGGTGAGGCAGGCTCAATACTGTACTTGCTGTACTCAGCTTTCGCCGACACCCTCACTGGGATGTTGGCAACAGCCTGGCCTCCTTCACCTGAGCTGGCATCTATCACCTGTGTCCACAGGAAGGATGGTAAACAAAGCAAAGAGGCCAGCTCCATCCCAGGCCTCCATCAGTTTATCCCTCCCTGTTTAAACACCTTCTCCAGAGTCAGATTCTCAGCTCCACTTAGGAAGCTTCCCAGATGGTTTTGAAAGACTTTGTCTGTGTATGTAGGAGAGAGGATTCTCCAGTTAAAGCTCTCCTTCCATTAGACACCTATCCTATTTATGCTCCCAAACACCATGTGATAATGCAGACTGGCCCAGGCAGCTCACCTGGCAGTACAGGATGGGTTTGTTCTTGAGGAGGATTTCACTTGTGGGGTGGAAGAGTATCTCAACATTCACAGCAGGCTGAGAGGCAATCAGCACACCCGACTGAGGCTCAACAGTGAAGTGGGATACCAAGTCTCCCATGCTGGGACCTACATCCTTCAGTGTGAACCTGGAGAGGAAGGGAAGGAATGGAGATCTCTGCAATTAAAAGTATAGGTGCCACCAGCATAGCCAGGACTTTGCATAGGACCAGAAAAAACAGAAAAGGGAGAGTCCAACTCTGCTCCAGGAGTCCTGGATCTTGACAGAGAGTGCAGACAATCATGAGGTTACTGCAAGAAACCTTGACACTGAAAGTTTTCATTCACTCCCTTTACAGAGTCTCAGAAAGAGAAAGGAGGTGACCATCAAAGAAAGGCAAGGAATCTCAGCATCTCAGTGGCTGAAATATCTGAATTTTCTCCTTTGGGCTCCAGCTGAGCTGTGAAGAACTGCTGGTTTGTGGCTGGATTCTCTGGTAAAATAATTGAGATTAGAGAGTCCAGGTTTTGTATTTACCATGAAGTATCCAGCATGGAAACAGGTTCTAGCCATGGACAGAGGGTGAATGCAGGCCTGGGAACCCGAGGAAATGCTCACTACCAGGCAGCTGGACTCACCTGTACTCAACGTTGTATACCCCTTTGTTCTTGAGTCTCAGGACTTTCTTCACATTATCCAGGACATTAATGGTTCCAAATTCCAAGCTTCCATCTGGACCTGCAGAAAACCCACAGAGTGAGGTCAAATATGGTATTTGTGAGCTGCTGCAGAATACACAAGCTACATAGAAGTCTCAGCACAAGACCCTTTCCAGCAAGTTTCTGTTCTTTAAAGTGTTTTCCAGCTACTTGTCTGCCCTTTCTCTTCTTACTCAAAATATCTGCAGGCTTAGTAGCTAAGGAGCTCAGCTTCCATTTCCTCGCTTCCAAGCACAAATCCAATTACTTTATATGCTGTGCTGAGCCTGTGGGGGTTGCCAACTACCTGTTCATGTCACTTTTGTTTCAAACCCCCCAGATCCAATCTGCACATGAAGCTGCACACTTCAGAGTTTAGAGGGGAGAGACTTAAGGCTGTCAGAACCCTGACAATGCTTTATTCCACACAGCTTGCAGGGTATGTGCTTTATGTATCCATGACATCCTTGCATGCTGTCCCATCCCATCCCATCCCATCCCATCCCATCCCATCCCATCCCGTCCTGTCCCATCCTGTCCCATGTGCTTTGGTTGCCCACCTCCCAAGGTAATGCAGTACACCTGGACTGCTTTGTTTGAGAGGCATCCACTGACCTTCAGGCATGTCAATGCTCAGAGAAACATCATAGACCTCTGCAGAGATTTTGATGTTTTCAGCCTGAACAATCCCCAGGATGTTTTTTGTATCTGAAACCTGAGGCAGCAAGAAACAAACACTGTTCAGATTATTTTTTAGGTAGACAGCCTATAAGTCCTTGTCTCTGCTGGCTGCTTCCCCTATGGCCTGCCCGGCTTCACAAGCATTGGTGAACTCCCAAGCTTTGCTAACCTGTTCCTCTCATGGGCTGCCCCAGTGAGATTCTGCTGCAGTAAAAAACCCTATCAGCCCAACTCTGCACTCCTAGAGCAGGGAATGCTGTCTGGGAGAGGCACAGAGATGTAAGAACAACCACAAGAAGTGTGAGGTGTCTCAGAGCAGGTGGTATTGACAATCCCCTCCTGTGGGAGCTCAGCACATCACTCCTGATGTCCAGAGCTACTGAGAGAACCCTTGGGGGGCTCGGGAGTCTTGGAATGTTGCCAAAAGCACTTGGTGGCTTGATTTTGATCCATCTAGAGATGTGCCACCGATGTATGAGGAAATGGAACCTGCGAGAATCACTCGAGTGTAAATGGTGAAGGGAAGATATCATTATAGGGTGAATCACAAATTTTGGGGTTTCGGTACAGGGGGGTTGCAGAGACAAGATGGAGGAATCAGGGTGTGCCACCAGGCTCTTCCTTCTTCTTCCTGTCTTCCATCTTCTGGAGTGGTGTTGGCATTTGGGGATTGGTCTGGGATGAGAGTGTAGTTAGTGACGAAGATGAGAGGTATTGGGGACAAAAGGTAAATATGATATACGTAGTTTTTGTTATAAAAGATGCGACCGCCTTGGGGGTGGGCAGAGTGCCTTTGGCTGCCGTGCTGGTCAGATCCTTCGGGCAGAGAAAGGACTTTTTAGATAAGAAATAATAAACAATTCTGAAGACCAAAAAAACCTAGCGTCCAGACTCATCCTTTGAAGCCCAGCGTGCAAGAACCATCCTGAGCGCGTGTGGGGGCAGAGACAGACAGCTGACCCCATACCCTCCAATCACCTAGCACTCTCTCTGAAATGCAGCCCCTAAACCATGGGGAACAAAATCCCAGGAGGAGAGTTTGTTGCACTATGCAAGCGCTTCAGACAAAGTCCAGGAGGAATGTAGAGATCACGCTGCAGTCTGTACAAGCAAACAACAACCTTCAACCTTAGCTACAAACAACCACCTTCAGCCATGCACAGGGACAAGGCTGGGGCACAGGATGCAGTGTCTGCTTGTCTGGGGGACTGTGGATGCACTGCACATCCTGGCAAACGCTGTGTAGAGGCAGAAGTTGGGGTCACAGCACCCTTGTGTCTGGCAGGTGCAGCTCTTCCTGACTCTGTCCCTAGGAGCACATGGCAGCTCACTGTGCCTTGCTCTGTCAAGTCCCTCTCACCTCTAGTCGGAGGGTCTTCTCAATGCTGCCAATCTGCCAGGCCTTGAAATGCAGTGTCACTTCAAACTCTGAGCGGGGACCAATGGTGCCACGATCTTGTGACAAGGAGAAGGCCTCAACAAGGTCATCCAGCCCACGGAGCTGCCAGGCCATGGGCAGTAGAGTGTTGTTTTTCAGGACCAAGGTCCTGCTGTCAGTCCTGCAGAGACAGGAAGGCACTTGCTGGGTGGTCACACCAGCCTCACCACCGAATGCAACTTGGAGCAGCTCCATCCATGCCCCAGAAACCAGAGTCAAACCTTTTCTCTTTGTCACCAGTCTTGGAGTGCTTGTGGAATGACTGACCTGTGCAGAAGCAGTTTGTTAAAAGACAGCTCCAGGGGGCTGACCTCCAGCTTCATGTCCACCCCATGACAGCAGAGGCTGAAGACCACTGGGTCCGGGTTCTTCCCAATGCTGCAGATGAGTTTGTCTTCCAGGAAGCCAGGGGAAGTGGGGTATGCCCAAATGGTCAGCTCCTGGACATGGCCCCACAGGAAGAAATAGAAAGAGCTCTGTGTGCGAGCAGGAGGAGCAGCCCCTGAGCACTTCTGTGGTGCCTGCTCTACCTGCCCTTCTCCCACCTGCTTCTCCTTTGGTTTCAGTGTCATGTTGGGAGGGTCCAAAAGGAATGTCTCTGCTTCCCCAGCATTCTCAAAGGAGAACTGAACCTCCACGTCCACGGGGGAGTTGTTGAGGATGGTTAGATTCTCCGAGTTGCTGGGACAGTTCTGGGCCTTGTACCTGTCCACAAAAGGGGAAAAGGCTGAAGAGCAGACTGTTGTCTTTGCCACACACCAAGGAGAGCACCGTGTGCACCCGAGGAAGTGGTGCTGGAAGACCCCACTCTAACATACAAGTGAGGGAAGTGGATCCCAGTCAGGGGCATGGGCATGTGCTCATCCTTGCCTTACTTCCCCCGGACTTGGTGCCTCCAGCCCAGAAGCCTGATGATGCTCAGGCCAATTCAATTGTTTTAAATAAAATGTAAATTCAAAGGTGCCTAGAAAAATAACAGTATAGCAGGCACATGGGTTCTTTCCCCTTCTTTCTTGGGGTGCCTTCCCTGCAGGGTATAAAGAAAGGCTTTTGAAAAAAGAGTTTAGCCAATTTCTTTCACAAAAGTCATGAAACTGCTTTGGATTTCATGGGTTAGCTCAAAGTCTGAGAAAGAAATATATCAATTCCCAAGAGGAATGCAAAAAGATAACAAATGACCCTTCTCTCAGGCATGGAAAGTACTTTGGAGTGAAAGGGTTAAAGAGGCAAACAGAAATCCCAGACAATCCATCAACCTGGCTAATGACTGTCTGTTTTAAAACTATTTTGATTTCATTAACTTGGGTTGTCAAAATCGCCCTAGCTCTCGAGAGCTCCCACAGAGACAAGAACTTAATGTTAAATGTCATTAAAAAAAAGTGACAGTAAAAGTAGAAATACACAATAGCTTCAATGACAAGGTGTTTAGGCAGACTTTATCCAGCAGTGAGGATGCAATATTATTACAGGAAAATGTAATTCCTGTTGTACGTTATCCCTAACACCTATTGGCAGGTCAATCATAAAATCTTATTAATAATTACAGATGAATGAAAAGTTTACAAAACCATCTACAGAATAATTGCTCAATCAGGCTACCTGCAGAACTTAAAGCACTTCAAAAACCACCATGAAGTTCATCTCCTAAGGGGTGAAGCTGAGATGTGGGGCGGGGACAAAAGTTGCCCCCCAAGTCACCTTTGGACTGGCAGCAGCACACAGCTCTGGCCACCAAGGTGGCCACCAATGCACCCACTGGGTAGGCAGAGCAGCTCCTGAAAGGCTCTTTTGTCTCTTATCTGATCAAGTTCACACATCTGTGGTCCTTCCAACCCATGTGTCTCCCCGGACAGTGCCCTGGATTGTGCCACCAAGACAGCCTGTCTCTACAGGCATGTCCAGGAAAAGCCCAGCAGGGAGCACATACCACTCTCTTGATTTCCCACACAGCAGTGGTCCAAAGTGGAATTGCTTTGTGCTCTCAACATATTCCTTGAATACGATTTCATCTTTCTTCACGGTTTTCCTCCACTGTGGAAATACCAGCCTGGGCAGAGAAAGGGGGGAAGGATGAGCTATGAGATGCTCCAAGTAGGAAAATGTAGTCAGAAAGCCAAAACCCTTCCTGGTGGCTGAGGTACCAACTGCCATCTGAGGTACCAGATGGCTGAGGTACCATCTGCCTTACCAGCTCCCAGCCCAGGAAGAGAGGCTGGGCAACCTCAGGCAGCACAATCTGCCCAGGCCAGAAGCCCCAAGGGGCAGCCCTGGCTGTGAGTTCAGGGGCAGCTGTGGTGTGGGAGGCTGCCAGGGGCCAGCCTTACCGAGGGTTCTGGCAGATGCTGGGGTACAGGCTGGTGCCACTGCAGGGCAGCTCGTATTGGCGCTTCGTCTGCACGAGCTCAAACCTCAGTGTCTGCTCAAACTTCCCTGGCTTTTTGGTGGAGAAGTGGACCTTCAGTTCCACCTCACCAAGGGCAGGCACTATCCACCGGTACTGTTTCAGCCTGGCAGTTAAAGAGGAGGCTTCAGACAAGGAGCAAATGAAACAAGGAGAGTGCACTTGCCATCCCATAGAGGCACTGGCTCAGGGTCACTGTGGAGCTGGGGACGATGGACCTTGTTTGGCAAGAGGACCGAGAAGCAGAGGCATCACTTCCTCCTGTGCAGCTCACCTGGGGAATTCTGTATGGGTTGAGGCACTTTTCAGCATACTTTTGGATCTTGTTGAAAAGGAATGACGGGGACTTTTTCTTCTCTGTGTGGAGACCAGGTTCTCCTTCGAAGAGCTGTCTCTCCTGGCCGCTTTACCCGTCTTTGGTTGGCCCTTGGTAGAACTGCCCTTCACATCTGGGGCCTTGGCCTAAGGAGAGAGAGAAAAGGGAGGGAGAGCTGAGCCCTGAGACATCCTCATCCTGGAAAGCAAAATGGGGTTTTGTTCACCAACAGGAGAATAAACAAGTAAGTCCACCTGCCCATGGACTTGGTCTTCCTTATGGGTGTTTGTTTTGCCTAGGACACCCCTGCTCACTCAGGACCCTCTCCTCAAAGGACATTGATGGTTTAAGTAATTTTTTACCTCTTGTCTTACAGAACTGCTCTGTCTCCAGCAGAGCTGTCTCTTTTGTCCCACCCCTGACAGAAAGGAGACCTGCAGACACGGGGCCCCATCACATCTTCACTACCTCTTTACAATGATCCTTTTCCATCCAACCTGTCCCCTATGCCCCCACCTAGCCTGGTTCCTGCCCTTGCACCTTCAGTGCCAGCACCACTGGAGCACCCACCAAACTGTTTTTCATAGCAGCACCTCCTGGTGCCACAATGGTGAAGGGCCCCACATACTCTGCAGGGCCCAACCTCTCCACTGGGTACTCCACTATGGAGAGCACAGCAGCGGGAAGAAGGGGAGGCCCTTCGGGATGCAGTCCCAGATGTTCCAGCATCTAAAACAGAAGAGAAAATCCTATTTATCCTTCTGTCACCTTCATCCTCACAACTTCTTATTTAAAGGCACTGAGCTTTTGGGGGTTTTGACTTTTATGAAGTACAAGTGCTTTGTTATGCCCAGTGGAGTGAGCGGGCTCCAGAGCAGAGGCAAGAGCTACAAGCAGGACTGGGAGAGAAACCTCTCCCAAGTGACTCAGCTGAAGAAAACAATGACCATGAGCTGTCCTGGGACCGTTTATAATGATTTCCAGGCTGGGAAACTCTGAACAGATGGGATAACTTGTACACAGAGCACTCCCACTTTCTGATCATCTGAGGGATGGTGATAACCTCACCATCCACACAGATGATACAGTCATTGTGGAAAATCGTCAGGGGCCTGGAGAAGGCTCTGTGCCATTATCACCTGGGGGACACAATGCTCCAGGGCCATGGCAAGCTCAAGATCTGAGCTTTGCAGGGTTTTACCTGGTCGTCCATTGGCAGCTTCCCATCCCTCAGGATCTCCCTAATCATGGCCTTCGGATCTGTGACCTGCATGTCCAGGCATAGCACCCCAACATGCTCTCCCTTCCTCCCAACAACACAAACTATTTAGGTTCTTCTACAGCAGATAAAGCAGAGTTGGTTTTGCCCTGGGGATTGCCTCCATCTCCCTGGCACAAGCCTGGGAATGCTGGAGTGTTGTGAAGCTTGGGCAGCGTGTCCATGGGGACCAGACCTGCCTTCTCACCTTCTCCTCAAGGTACTGCTCATCAAAGTCCAGGGAGTAAAACTCTATGGGGAAGTTGCATGGGTTCTTCACCACCACTGTGGCCTCCACCCCATTGCTGTCCACCAGCACTGGTTCCATCTTTAGTGCTGGGGGACTGAACTCCAACCGTGGTTCCAGACCTTGTCCTGAGAGGTGCAGCTTTAAGAGATTGCTGCTCCCACAAATGGTGAGCTTCAGCTCATTCTTGTAAGACCTCTGAAAAGAGAAAAGTGTGGAAAATTCATCTATGAAGTCCCAAGTGACAGGAGCCCAAATACAACACTTGCCTCAAGGTCAGGGTGTTATCAGTCCCTCCAAGGTGAACAGAAACCAGATATTTATTTATGCTAGGGACTACAGTGTCTGTGTCCTGGGTCTGAGTAACTGGCAGGAATCCTGGAGTGCACTGTTAACTGGGTATTTGGTATCAGATGGATGTACAATGGACTGTCAGGCGTTTTCACCTAGTCATGCAGGAGTGCAATGCTCATGAGAAGGGCCTTCGGGGTTGCAGTGTCCAGACACAGTCCTGGCACTGCTGTATCAGGCAAATGCCAGCTCCAGGAGAGAGGCAAATGAGCTCTCACTGGCTAGAAATAAGGGTCATCTTCCCTGCTTAGTGTTTGGCTCTGGTCCAAGCCAGACACAAGATGGTTACATTTCTTGAGCAATTAAAAGATCCCTGGGACTGTTTGCGGGCACAGAAGCACTCGTGTCCATGCTGGGACACACTGTCAGTTTATGAGACCCAGAGGCCACAGACAAATCACTTTTGGGAATGTTCCATCTTTTAGGTTGAATCACCAGCTGCATGGGAATGTGCAGGCAGGCCAGAGCCCCAGGGACTGCTGGCAGCACACCACTACAGGTGACTGTCCTGCCATGCCAAGGAAAGTGTCTGGTGGCAGTTTGGTCTGTCAGTTCTGCAGCAGGATGGGCTTAGACTGGCCATTCCAGGATTATCCTCTGGGAGTGTGCAGCTGCTCTGCACCGAGTGTTGTAGCTGCAAATAGAGCCAGGCAAGGTGGAGGCTGAGGGGAGTTGGGCACATCCCCACCATGTGCTGAGAGGCAGCCACAGAGTCCTCATGCTCTCTGTGCAAGCACCCTGTGGGTGTTTCAAAGCACATCTCATGGGAGAGCTCTGTGGGGTGAACTGAGTCACGCTGAGTACAGGGCTTGCAGAAAGCTCCCTGCAAAAGCAGAGCTCCTACCACACTCTGTGCACCAGGCCCTCATTTCCACATAGCCCTGACAGGCCTCCCGGGCTGACACCTGCCAATCTCACCTCCTCCTTGGGTGTAAACTGGATTTTCAGGTTCTGCCACCTTCCTGCATCAAGGGTTCCTTTGGAAGGTGTCACTTCAAAGGGACAGGGCTCATCCTCCAGTGCCTGCTGCTTCTGACGTACGGCTGGTGTCGTGTATTTTGATTGTTGATTGTTCTGGGCACAGAAACAAATCGTGTGAGGTATCCTCAGTCTGTGAGGACAGAGCCTCAGTTCCTGTAGTGCTCTGAGACACTGATATGGTGCTGAGAGCACCCACAGCCAAACCAAGTGTGGCCCCCATAGCCTAGAGCTGGAGGGAAAACCTGTAGACAGGGCGGGCAGATAGGGAACTACTGCTCTCAGAGGAGGAGGAATGGGTGAAGATGGCAGAAAAGCAAAGCATCCGCTAACGGAACAGGTCCAGGCAAATCAGCCTTGCTATAGACCCTCAGAAGCTTCCTCAAACATGCTGTAGACCCAAGTGCTCAGGCAGCCACAGGAGCAGAAAGGGCAAGAGACACAAAGAAAACCCAACCAAGAAGTTACATATTCAACGTCACCTGTGCTTTACCTTCAGAACAGGCTTGATGGACCATTTGCAGGGTACTTGGAACTGGTTGTAGAGTTGGATTGTCTCAACCTGGCACTGCCCAACGAGGATGTCAGAGAACTGCAGAGTTTTCTTGGAGAGGTCAAGTGACACTTCCAACACAGTGGCGCGGAGGCGGATGTGAAACGTTGGGCCTTTTCTCACCTGGGGAAGGACAGAGAATTCAGCGGAGGGTGCAGGTGACATCTTCTGCTGTGCCCAGCCTGCTGCCTGCCCCAAGAGCTGTGGTACCTCTATGGGCAGCAGCACATCCACGTCACCCTGTGGCCAGCGGGCACTTTCAAAGCGCACGTCAAATGCCACGCTCTGCCTGGGGGGCAGGCCATTCATCTGGTCCAGGTCCATGCTGAAACCTTGAATGGATGAAAACAAAGCAGCTGAGATACACGAGAAACACAAAATGTGCGCTACGCATGTTAAGGCCTTACAGGTGTCCTGGCTGAGAGGTCTGGGGAAAACCCCGCGCCGTGCTGTGACCTGGACAAAAACTTAGAGTGCACCTGAACACCCCTCAGACACAGTGAGCCACTGTGTGATGGAAGTGCAGCCTTACCTCAAGGCCTCTTTTGGAAGCCTCTTTTGATCCACCAGAGGAACTCACAGACTGTTTCCTCAGTAAAGGCTGAATACAAGTGCTGTGACAGTATGAACTCCAAACAAAGCACTTCCAAAACACAGCAGACCCCACTGGTTGGCAAAACAAGCCCACAGAGTGCCCAAAGAAACTTGCTGCTCATGGGAGCCAAGGGCAGAAGATGCTGAGAGGTGACCAGGGTGATGAGCCCATCTGCCCCTGCACTGAAGCATTAGGGCAGTCACAGGCAGGCCAGGAGAGGTCCCTGGGCATGGATGGCCAGGAGAATTCTGCCTCTAAAGCTCCCAAGCAAGGGCACTGAGAAGAAAAAAGCTCAAAAACCTCCCCAAGTTCAGTGGCTTCAGCTAATCTGTCTGAGACACCTTCAAGCCCACAGGAAGCATCTCCAGCACTGCTTACCTGTGTCCTGCAGGACAGACACATTGACCTGGAAGAACACTGGGATCTTCCCAGGGTTGGTGATCTCCAGAGTGCTGCTCTCAGTGAAACCCTTAAGGACAGTGCCCATGTCCAGGACATACTCAGGCAGCTCAACTCTGCAAGGAGGATTAAGGACAGTCCTTTAACCACAGCCTGGCTACATGTCCAAGTGGACAGCCATAAATAAAGTGGCTATTTCTTTATTCACTCAAAAACCTCAGTTTTTTACAAAAAACTCAGCTCAAGCCCATGAAACCCATGGCCTGACCACCTGGCAAAGAGTTTGGGAAGTCAGGAGGAGTAAAGGTCCTAGGTTTTATCAGCTACTAATGGTACTTGAAAATAAAATTATTTAAAATGGACACTGGCCACACCTCCTCTGCCATGAAAAGCCAGTAATAGGTGAGTCCACTGGGCCTCCACTGGTCTCAGTGAAACTGCTTAGCCTGGTGTACAGCCTGAGCCCTTACTTTGGGGCCTAGGAATAAGGTTTGCCTGCACAGGAAGTCATCACTGCTCTGCAAACAGATCACATGACCTGTTCTGCAGAGCATCTTTCTGAATTGAAGCCTCTGGTACTTGTGCTGCCTCATGATGGTGCAAAGGGACCTACCATGTTACCTAGATAAGCCCTGTCACCCCATCAGGATTCAAGCCATCTGATTTTGGGTGTTAAAACATTTGCTGGCACGTGCAGTTCCCTTCTCCTTTTGTTTAGTGTGCTCTGTTAGTTGGAACCAAGACATCAGCTGGGAATTTTTTCTTTCAGAGCTAGTCAGCAGGGAGGGAATTTATGCTGTCTGGAAGGTCTTGAAAGTCTGCACGGGGTCCCCAGCTCTAGGGACAGAACCCCACACCTGTGAGGAGCTGAGCAGGCCAAAGCTCAGCGTGGGGCTGGGGAAGGGAGGACACTCCACTGCTCATGTGTAGCACGTCACAGCCACTGGGACCAGACCCCTTCTGAAGCTGGGAATAACTCTGCAGACCCAAGGAGCTCTCAGGAGGAGGGGACATTGCTGGGTGTTCCCACGGGGCACCTGGAGATGGGGATGGGAGTCCCTACTCACTTGACAAGGCTCTGGCACAGCTTTTTGTCAGGGAGCCTGCACTTCAGGGGATGGGATGTGAGCTTTTTCTGCAGCCCTAGAGCAGCCTTCTCTATCAGCATCCTCATCATCTTTATCTGCAGCTGAGTGTTTGGCTGAGGAAAGGCAAGACAGTGGCTGGTTAGCAAAGGTCCTTCCCAAGGCACAGCTTGCACCTGAGAAAGGATCCCACCCCGCTCTTGTTGGGAGGGGCTGGGGGGTCCTCCTGTCTGGCTGCTCAGTGTCTGTGACACCTCCTGCTCTCTTAGCCAGGACCTCATCTCCAGGGAAGTAACTCCAGCATCTTTGCCTGCCCAGACACCGTTAGCAAAGCTGATCTGGCCAGGTAGACAGACAAGTCAGGAACCTTCCAGAGCTCCATATACTTGCCTGCCCCCAGCCAGTACCAAGGCAGCTTGGACAAAAACTGTCTTGAAAAGGAACCAGGACCAAACTGCTGCCTTTTGGAGATGAGCAGCACCAGCACAGCCCCAGGGCACAATCAGGCAGGTGCTGTTAAGGTCTGTAAACCTGGCAGGGCTTGGACTGGGGCCAACAAACTCCCCAGCAATAACCTGCATCACCTTCAAAGCACCATCAACTCCATCCCTTGAGCATGGCCTCCAGGATCTGTCCCTGGGGTAGCCAGGAAGCTGATGCAGCCCCAGAAGAGACTATGATCAGAGTGGCAGCCCTACGGGAAATGCTGAGGTGATGCATGGCTGTAAGTGGACAGAAAGGTCCCAGGTGCCACCAGGGCACCAGGAAGCTGCTGTGGGCTGCAAGGGGCTCAAGTGACATGGAGAAGGTGGCATGTGCCAAACGGGGCTACACTTGTCCTTACTGCAATGCCAGAGCCAAGCAAGCGGGGCTGCTGGTCCTGAGGCTTCGGATTCCAAGTCTCCAAGGCCTGAGTTTTCAGGGTCTGAGACTTCAAGGTCTCAGTTGTCAGGCTCTGAGTCTTCTTCTGAGCAACTTCTGATTTATTCCTCTGACTGTACTGTTGTAGGTGTTTTACGGGCTGTTTCAGTGGCTTCTCATCTTTTTCATTTTCTGATGGAAGAGAACATCCACAAAGAGAAGTGTGCAAAGTGCCAGTCCCATTTAAGCTGAAAGTCCCCACTTCCCAATGTTGGTTTCTTCCAGAAAGAAATCCCTCAAACCACCTACAGAAAGTGGATGCTGCTGCTCCTCTCTGAATCCTCGTGTTTGCTCCCACCCATCTCCCTCCCCACAGTGGAGCATCTCATCTCCTGCAATGTCAGGGAGCATCTCATCCCATGCCAGAAGCCCTGCCAGCCTCTCTTACAGCTTTCCCACGCCTTTCACTCTAGCCATCATCCTTCAGGACCCTGCCAGATGTGCTGGCAAGCTCTGCAGGGTGGTTCCTGGGACAAAGCCCACATGGGATCCTCTGCTCAAGACTCATGAAGCAACCAGGGGGCTTGAGTTGGTCTGGGAGTCCTGCAACCCTCCAGGCTTGGTGGAGGTGAGCATGAGGTGCCCTATAGGCATATGGTTAGGGAACAAAACCTGAGGGGCCCTTCTTGGGGGCAGACAGGCAGTGCCCACCTCTGATGTTCCAGGGCAGGTTCACACTGATCATGGGACAAGATGCTTCTCCTTTCAGGAAGATATTTTCTGGTTCCAGGTCACCCACTTGAAGCTGGTAAGTCCTGCTGAAAGCTCCTGGTAATGTCGGCAGGTAAGAGAATTTCAGCACTTGCTTCTTGCCAGGTGCAATGGAGCCCTGCAGGGACAGGAAAAGATGGAGGGAATGCATCAGAGTGTTTGATGGGGATGGTTCAGGGAATAGACAGGCTGAGGAGACAGGTTCTCATCTAGAAGAAACCATCAGACCACATCATCTTCATGATAAATATATTAGTGTTGGCTTTCACAACTGTTAGAGTAAGTACTATTTGTTTTATAATGTTGACTTTTGTAAAAGAAGTTTTGCTAAACTTTAGAGGTCTTTTAATGTGAATGTTGTGTTGTGATAGCATGTTGGTGAAGAGTTGTAATATTAACATTTAACCAGTGAAGGAATGGAAATCTGTTGAATATGTTGAAAAGCAACAAATGACCACCACTAGGACAACTGCACATGCTCCAAAAGGGTGGGAGAGAGGAGAAATTACATTAAAATGTTTGAATATGTATAACTACTTGTAAATATGTATTAGGCTGATGCAATACCCAGGGTATATAAGGGGTGCTGCTGTATTGACTGGTGTCCCTCTGGCTGCAGCTAAGAGCTCAGTGCTGTTATTTCTGCTTTACTGACTTTTTTCCCAATTGTCTCTTATTAAATTTTAACTGAGGAGTGGGCTTCGCTTCTCACACCTTCGGCCTTCTTTGTGCCCAAAAGGTCGAGCCTCTGACCCCGGGGTGCAGTGTGTCCTCCCCAGGGCTCATAAGGCTGCAGCCCCAGCACAGCCCAATGTGAGCACAGCTCTGCTGCTGATGCGGTTTGCCCTCAGCCAGCACGAGTCCGCCTCGACAAAAAAAGGCTCTTCTGCTGCCGCTGTGGAAGGGAAGTCTCCACACTGAGCAGGGCCAGCAGCTCCTTTCATCCCTTATAGGAGACAGGCATGAAGAAATGGGAAAGCCAATCGGCTTCCTCTTCCCACCGCAAGGAGGGGCAAAGGCAGGAGTGCTGCTTCGGCTCAAAGATATACAGGCAGGACTGAGAAGCTTGGACAGCGGTGGAATGCTGCTAATTTTTCTCCTTGCTCTTCCAGTCCCATTGCTCCCTGGCGCCCTTACTGCCCCACAAAGCCACTGCACAGCAACAAAGCTGGAGGAGGCAGGGACCAGCAAGCCTACCTAAGGAACATGTAAGTGGTGCCTGGCAATGGCAGTGGGGAGGCAGAGCCACGGACAATGTCCTGTATGATCACACAGCCTGGGTAAGGTGACCCTCAGAAACGCTCCAGTGCCAGCACAGCCTGAGATCTCAGCCATCGGGGTCCCCAAAGTGACTGTGAGGAACCAATTAGATTTTTAGTTATGCCTCAACATATGTTATAAATTCATTTTCTGACATGGGGTGAAAAATTACTATAGGGGCTGTACACATGCTGGGAGCCTTAACACATCCCACGTGTAAAGGAGATCGCTAGGAGAAAATGCAGGCAGGCTCCGTGTCTGGGGGGCTGCAAGCGACCACCCCCTTGGAGGTGGGCAGACCCCGAAGCCCGGGAAAATTTTGCCCGTCTGAGCAAGTGTCTTCCTAAAACGGCTGAGTTATGAGAGGAATCTTAGCATATAAAAGTAGTTAACACTGCCAGTTTTTCCCCCGCCATTTTTGGGTTTTTTGTTGGGCTGGGAGCACCTGGAGGGTCCGGCTCCCTGCAGAGCCACTTCTTCCCTGTCTGTCTACGCTGCTGTCGCCGCTTCCCCGCTCACCGCCGCAACCTAATGCTCCGCTGTTTCCCTGAGGGAGCAGCCGCCGCGCCTCGACCGTGACAAGCTGCGGCAGCAAAGCCCGGTGGCCACAGCCCGCGGATGGAGCCCGGCGCGGCCGCAGCCCGCGGGACAGCCGGCCATGCCGCCGGCAGATCGAGCCTCGCCCGCCGCGGCGGGCACGCACGCTGGTGCGGCTGGCAGCGCACTTGCTCCATCTGCGGAGCAGGACCCGACAGAGCGCCCCAGCACTCTACGGTAACGCTCTGTCCCTGTCCTCTGTTGCTCTGTCCGTTTCTCATTTTCTCTCTCTGCTCTCTTTTCTATCCCCTTCTGGTCGGGACCATGCCCCCTCTTTATCGATAAACAAATTTCAGATATAATATTTGCTGCGTTTGTGCCTTATTTTCGTTCGAGAAATCTATCAAAAAGAATTCTCCTCTACTCCCCTTACAGCAGGACAGACCTGTGCCGCCTGCCGGTGTCTGCCCTATAACAGAAGAGCCACACACCAGCCAAAGCCGTGGGGGAATCTATCAGGAGGGCACTTGTTTGACCTTCTCTGCCCCCAGCAGAAATTGCTTACAGCCCTCTCTCTCTCATGGCTGGGTTTGGGTTTTCCTTTCTGACTTTTTTCCCCCTTTAACACCCCCCCACACCTTTTTTCCCCTTTAACACTCTCCTCGGCCACCTGACAGAGGGCTGGGGGTCAATCACTTGTGCTACTTACAGTGGTAGGCTTGACCAGAAACACACCAGGCAGATGCTTGTCTGCAGTGCTAGGGTTTAGCACCCAGTTGAATTCACTCCTGCCAGTGTTCGCCAGGGTGACCTTGCTGTGACCAACTTCATTAAACATCTGGAGAGAAGACACAGGAGTGGGAAGTTACAGACCCAGGCCTGCTGCTGGGACTCTCCTTCCTCTCTCCTGGGCTTGAAAGCAGACACATCATGGGAGCAGGGACCAGGGAGGAGATAGGGGCACTTGGGAACCTGGGGAACCCCCAGGCACAGGGCACCTGCACAGCACCAGGGAGCTCTGGCAGCACACAGAGGTGTGGTAACAACCATATGAGGGCCAGTAATAAATGGGGACACAGGGCACACAGGCCCTCTGCACTCTGAGGGGTCACCAACAGCCAGGAGAAACAGAGACAGCACTGAGGCATTACAGGAGAAAAGGCACCTGCCTGCCTTTTCTCCTGGAAAAAAGTATTTGCAAGCAACATGCATGCAACAAGGGAGTCACACAGGGCAACACAGACAGGGCCAGCAACTGGAAATATCTGTGGGCTTTCAACTGAAAAAGAGTGAAGTGGGGATTATTCTGGGACAGTCTCTCCAACTACAGTGACTGGAAGCCCAACTTCTTTCCTTGATTATCTGTGGATTAAGCAAGAGCTTTAGACAACAGCATCTCCTTGGAGGTCAGGCTTTAGGAGTGGATCAGCAGAGGGATGTCTCAGAGACATCCCCCTCAGAGCATCCCCACTGGGACCCTGCCTGGCCCAGGAGGCAGCATTAGGTACCCTGAAAAAGAGGCATTCCCAACATTTTTGGAGATGACCATTTTAAACCAGCTTGGATGCCGGATGTGTCCCTCAAAGGTTGTACTTCCAAGCCCCAGAGCCACCAAAGGGGCTGGGAAGGGGAGGGAGCCCTGGACCGAGGTGGGCAGGAACCCGCTGGCTGTGGTTCTAAGGAGCAGTGGCAGGGGCCATGTTTGGTACCTGAGAGCCACAGTTGATCTCCCGGAGGCTCAGGGAGTAGCTGACACGGGAGGCAATCAGCTTCACCTCGTAGGTGGGGCCTCCCTCCACGCGGCACAGCGCCTTTGCACCGGCAAAGACGTCGAGGTGCCCAGAATAGGTGAAGGACACCTTCTGTCTCTCTCCTGGCAGCAGCACACCCGACTGTGGCACGATACTGAAAGCCTTGATGGAGGACAGGAGAGACTGAGGTGTTGAGCATGGAAATGGATGCAGAAGAGCATCTGGGAGCAAAGTGCAGCGGTAGCCAGAGGGGTCTATTCCCCAAACACAGCCAAAATCATCCTAATCTCATCCTGCATCCATGCCACTGACCAGGGCAGGGACCATGGGGAAAATCTTCTCCCATACTCATGGATCAATGCATGAATACACTACATTAAAGTGAACTGGGATGTCTCCTGGCAGTAGAAATTCTCTCTGATGCACAACTCACCCTTAAAAAGCATTCCATTCCTTACTTCTTTTAGAAAAGGAGGAGACTCAGAGTGAGAGCTCTTGGAGCTCAGGGAAGAACTCCAGCCCAGCTCATCTGACTCCTGAGGCTTTTCCCCTCGCTCTCTGATTTATGGCCTGCTTTCTCAAGGTGCTATAGCAAAAGCTCCTGCAAAAATGTCCTATGGACCACCTGAGGAGTTCCGGGGGAGCAGTGCCCTCCATAGGTGTTGCACAGCGTCCTTGGGCAGCCCTACAACATGTCCTGCTCAGCCTTTCCAACAAGAAGCTGCTTCAGCAGCACTTTGTGATGGGCCCGGAGGGATGGGAGACCCCTCTGTGGCCAATGCTGAGGGCCCCCAGTGGCAC
This sequence comes from Haemorhous mexicanus, assembly GCF_027477595.1. NCBI lineage: Eukaryota > Metazoa > Chordata > Aves > Passeriformes > Fringillidae > Haemorhous > Haemorhous mexicanus. The sequence continues at coordinate 15,104,635 of NC_082356.1, read as the reverse complement.
TGGGAGCTCCAGCCCTGCTGGCCACACTGACAATGGGCAAGTGAGACAGATTCCCTCTTATCATCTCCGCTTCAAGGGGAGTGAGCAGTACATCCAGAGAGGACATGATTCCTGCCAACCCTAGTGGGAGCTGAGGGTGCTCAGGAGTTTGTGGCGGCACCTGAAAACAAGCCATTTCTATGCTAGGAGGAAGAGACAGCCACTTTGCAAAGTCTCATTTTTTAAGACAGCTTCAGGGCCACCAGTGCAATACCAGCTCTTGGGTGAAAGCAGAGACCTGCACACAGGGAGTCTGGCTGGGCTGGGAAGAGCGTACATGGAGATCAGGACTCATCACAGCTTGCTCTGGGAAAGAAGCTGGAGTTCTTACCATCATGATGCAGATAAAAGCCTCATCTTACATTGGGAAGGAAACAAGGCAAAAATATCCCACACAACATCGGTCTGTAGGATCTGAGCAGGCTTCTCCAAGGAAAACTCTCCTGTTTCTCCCTCCCACAGACCCCATACCCAACCATGGGCCCTGCTCCCTAACCCACTGTCAAGGCACAGGACAGCAGGACAGCAAAAAGGGAGGTCAGCACAAACATGACTTGGTGGTGGCAAGCTGGAGGGGCAACACAACCAGTAGGAGTACAAGAAAATCTACCTCTGTTCTTGAAGATTGGGCAAAATCACACTCTTTTTTCAGGGCTGTGGCTGCCTCCTCCTTTGCAATCTTTATGTGTCTCCATCGAGATGCTGAGCAATCTAAACTGGTTCTCTTCTCCTTTGGTGGTTGGGGTTTGAATTTAGGTGGGTAAGGCTTGTATCTGGAAAATAACGTAACTCTGAACAGGGACCTGCAGTGGGAGGGAGGGACACCTGCACCAGCAGCTCCTGGTCAGGATGCAGCCCCTGGGTGGGTGCTGGCACGTTGAACTGAGAAATGGTTTGATCCAGCCCTTCCCAATCCAGGCTGGAGCAGCTCTGTTCTAAAGGGAGCCGAGGGATGACACTGAGGTGCTGCAGCAGCTGCAACTGCTTGCACTGAGGAACTACAGAGGACAGGCATTGTCACCTTGTGGGGATGCAAAAAGCACGGTGGGAGAGGGAAAGACAGAGAAGGCAAGAAAAAAGGTGAGATTTGAGGCAGCAAGAGGTGGACCTGATCAGTGACGAGCCAGCACAGCCCCCCACAGTGCCCAGTGCCAGAAACTCTGCAGCTCTACCAGGTATTTATCAGGAATGTTTCTCTGACAGTGTTGGTGGCGTTGCTTGACATTTTCCAACACTCCCAGGTGACTCAGGTGACATTCCCCATTTTAAATTGAAGCAGGTGCTCAGGGTAACTCTGCTTGTGTTTCTAATGCCACATGAGGAACACAGTTGAGCTGTGCCTGCCTGTCACCCTGCTGAGCTGCAAGTGCTCCCCACACAGTCAAACATGACCTGGATGTTCCATTCCCAGACAGGCATTCAGGGCCTGCAATGACCTGCTCCCCAAAGAATCACTGTCTCTAGCTTTGTAGCTTGTGACCTAAGGCTGGGTTTCATTTCTGGATGAGGGGCAGTCTCATCATAACCCCCCAAGAGATCCCTAATCATCTATCCCACTGTCTTTAGTTTTAATGAACGGTTTGAGGCAACTTCCCTCAAAGGACCATGGTGCCCAGACAATGCCATTTTTCACTCTAAAGTACAAACTCTCAGGGAGGCAGGGATAAGAGATGATGTGATGAACAAGTCCTGCTGTCAAACAGTACAGAACCCATAAGGGACATGTTGCAGGGGAAAAGTTAAAATGAGTTACAAGTGTCACAAAAAAAAAAAAAAGAGTGAAGAATCCAAGGTGTCCACTGAAAGCTGACCCCTGGGAAAGAAATCATCCTGGCAGTAAAGAGTTGTTTCAGAAAAGAAGGAAAAGGAAGGTAACAAGATGTTCAGCATTAGCCCAAGCACTAGGTAGCTCTTCCTCTGGGTTTGGGACTTTCTGGACATCCTCCAGCACAATGCCAGGGAGGGAGGCAAGGAGCAGAGAGCAGCTCCTGCAGAGAGGACCCATCCCAAAGCAGAAGGGCCAAAAGGGCCTCCAGCGGCACTGTGGGAGCTGGGACTAGGAGCCCGTCATCAAGGTGGACATTGCCTCAGGCCACAAAAGTCTGAAAAAGCAACTTTTACCCCAGCTTTCCTTCCCAGGGGAAACCACTACGGCGGCTATGCAGCACCAAACTGGTGGAAAAACTATTCCCTGAGCATCCAGCCTGATTACAGCTGGTCAGTGTTATTTGAATAAGGAATAGCCAGAAGTAGTCTGCTGGATCCTAGGCAAACAGCTTTGTTCTTTGCCAAGTACAAACAGGACACCAGGAAGAACAGCTTCAAGGAGAAGGCAAAGGTGCACATACCTCAACGTGTTCCCCTGGCTGTCCAAACAGATTGACCAGTGGTACAGGACAGGAAGTGAGCTGCAGTTGGTCATGTCCAGAGAATGTACTTCAGTGCCACCCACAATGCAGCCAAACTCCAGGGTGCCGGGCTTGATTTGGAGACTTGGGAAGTGAGCTTGTTCCCAGCGAGTGATATGGGACACCGGGGAGATGTTAGGGAGGCAAAGGGCCTTGGTGCAGGGAGAGCCTAGGAAAAGGACACAAATGTCCATTTATGCACCAATTATGTCATGACCCCTGGTGTGAATATCCTTGTAGAATGAAAGTGTGATTGGAGTTTAGCTCTTTATTATCTGAACTAGAGCTCAGCAAGCAGCTGCATGAGGAATTAATCAACATTGAGTTCCCTTTGACACTGATTCCAGACTGCAGCCTTGAAAATTCCCACTCTTATCCTTGCTGAACACTGCAAGCTTCTCTCTCTCTGATGGGGAGGAGCTCCCTCACGTGCCCCAAACCAGCATCAGTTATTTCTTAGTGATGAGTGTGTACCCAGACTGAGCATTTACTCTGAAAATTCAAGCTGTAAAATTCTCTGTTAAGTCTGCCAACAGTCCCGTTTTCAGGATATATAAACATGAGTTCAAACCCATGCTGGCCACTGTGATTGCTTCTGCCTTTCTTGTTTCATTTATTCAAAAGGCAACTTGATAAGTGCCTCAGTGGTGATGCAGAGTGGGGAAGAAGCAGCTCAGGAAAGGCAATTCATTTTCTTAAAAAAGTTCATGAACTTCATTGTTATGGGTTTAGGCTTCGGAGTGAATGTTCCCCTTGGTCTGGGAAGGGGGAGAGGTGTTTTGGGGGGCTTCAGCCCTGGGGGTGGGCTTTTCCCTCCTGGGTTTTTTGGGAGCTGTGGTGTGATGCCGTGGGCAATTGTGAAGTCGGACATGAGGTTTGTCAGGAAGTGGAGCTTCCCTTCCTCCCGCTCGGGGATCGAAGGTTGGCTGGTGCTGCTGCGGGAGGTTGTGTGCTTGGCCCTAGGACTGCCCTGGCTCCAGCACATTGCTGAGATTGAATTTGCCTGCCTGCCTTCTCTGCATGTGCCAAATGGAAGGGGATCACTGCCCTGCCAGAGCCCACAGCTCCTCCTGCCTGTGATCATAACTACACCAAAAGGGAAAAACACTACTTGGCAGGTTGGAAACGTCTGTTACTGTGCTGTTGTCTGTGCTGTCCTGATATAGTCTAATAAAGACTGTTATTCCTTTCCCCATATTTTTTTTTGCCTGGAAGCCCTGTAATTTCAAAGGTATAATGATTTGGAGGGAGTGGGTCATCTTTCCATTCCAGGAAGATTCCCACCTTCCTTGGCAGGTGGGATTCCCACCTTCTTTTAAACCAGGACAGAGTCACCAGAAAATACTGACTTCCTATTCCTTGATTCTATTTTATCTCAAAATGACAAAATTGGGTCACCTGAGGCACCCAGCAGCCCTGGAGTTCACACCCTGAAGAGGCTGCTGTGCCAGACCATGGGTGACAGATGCTTTTATGTTCAAGTGCTCCATTTTGGAATGCACAGATCCCTCATGCTGCGTCCAAGCCCAGGGAACACTCACCAAAAGAGATGTCACCAAAGTTGAGCTTATCCACCTTGAAGTGTGAAGTCTGTCCAGTGACACTGCCCCTGGTTGGCAAGGACAGAGGAGGAAATGGCTCGGTTAAAGGAATTGCAAAAGTCCGGCTGTCATGGCTCGGGGGCGTAAAGCCTGGGCTCAGGGCACCCTGGGTTTCAAATCAACACAGCACCATGTACTCAGCACAGTGGCCATGTGGACAGAGGCAGCTAACGCCAAGTGGCCAAGCAGACAACAGCCACTGATGGGGCTTTGGGCACAGGGCAGGCAGGAAAAGCCCGAGTTGCTGGTGGTCCCATGAAGGACACTTAACACACACCCAGACATGGCTCTGTGCCTCAGTTTCCCCATCCGTAATGTGATGGACAGAAAGGTGTCCCCACAAAATAGTAGTAGCATGTCGGGGGGGGGGGGGGGGGGGGCATGCAGTTTCTCTTTCCCCCTCCTCGATGGTTGTGGGTAACTTTTACAGTAGTAAAATCTCTGTACTGACCCAGGATTGCTCGCAGGGCCTAGCAAGCTTGGCTGGTTTCTGGGCTGGGAAGGGATGTAGTAAGTAGTCAGATGTTAGTAAGGCTGATTCTGTCTAGCTCTGTGGTACCCTCCTCTCTTTGTTTGGTAGCTGATGTTGAGAGCCAGCAGGTGGCCCGGGGGAAGGGGGCTCAACCCTGTGGCAGGGCTGGCCGGCCCTGTGTTACGTCGCTCTTGGGGTTTTTTTGTCTTTTAACATGTGTTTTTCACAGAGGCATGTCTACTTTTTCAGTGGTTGGAAGCTTTGTATTACTTCCTTAAATGTCTCTCATGTAAGACCATGACACCAGCCTTTCCAGCCACAGGTTCCCTGCTTTGCTACTTCTGAGCTGTAACTGGTGTACCCATGGAGAAACTTCCTCAGGAGATTTTGAGCCACACAAGCATTACAGACAGAGTTTTGAAACATGAAGCCAGGGAAGCCCCAAACATCCTCCGAAAAGAGCAGCAGCAGCTCTACACAGTGGACAAATGAATCCTAGAGGAAAGGACCAGCTGTGCACCAGCTGGCACAGCCAAGACCTATAGCTTCAACAACCAAACAAGGGTGTCCTGAATCTTCCACACCACCTTGCCTGTCCTCGAACTCAGCAGACAGACTCCAAAAGTCACCAACATCCACTGAAATCAGCACTTGAAGCTGCACAACACTCACGAGTTTATTTCATGGTTGATGCCAATGAATGCCCACTATGCCTTCTGGTTAAAAATCAAGGACCAGTGAACTGTGCCCTCTGTTGTATTCACAGGACTGCCCCTGGCTCTGCTCTGCACATCTCAACATGAGACACCTGCCCTTGCCCAAGGAGAAAGCTGCTTATGCAGAAACATCCCATGACCAGTTTGGGGGAGAGACAGAGGAGAATCAATTACTTGATAGTGAAAGGTTCCCTCTTGATTTCCAAAATAAAAAAGCAGCACTTTTCCTCCAAACACAAAGCCAGCATAATTGTTTCTCTGCTATGGGCACACCTACTCACCACTTTTCTCTTGCTAAGTAATAACTTTCTCCTTCTTTTTTATCCATCCCCTTACCTCATTGGTATAATTGACTGCAGTTTGCTTTCATTTCTTTACTGCCTTGACCCAGTGCCTCCCAACAGCAGCAGCCTAGCTCCAAAGCTGCAGAACAGCCACCATCAGCTCTCCTGCTTACACTACATTATCCTAGGAGCACATGGCTCAGGCTAGCAGGGCCAAGCCCAACGCTGCTGTGGTCCTGAGGACTAAGCTCTGCCTCCCCTATTATCACCTCTTCTCCCTTTTGCTGGGCCAGGATTATCTCTTGCAATGGCACCAGCCCGTGGGATGACGCCCAAGTCCTTGGGACAGTTCCTGCTGCACAGTTTCCTGACTCCCACATCAGCCCTTTGCTGGCTGTGCAAAGGAGGCACCAGAGCACTCTGTGCACAGGAGTTGGGAGCACAGCTTGTCCCCCCCAGCATGGCTGTGAGAGGTGAGCTGAGGCTGCTGCTGCCCATCTGGGATGGATTATTAACGGAAGTTTTAATTCTGCTGGTGCAAAATTTCCCATCTCCAAAGCCCTGGGGGCCTTGCTGGGGGTTCAGGTGGGACATCCCAGAGCAGCTGCTGCTCAAAGCTGATCCATCCCACTGCCTTCCATGGCCCAAGGCAGAGGGAGATCCCTGCAGGGAGGAGTCATTCCAGCTCCTGGGTACCACACAGAACAGCAGGCATCCTCACACTAAGGCAATTCCAGGATCAAAGCAGAGATTAAGACCTCAGGAAACACCTTTTTTCTCTGCTCGACCCCAAAAGGAGGTAGGTGGGAGATGTCCCAGAGACAGTTACAGATGTGCCCAGTAAGCTCCCAGGGTCCTTACGTGATAGTCAGGATTGCAGACATAGGAGATCCAGCCACACTGAACTGGAATTCTTCCTCAAACCTCCCCAGTATGGTGGCACTGAAGGAGATTAGAATAGTCTGGATCCCACCTGGTGCAATGATGCCCTTCTTGGGTGCAAACTGGAAGCAGGAGCCCACGTTTGTGGTTGAAGGGATATAGGTGAAGGGAGCATCAATAGCTCCTTGGTTAATCAGTTTCACCTGTGGCAGCAAGAAAGCAAAATGGAAATACATGTGGACTCTTACCTTCTTATGAGTTATTGTCCAATGATGCAATTAACACCCAGAAAAAACAGAAGATGCTTTGTGCTGCTGAATGGCATAAGTCAAAAAAAAAAAATACAACAGGACAAGTTCTGGCTTTGAGTTTTCATGCAAAGCAGTGGTAACTCCACATAACCGGAGTCCATAACCCTGGGGTTATCCCATGGATACAGAGCAGTGTACTTCTGGTCAGCATCACCAAGCTCATTGAGACCTGGCCCTGAGAGCAACGGGGGCTGATTGCAGCTGCATACTGAATCACCACAGAGCTGCTGCTGCCCCAGTTAGCACAGCTCCAACAGCACCATCTGCTCATTCACCTTTTCCCGTATCATGAAAACAATACATTGATTATGAGGCATCAGCATCAAAATGTACAGACAGCACCATCTTTTGGTAAGAAAACTCAGCATGTCTTTCCCTTCCACAGCCAAGCTTTTGAAAGTGTATGTAGTGCCTCATTTTCTACCTCTTTCAGACTTGGCACTCCTGGGGAGGAGGCAAATAGGTAGAAAAAGTCCTTTCTTTGCATTATTCCCAGGAACACTTTTGTCTTTCTAGAGCCAGAGATGCACCAAGGCTGAAGTGTGGTGAAGGACTGGTCAGCAAGGGAGAGAACTCCCAAGCCCTTTCAAGGGCCAGCACTGAGCCAGGAGGGTGGATGGCTTTCCTGTGACTTCCCGGAGTAAGCAGGAGACTCTTGACTGGAAACTGTTTGCAGTTGACTGAAGCTCAAACACAGCCAGTTTGTTCCAGCTGCTTCTGAAGAGCCCAGTCCAAAGGTGCCTTGTGTCTGGCACTGCCACAAAAGCCTCTGAACATCCCTTTTTGACCCAGTGTTGGTTTCATGTGCCAAGAGGCTGTTTTGCAGGAAGCCTCCCAGATGATCCCCAAAGATGGGACTGGGCTTCATGAACAACAGACACACCTTTCAGATTCCCCCAGATTTGACCAGTACATCAAATATTCCCTGCTCACAACTGCCAGGTCCACCAGGCTTGCTGCTGCCTCAGGAGCCATCAGGATCAATCCCAAGCCCTGCGGCTCACCTCATAGACGTGGGGGGTGTCGACAAAAATGTTCCCAAGGTTCAGTGTATGAGAGCTGAGCTCAACCAAGGGTCCTTGGCCTTCTCCTCTGAGCTGCAGGGGCAGCCTGATCTCACGGCCTGGGGAGAGATGTCCATTTCAATACAATTATTCTCTCTGTTACACTGTATTTTCCAGGCTGCCTCAGTGCTAGTCCCTGACTCTGAGCTGGATGCAGCCAGCTCCTTATGCTGCAGGAGAAGATATGGACCCTTTTCTTCCCTCAGGAGATATCCCGTGGGGCTGACTTGCAATTTCTAAACCAGCCCATTCCTTGGGCTGGTTTCCAATTTCAGCCTCCAGTTTGCCGAGTTTAAAACATCTCTGATGTCCTGTAGTGACAGACCAAGGTGTAATGGGTATAAATTGAAAGAAAGGAAATTTAGGTTAGATTTAGGAGGAAATTTTTTTACTGTGAGGGTGGTGGGACACTGGAGCAGGTTCCCCAGGAGCATTGTGGAGGTTCCAGCCCTGAAACTGTTCAACGTCAGGCTGGATGGGGCTTGGAGCTACCTGGTCTAGGGGGAGGTGTCCCTGCCCAGAGGCCTTTAAGGTCCATTCCATCCTTAACATACTATGATTCTGTGGTTTCCTTCCCATGCACTTAGAGGAGCTTTGAAATCCATTCAGTGAAAGCACAAAGCTCATACAGAGTTTGCCAATTACCAAACTACCTGGCCCAGTAGCACAGGACTTTGTTGCCAAAGTCCCCAACTCCTGACACTCAGCACTGTGTTCTGTTACCACAGACAGAGCTGTAAGGGATCAATTCCCACACAGGGACAGAAGCAGGTGCTGGCCAAGGATGCTCCTTCTACAAACACCCTGGGCTCAGTGGGGCTCAGCCACCTCTGCTCTGCTGGTGTCTGGGCACTGGAAGGTGATCCAGCCTCAGGGAACACATTTCCAACTCAGCTCCTGCCGCCTGATGATGGATCCATGTCAAATGGACCCAATCCTGGAGGTCAGTGGCCTGGAGGGGCTTAATGCTTGTTCACTAAAGCTGTTCTGCTCTGTAGCTCTTTGGCCTTTGAGGAAATTCTGGCAAAGCCATGGCATGAAAACCTCTCCCTGCAGTGCCTGGGTTGTTCTGGGATCAGTAACCCAGACACAGGATTCTGAGCCCTGACCTTGCTTGGGAGACTCCCTGGAAGCTGCAGGGCCAGGGGGGATGTGCCAGCAGTGCCCTGCTGACCAGGGACTCTTCCCAGCAGTTCCATGGGAGCCCAGTGGGCTCAGGCTTCCCCCATGGCTTCACTATGGGTGAGAGGAGCAGGGGAAAGGAACTGTACCTGAGATGTTGCAATAAGCCACACTTTGATACTCCAGTGCTTCTAGGGGTTTGAAGGTGACCTTGATTTCAGCTGAACAATTTGGCCCAATTTCTCCCTCCTAAAATAGAAAGAGACAGCAAAACATTTCTCTTCAAACTTCTCATTTCTTGTTTTCAACCACAGTCCTGTAAGGCTTTATTTAGAGCATCAATAATAAGTGAACAACACAAGGAGCCCAAGGAAACACTCCAAACCCAGCTCAACACAGCACTGGAAGCTCTCAGTGCTCAGCTGATCAGCTCCCATTCTCCACAATATTCCTACTGCTCTCACACAAGCTCTTGGTCACATCATGCTGCTGGCAGCCACAGTGGGATGCAACTGCCACTGTGCCCTGGTGGCTCTCGGCCTTAGATGGGCCATAGGAGTAACCAAGAAGAGAATGTGATCCCCTTCCTTGGAAATAAGAATATTAGTTTAACCTGTTTTGAAAGAAAACAGAGGTTGGGATTATTCTAGGGTTTACTCCAAGATGAGAAGGGATTTTACACTGTGCACACACCATGCATTCATCATCTCTCACAATGCCAGCACTCAGAATCAGGGCTCTGCTTGATGGGAGGACATGGTGGTTTGCTTGCACAAACAGAAAAGGAAAAGGTTTTCTGTCCCTGTGTGCAGGAGAATTCCAAAGGCCCATTTAAACCTTCCCCCCTTGTGTTCAAGCTCACAGACAACACTGGAAGGGACACTCAGAAATAGTGCAAGGCGTGGTTACAGGAGGGGATTGGCATTTCTATGATTAACCTTGGGCTGAATTTGGCCTCATTTTCCCAGCAAAGCATTGAAAGCTTCAGGTCAGTGTGTGAGCTGGCAGTACTCCAACAGCCTCTGCTAAACCCCACACACCAAGTGTTGGGGGAGCCCCTACCTACAGTAACTGCTCCCTGTGACACTGCAAGGACACGCATGGAGTGCCCTTGAGCTCGAGCCCTGGCAGCAGAGCTGGGCTTTGTCAGGCTCCCAGCCCTGCCTTGAGCCTGCAGGGCAGAAATGCTTTTAGCAGCGAGCCCTGCAACCTCGACAGACTCCATGTCCTCCCTCCCAGCACATGGGGCCAGCTGAGGATCTGGCCAGTGACCGCATTGAGGGGGAAGCGGTGGATGTAGGGAGTAGGGTGGGTGGGAGGAGGAGGAGGAGAAGGAGGAAGAGAATGTTCTCAGCTATCACTTACCATAGGCTCAATGAAAAAAATGTCATCAGAGAATGGCATGGGGCCTTCTTGCACCTTTGCCATCTCCTCCTGGACCATGCTGCTCAGGAGGGCAGTGTGATCTTCACAAGATCTCTTCTCCTTCTCTATTTTTTTCTCCACCGTGAAGTTTTCCTGTGACACCTCTTTTGGCGGCCACAGCAAACACTGCCTGCAGCCACAGGGAGAGACAAGGCCAGCAGATCATTTAATAAGCCACATATTTGCAGACAGAAGCGTGAGTGCAGGAGAGCAAAGCACTTTGGGAGGAGAAGCAGCAGCTCCCCAGCAAGGGCTGACCCCAAGCCATGGCGATCCCCAAGCCAAGAGAATAACTTGCTGTTCACTGGCACAACAGGTAGTTTTACTCCATACTTGCAAGCTCAGGAGAGGTTTCCAAAGCCAGCAGCCCTCAAGAGAACCTACTGGCTCAAAGCCTCTGCCAAAACTGAGGGAGAATGAACCACCTATTTCAAGTGGCTTTTCCTACCATTGAGCTACTTGGGGAAGGCAGATAAAGATCATGGAGTAGGACTTCCCTGAGAAGGGAGACAAAGATGGCTTGCAGCTATGTGTTACCAGCATCACTCTTTCTTTCTTCCATTTTGGATCTGCCCTCTTGTGCCCTACTATGCCTTTCACAAGAGCATCCCAGAGCACTTCCAAAGGAAATTGATGAATTCAGGCACCGCACCCCTTCAGTGGCAGTCAAGGTTTTATTTACATAAGAACAGGCTCTGAGAGTTGAAGGGACTTTGTTGGGCAGGAAGGAGACAGCAAACTCCTGGAGAGACCTTTTCATGATCCAGAGCTTTTTGGGTACCATCCCAGTGCATGGTAGTAGAATGTCCTGCGAGGGAAAGGATCCTGCACTATCTCCTCTCATAAAAAATGTCGTCTCAGCTCTGAGATCTCAAAAGCTTCTCTGACAGCAGGACAGTGGCCTTGGAGCTACAACCATGCCCAAGATTGAAAATAAGGAAGAACAAAATGTCCTGGTGACAGTCTAGGACACAAACTGGGATGAAAACAGATGTAATTGGAAGAAACCCCACAAAACCAAAACCAGGTTGAAGTTTACTTTGGGGAAACCTAGTTGCTTCTGAGGGGAAAGAGGATCACTTGGGGTCCAGGCTGAGGCAGGAAAGCGGGAAAAATGGAAATAAACAGTCCAGGGAAGTAGCCAGAGAAGGTCAAGGGATTTTTCTTTTAACACACAGAGCTTGTATGGAAGTCAGACACTGTGTAAGGAGATCGAGAACAGCGGAAAACCAAGAGGCCCAGGGCACTAAAGGACCTTCCCACCAGCCATTCAGGGGGGCAAGGGTCAATGTCCTAATCCTTTGCAGGCGATTTAAAATGGCTCTGGGGAGTGCAAGTGGCCTGACCCGCAGCAAAGAGAGGCTTGCCACAGCAATTTGGGCATGACAGTTCCAGTACGGCAGTTTGCGTAACATTTTTTTAGGTTTTGCGTGGCAGTTGGTGCAAGCAGGGTGAGCAGGAAGGGATCAGCAACCCACCCTCCCTGTGTAGTAGGTTGTGTCTTTTGGCTGGTTGTGAGGCGCTTGCTTTTTTTTTTTTTCTTTTTTCCTTTCTTCTTTCTGCCTTTTTTTCCCCCCAGCTATGGATTACAAATTATGAAAAGCCATTGCTGCTGCTGCTGCCAGCAGGAATGTACTAACTCAAAGAGAAACCCCGCAGGAAGGATGCAGCTGTCCAGGCCCCTGTCTGCAGGGAGGGTCTGAGCCTGGTGCTAATATCAGAGGACAGTTCAAAAGACACCTGCGTGTGGTGTGAGCAGCTGAATGATCTGCTCTGCCCCGTGGCAGAATCTATGGAAGAAGTGGAAAGGCTGAGGAGCATTAGGGAGAGTGAAACAGAAATAAACTGGTGGAGTCACATCTGTCCAACTCTGAGAGAAGCTCAGCAGGAGTCAAAGGGGCCCTGCCCTTCTTGAGATCAGGCAGAAGGAGGAAACCTAGGAGACAGTGGCAAATAGAAATGAGTTTCTGCTGGGGAGGTAATAAAATTGCATCCTGACCCCCATCACCTACCCAGGTGCCCTCACAGAATATGTATGAGGCCCTGGCTCTAGAGGGTCAGGCAGATGACACTAAAGAAAAAATTCTGTCTGGAGAGTCTCCCAGTTGCACTTCATCTGTCAGACAGATCATGGCCTCAAGTATTAAGAAGAAAAGAAAGCTGATGGTAGTAGGTGACTGCCTTCTAAGGGGAACTGAGGGCCCTGGGTATCGACTGGATCCATTCCACAGGGCAGTCTGCTGCCTCCCTGGGATCCAGGTATTGGATATCACCATGAGATTCCCTAATGACTAAATGAACTTCATCTGTTCACCATGGTCTGGGGTACAGTGACTGTGAAATAATAGAGTTCTCAATATTTGGTGAAACAAGGAGGTTCATCAACAAAACTTCCACTCTGGACTTCTGGAGGGCAGATCCAGCCTATCCAAGAGACTGATTTGGAGAGTACCCTGGGCAACAGCCCTTAAAAAAAAAGGGGTCCAGGAAGAATGGACATACTTCAAGAAAGAAGTCTTGAAGGCATAGGAACAAGGTGTCCCTGTGTGTGGAAAGACAAGCTGACAGGGAAGACAACCAGCCTGGATGGGCAAGGAGCTTTTGAAGGAACTAAGAGAAGAAAAGAGGGTGTATCACCTTTGGAAAGAGGGGCTGGCAACTCAGGAAATGTTTAAGGATGTTGCCAGGTCATGTAGGAAGAAGATTAGAGAGGCAAAAGCCCAATTAGAACTTGAGGAAATCAAGTCATTGCAATCAACCTTTCCTTCCCAAAATGCCATCCTTGGTTGGAGTTTAAATGGAACTGAAATGCTAAATGCTGAGCTCCTGAAGCCCAGGGACACACACCCTAGTGCCAGGCATGGTTTACTTGGCCTAAACCATTCAGAAGCACCAACACCCCCCTGAGGCCACGCATCAGTTTCAGTCTTTGGCCATGTATCTCACGGAAATGTATCTTTGAAACCAACCTCCTCTTCTCTTCATTCTTGTCTTCCTCAGTAGGAAAAGTCTTCCACTGGAAGTGGGCAGTGATGTTACTCTTGTTTTCGATGAACATTGTTTTGTGGCTTGACATGGTGATGAAAGTCTTCTTAACCTCCACGGAATTTGTGCTCAAACCAACGTTGACATCCACAGCTTCTCCGTGGAGGCTTGTGTGAATACTTTCTTCACCTGGAACAAAGCAAAGGGGAGACTTTGCTCAGCTCAGTTGCTGATGGAAGCACAAGGAACAGAGCAAACCACAGGTCACAGAAGAAAGTGTCACAGCTTTTAGCTGTGTTAGCAGTTCTGTGGATCAGTCCATTTATCACATCCTGACAGCTCTGTGTGTAGCGTGTGGGGATGTCCTGGGCACCTCCTAAAACACCTTATTTCTGAGGGTGTTTGTAGAGATTTGGCCCCAAGATGACAGTATGGACAGTGAGATTTGCCAATGGGCTCCAGTGACCCACTCAGATCACCGGGATTTCTGCATCCAAGTCCTTCAGGTGACAGGGCTGAGGAGCCTGTTCAGTCCTGGCTTGCCCAGGGTCTCCCCGGGCGTCCCACAAGACTCCTGTCTCCTGATCCTTTGGATCCCCTGTTGCTGACAAGCAAATATGCCTGGGGGCATGTGGGCAGCAAAAGGAGGCCCAGAGGAACAAGTGAAGTGACAGCCCACAGCAGGAGGGGACACAGCTGAGGAAACATAACTAGCCTCGCTCTGCAATATGACAAACCACTACAAAATGAACACCATGAAAATTATCATCGTCTCCCTGTCCAAAACCAAAGCCACATCAGTCTTGAAATATTTTATATTGTTCTGATCTCAAAAACCAAGCTGGAACATTTCAAATTAAATAAAAAAGGGACAAAGGAAAGATTAGTAGATACAGAGCAATTTCTATATGAAGACTGAATGGAATTCCTCAGTCTGGAAATCAAATTTGAGACAGATGTGAGAGGTTTGCAACAGCATGAACGGCCTAGGAAATAGGGATGAAGAAAAATTTGTCTTGATTTGTCACCAAGCAGGAACTTGAGGGACTGAAAATGCTATTAGACAGAAACTAAATATATGTGTGGAGGGCAACATAGAAAAAGGGTCTGTGTCAAGCCAGTGGAGAAGCAGCTTATGGGACAGAGGTGTGCAAGAAATCCATTGCATTGGAGAGAGTCTGATGGAGACCTACAGCACTGCCCAGGAATCAAATAAAACCTCAGCCAGGCATAGCCACACGGTAGTGGAGAATCAGGGTTCCTCCTTCCTCCACTCAGCAACTCCCAGCAAAACAGGAGTCCAAAAATATTAGCCTGTTAGAGGGGATCCACTTTATCAATGCCCTAAACATCAGTGAGTTCTCAGTTTGATTTGGGGTAAAGCTGAGGAGGGGAGGTACCTCTGGAGGGAATGGAGGGGGATGGGACAACAGGGAGTGATGGTGGAGAACTGTCCTGTGCCTCTGCAGGGCCCAGCACTCACCTGTGCTGCAGCACACTGCCAGGGAGCCGCAATGGTCACCGCTGGCCCGCGGGTGAAATCCCACTGTCACCTGCATGGTGTCACCAGCGTCCAGAGTTCCTGTGGCTGGCATCACGGAGAAAGGACTGCAACACAAAGAGAGGGATCAGGGCTCAGGGGGACACCTGGGGATGATATTCCTTCTGCACTGCAGCTCACTTCAGCTCACTTGGGCAAGCAGGGAGCAAACCAACCACAGGCAGCAGAAGACAGCCAGAACAGACAGGATCAGAAAAGCCACTGAGCCACTGCTGAGGAGATCCAGCCCTCACCAGATCCTGTGGGTAAAATGACCTCAGCTCCACCATACTCTGCATCCAGCTCTCTGCCATGAGGCTCAAGGGTCCCACTGCCCGCAATCCCATCAGAGAATGGTTTGTGAGAAGCACAGAGAGGGTTCTGCATGCACAACTTGACACTGAGTGCCTCAGGAATTCCTCTTTTCCTGCTGCCTATAAACCTCATCTCAAGAGATGCAAATGTTAGGGCACTACCTGTCCTGTGAGATTACAGCCTAGGAATCAGACAGGGAGAAGGAACTTTTCGTTGAAGACCAAGGAATAATTACTGTTGAATTTGCAGTGTGGCTCTTTGGTTTATTTTACCTTGAAAACATGCTGATTTAGCCTAAAAAGGGCACATTTCATCAGCACTTTGATGAAAGCTGGTCTAGGAAAAGGAGCAATCAAAACTCTGAAAGAATGCAAATGCAGATTAGAGCAATACAGTGACATGGAAACCAAAAGGAGGATGCCATTTGCAGTCTGAAGGATCCAATCCCAGCTAAATGAAGCACCATGAGCAGGAGCACACCAAGGAAGCAGAACAGGAGGTTCCTGTGTGTTTACCAGCAATGCAGTCTGGGACTCTGCGTTGTCATCCAGGCTGGTAACTATTTGCTTGGCCCACCAGACAAACTCTGTGTAATGTGTTGGAAATAATTATACAGATGTGTTGGTGCACTTTGGATTTAAAATGTGCAAATAGGATTGGTCACCAGGTGAACAGCTCTTGCCTGAACAAACACAAGACTCTGCGCTTTGATGCTCAGGGAGAGCTCAGGGGAAATGTGCTTCTGCCCAGTGGCTGCTGGGCTTTGTGCTCTTCTACAGCCCCACTGAGGAAACAAAGGTTCTGGCCTTGGTGCTTTGCTGCTGGTTGATCTGTCACTTAAAAGTGTGTTCTGGGGACTTTGGTGATGAATGCATCACACACAAAAATCATCTGTGAGAACATCTGCCAAGCTGAACTTTATTCCTGTCAGTAGTGACAGCTGATGAACTTGCTTGGCTCATTAAGGACCTATTGCTGCAATTATGGGCCTCACCTGTTCCTATTACCACTAGTGAGAACATCACTACTGGCTGGTGGAGAAGCCTTGGGCCAGCAATGTTTATGTGCTGGACGTGAGACTTTGGAGGGAGGGGAGGAAAGACAAGGCCCCAGCAGCCCCAGAGCCAGATCAGCGCACGTGCTCCTGCATCTGCCCCGGGGCTGATGCCAGCCCTGCTGCAGCTCTCTGCTGGGGCTCGGGGTGATCAGTGCCTGCTGGGGGCAAGGCACAGGATTCTTTTCTTAATCTTTTGCCAGAAATTTCACCAGAATAGAGAAGCTGCCAGTTAAAGGAATCGCTGGCTTCAGCACTACCTTCCATTCCATTCCCTTCCCACTCCTGCCCCATGTTACATGCTCCTGCCCCCAGATGGCAGGATGGAAATAACACTGATAGAGATGACTTCAGGGGTTGCCTGAGAAAGAAGGTGTCTCATTTTCAAATTATCAGAAGAGGATCCAGCCAAATTCAGGACTCAGTTGTCCTGAATTTGGCCCCTGCATCTCCTACACCCCATCCTGGGCTGTACCCACCAGACCCCTCTGTTACTGCTGTAGCAGTCATCTCTCACACAGACCTGGCTCCCCAAGACCTAAGGACACAAGCTCTACAGTTAAACTGTAACTCCTCTGAATTTCAGCCAACATCACTAAGCTGTACCCTGAGCCCACAGACAGAAGAGCTGTGAAGGAGACATCCCTGACACTGTAATAACCAAATGAAAACCACTGCCAAGAGATGGGGCTGGCAGGCTAAATTTTGGCCTTTTATCTGTTAAATGTGAGCTGTACATTAAGATAGGTCTCATCCTTTAGATTTATCCTTTCAATGAATCACTACTGCACCCAGCAGGCAGAAAAGATAAGGTATGGAGGGAGTTTTAATAGGTTGTTTTCTTCTGTTTTTTAACTAGGTCCATTTGTATGTTTGTTTTCTTGTATGGTGTCTAAAGACAGGTCCAGATCTCCCAACAACACCTTGCAATCCCCAGACACTGGTCTTGCTTTGAGCAGTGTGTTTGCTCAGATGATTTCCAGAGGTCCCCTCCAGGAGAAGTTATTCCATACTTTTCTCTTCTAAATCAGCCCAACTGCTTTTCACATATTCCCTAAATGTCTCATATTTCCTATACACCTGTGCATGTACCTATGGGCATGTGGTATATTGAGAGGCATTAGAGAAGCTCGACCTTCATCAAAGTTTCCAATGAAGAATTCATGCTCTTTTGGCAAACATTTAACACAAACCAAAAAGAAAAAACAGCCCAAACACAGAAACTTCAGAGTATTTAAAAAGAAATCTCAATGAAAGGGGGTACGGCCTTATTCACAGATTTAAATAACCTGTTTGAAATTTTAAAGTGCCCTTAAAAGGTTCACCATGGAACAGAAAATGCCCTCAGCTGACAAGGGAAATCAGATCAGCTTTAAGTAACAGGAACTGCACCGGCTGCCTGCAGCACAGCTCATGTTGAGCGTCGGATGCTGGGACCAATGGAAAGCCACGTGCCTGTGTTCTCCCAGAAAATGGGTCTATTTGGCTGACAGTGGTGAGTAAGCATTTCAGAAGCTGCTTGTGCTCAGGAGGGTGCAAGTCAGCTACTAACATGTTCCAGCATCCTCCAGGAAATCTGGGACAGAGAAAGCTCAAAGGCTGCATCCTGCTAAGAACACTAAAAGCAAGAGCAGATGCCATCCATCCTGCTCACTTCCAGCCAGGCTGCAGGGCAGCAGCTCCAATGCTCTGGCTCCTTCCGTTGCTCTTTCCCAACCCTGTTATCACCCAAAGGTGTTTTGCACAAGGACAGATGATCTGCCTCACCTCTGGGTGCTCAGCCGGTAACGAGCTGCCTGGTTTCCGACATTGCGCACCAGCAGAGTCTTCTGGGTGCTGCACTTGACTGGACACTTGGAGAAGTCCAGCTGGTCAGGGAAGTCCAGGATAGCTCGGGCACCAATGGCCCGAATTGGCACAACGATCCTTTCCCTCGCAGTGATGCAGATGAGCTCGTGGGAATAATCCTGCAGGAAAAGAAACTGCCTCAGCACAGGACATTTAGTGCCAGCTCCATGGCAGAAGAAAAAGCATTTCCTAGAACCCTTCAATGGCATCAATTTAGCTATTCCACCCCAAAATGAACACTAAGTTCAACTGATATGTCACATTTTAAAGGCCCAGGTGCACTTTGCAAAATCTATCTCAGTGGCATTAAGCTCTTGTGTCACTTGGGTCATACAGAGAACAGTCCTAGGCCACCATAGTTTTTACTCTAAATTTTAATGATGTTAAATAATCCCTAAGTCCCTTCTAAGGAACATGGAGCTGGGGAACACAGGACATTCTTCTTTAGGGTTCTATATTCCCACTGTTTGAGAATAGGACAAAGTGTTAAATTGACTTTAAGTAGCAAAAGGAAGATGAAAAAACAGCTGCACCCAAAGAGATCCTGCACCTCTGGCCTGGTGTAGAAACATGAGTTGTCTCAGAACTCCCCTCTAACTTTGCCTCTCCAACCAAGTCAGTAGAAGAACAGTGCTAGGAGGCAGCAGGATGCTGTTGGAAAGAGCCTCTCTTCGTTTCCCTGCAAGGCTTCCTCCCTTCCATGCCATGTCCTAAACCCTTCTGTATGAACAAGCCTCCAGATCACAACATTGACCCCCTAGATCACAGCACTGAGATCAGACTTGCCAGGGCCCCATCACTGCTGCTCAAACCTCCCCACAAAAGCACCTTTGGCACGGGATGGGTGCCAGCTGATAGAGCAAGCACAGTTACAGGCATGAAGACAGAGCCCCAGCAGTGTCACTGCCACGGGATCTGGGCTCACAGCTCTGCCTGCAGCTTGTACCTGCCCTGCACGAGCTCCTTCAGGCAGGTGTCCCAGTCCCCTGCAGCTCAGCAACCTCCTGCTGACCAAGGGCACCCAGAGCCCAGTGTGCCTGTGCCAGGCCGGGCTCACAGGCACAGCACATCCTCTGCCCTGGTCCTGCAGCTGTACCATGGTCAGCTGTGCTCTGGGACAGCACAGCTGCAAGGCTGCAGAACAGAGGGGGTGAAAAAGCACCATCTTTGCTCCAGCCCAGGGTGAGGCAGGGAAGCTGTTGCCAGTCAGGAAGGAGGAAAGCTCTCTCTGACCTCTTCGTTCCTCTAGCATTTTCCACAATAATTAAACCCCTTCCACTGTACCTAGAGATGGCCCAACATCTATCAACAGCCCTCTGTCATTTTCACTGTTCCTTAAGCATCTTCCCTTGGGAATGCTCAGGAATGTGCAGGGAGGGGAAGCAGAGCCTGTCAGGCCTGGGTGCAGTGCCTGCCAGCACATGCCAAGGTGACTGGCTGCAGGCTGCCTGCCCACGGCCTGGGGCCAAGCTCACAGCATGGAATGGGCTGGACCCAGAGTGCAGGGAAAACAGTGGCTTTGGAGATAATTCTGTGCTTTGGCTCCTCCAGTCTCACCTTGTTCTTGTTGGGGGTGAAGCGGATGCGCACAGGGGCAGACGTGCCCGGCGGCACGACACGGTATGCATCGCTGGAGCACGTGAGCTGGAAGTAAGGGGAGCTCTCCATGGAGACCTTCACCACCTGAAGAAACTGCAGCAAAGACATGAAACAATGATTTTGCCACTTGTGGAAACAGGATGAGAGGAGAGCTGTCCATGCCCTGCTGACATCCCTCCTTGGCCCCTTTCCCAAAGCACTTTCAGCTCTGCAGGCACAGGCACATCATTCACAAGGCTGAACTGGAATCCCTTCTGTCTGCCTCCAGCATTTTGGCCAGGGCCAGTAGGGCAGTGCCTGGTAGGAAGGAAGGGCCGAGCAGGTCAGCACCAGCAGGATGGAGACAGAGCACCTGAACCAAGTCATCTGCATATTCAACAAGGCCAAAAACCTGCTGGCTTCTGCCTGCACACAGCCATGCAGTTGTCATGTTCCAGAGGGGGAATGTGCTATCTGAAAGCAAACCAGCATTATTGTGGGGGAAGGAAGAAATTCCCTTCTAGCAGATCAGGTTGGGGTAGGGCAGTTCTGGGGATACAGTCAGGCAGGCAGACCAGCAAGACAGGAGACCAAACACTGTGGCCTTACTGGGAATAAAAGCAAACCTGAAAAGTAAAAGGAGGAACACAGCAAGACAATCCCTAGAACAAGGAGATGGCAAAGAGAATTTAAAAGGCCAGTAAAGCAGCAAGGAAGAATCATAAAACCACGGAAGCAATCAGCTTGCCAAAAGTGACAGAAACACAGACAGGCTGTGCCTATGGACTGTGGGCTTCAAAGGCATTTTCTGCCTGGAGAAACATGACTAGCACTGACACTGTAGTTCCAGGATGAAAAGCCAGTCTTGGCTCTCCAGGGCTTCTTGCTGCCTGTGCAGGCAAGCTGGGCTGCTGGGCATTCCTGCCTGCAGCCAGCAGGCCAGGCTCTGCCCTCTGGGATACACAGACATGGCAAACATGCATTTTCTAGCACATAGGTATCAACCCCAGAGCACCAAAATGCTCTCCAAAAGTCTAAACCAGATGATTTTGAGTCCCTCCTGTCTCTTCCCACCACCCCACTCTTGGCAAAAGCCTCATTTGAGAAAATTATTTCCTGACTGAAAATCAAATGGTCTCAATTTTCCTCTTTACAGTGGAACACAACTGCTGACATTTTTCTACTTTCTCCCTTTCAGCTCTCTTGGGAAACTGCAAAACACTCACAATTTCTTCAAGCCAGGAGCACATGGCTTTGGATGTACTGTGGTTCTCCAAAGGGAAAGCAGAGCACCACGTTGCTTTTGGAAAAGCTGAGCAGAGCTGGATGAAGCTGAGCAGGAGCCTGAAGTGGCACCTAAAGGCCTCTCACGGCTTCTGCTCCATCAGCCTGATTGCAGGGCTCTTTTAGACCACTTTTCCTGCAGTGCCAATGCCGTTAATGAAAAATGATTCCAGCATAAAGTGAAGACTCAGCCCCTGAGCTTTGACTGTGAGCTGAACAAAGGGAGCCAAACAGGATGAGAGAGGCAGAGATTCCTACCAGGTACCAAGATTAACCAAGGAGACACAGGATGCGGTACAGACTCAAGGTAAAGCATGAGAGCAGGTAAAAACTGTAGAGTCCTTAACATTCCTATCAATCCAGAGCTTTCAAGAGAAGGAAACTCCTTTGGGATAGACACCATCAATGCATGGCCAAAATCAGGCGACAATTCCCAGCACAGGAAGATTTCCAGCATCTTGCAGAACAAAGGTGCTGAGACATTTTCTTTTGGATGTGCTGCAGCAGATAACTTGCTTTGCTGTACACTATGGGAATTACACTACACTCCTCTTCCAGCAGTATTAAAGCTCCATGTCCCAGCACTTACCTTGTCCTTATTCATGAGAGACAGTGTCATTTCACAGACATCACAAGCGTCGAAGTTCTGAAATACCACCTCTGGTGGGGAAATCTGGAACAAGCTCTGTTTCGGGGCAGCTGACGGCAGCTGGAGAGGCGAGAGAGAGCAGGGAGAGCTTCAGCTGCTGGGAGGAAGGTTCATGAAGGAGAATCTTCCACTGATCCCCAGGGAAGTACAGACTCTGGGCGAGCACGTCTGCCCAGCCCACACTGGGCAAACAGTGGCTCACCCAGCTCTGCTCTGAGCTGATCCAGAGCTGCTGGGCCACACAGAGCACGCTCAAGCCAAGCTGCTCTTTGGGCATGTATTTCTCCAGGTTTGCTTCTCCAGAATGCCAGGCAGCACTTCCCTTAAGCACAGCCCTGTGCCCATTTGGTCACAGAGCTCTGGGGCACAGACTGAGCACTGATGGAGTAATTAAAACCCAGAAATTTACATCAGACTCCATGGGAAATGATTTTGGGATGTCTTTTACTCTGAGACAGGGAAACCAAGGCCCACATAACTGCAATATCTTTTTTGATCTAGAACTTAGGCATCAGTAAGAAGAGAACAGTACCAGAGGAGGTGTGAGAGATGAGGTGATATTTTGCTGAAGCCAAAAGGTTATAAATTTAAAGAATGAAAGTTGTTGGTTCTGTGGGTTGTTGTTTGGATTGTTTGGATTTGTTCAGGTTTGTTTGTTGGGGGTCGCTGTGAGCTGGCAGAGGGATGGGGTTGAAGACCTGACCAAAAGGAAGCAGGGCGAGAGGGGAGGGGACAAAAAATCTGGCGATCTGAGAGAATGGAAGTTCCCAAGTACCCCTCCAAGGGGAAAGGGGACAGGGACAGCCCTGGCCGGGTATAAAGGGCATAGAAAGATTTTCTATTTCTAGCCATTTTCTATTTTCTATTTCTAGCCATTTTCTCAGGGGGTGTGTTTGTTCAACTCCAGGGGCAGGGACACACAACTAGCTCAGCTGAATAGTTACTAATAAACAGCTTTCTTTTGCTTCAATGATTTTGTCCCCTTTAATTGTATTCAAAAGTTAATGCGTTTCTAACAGAGGTAAAGGCAAAAATAAAGTAACACAGAAGTTAGGGAAAAGACAAATGAGGTAAATGCTGAATGAGGAAAAGGTTCAGTTATTTTCTCAGCGGCTTGGGTTAAACTAGAGTTGGTATCTCCTTTTTCCATGTGCTTTAAATAGTTACTTTCTTGTAATTATTGCTATCTTACATTGTTGACGCACATCTGGAATGACACAACAGCAGCAAATGCTTCTGGAGGAGAGATATTGCTTTGAGAAAACTCTCCCCTGCTTTATCTGCCTTCTCCAGCCACTCTGCTGTCACTCCGGAGACACAAGCACGTCTCCTGTGTGACTTCACAGCACAGTCTGCTGAAGGGAATGGCTGCAGCACACTGTCCCTTAGTTGTGCCCTTCCCTGAGGTGTTCCCAATGCCCCTCTCCAGGGCAATCCTTAACCAGTGTGTTACATGTCTCTTGCTGCCAATTTCCTGCTCAACAACCCACCTCGGTCACCTACCAGTTTGGACTATGCTTTATACTGAGCCAGTCCTGCCAGAAAAGCAGCTTTAAACACACCTCTAAGTAGGCACTGATCCAGATAAAGCACATCCATTCCCCTCTGCCCAAGGCCAGTCCCCTGGACATCTGGCAGCCTGCAAAATCTAACACCCCATCAGGGTACAACACATTGTTCCAGCCCAAAGCTTTGATGCAATTAGTTTTGTTAAATCTGAAGTAATTCCTGCAGATCCTCGGCCTTCAAAGGCCAACACTGCCTCTCTAGAGGGAATCCTGTGATCCTGAGCATTTGATGGTGACCACACCAAAGCAAGAGGTGGCTCCTTCAGCAGGAGAATGGCAAATGGCAATGTTGTGCCTTTGTGTCCCCAGCCTTCCCCCCATTCTTTCAGCAATGGCAGCTACACCCCAGCAGCTTCAGCAGAGGTTATTTCTGTTGGCTTATGCAGACCAGGACTCCCAGTCCACCACTCCCAGCAGTTTGCAATGCCAGCAGCACCTGGACACTGAGGTATTTGCTGGATGCAAGCCTGTCACAAGCACACACCCTCTTCAAACTTCACATCAAACAGAAAGGAAAAGAGCAGGAAAAGGCTACCTTTTGACCAGTCTCACTCATGTCTATACATGGGCCAATTCTGGGCAGAAAACTCCCCCCAGCGCTGGCCGCCTTCTTCATGTTGAGAAGCTTCTCCCACAGGATCTTAGGGGGAAGCAGCTGAAAGGAAAAAATAAACCAGCTAGAGCCTCAGAAACGTGGTTGTTAAGACAGACTTTTCTTGAACAAGTGGCACTGGTGAACAATTTGTGATCACATAGTCTAGGACAGTCCTGGAAGCCCTGGAAGCTGCTTGCTGAAATACTTAGCATCAGTGAATTAATAATAGAGAGTGCAATACACATACTCCAGCCACATGGCTGTGTCCCATTGGCTTCTCCATGATTTGATGGGACATGTTTGGGGATTTCTGCTCTTTGGGCATTTGTTTCCTCTTTAGTTCCACTGGACTGAGGCAGTGACCTTTTCAGAGAGTGGGGAAGAGCTCTCAGAATTCCCCTAACTCTGTCCCTGCACAACACTGAGAACTCACAGCAAGGAGATATCACTGATGGGTGAGTCCAAGAGACGCAAGAAAGGAATCTTGTACCAAGAGTGAGAAGCACAGGAATGTGTCCAAGTTTTCATTCTCTCTGTTAATTAGCAATTTTTTTTTCTCTGTCTGGGCTCACAGACCCCTCCAGAGAAGAAAACAGAGGGATCTCCTTTGACAGAGCCTTAGCAGTGGGGCATCTTCAGTCAAATGAGCTCCAGAGAGCAAGGGACCTTTGTGGCCCTGGCTCCAGTGCCACCTGCAAAGCTGGATCTGTGCCCACACAGGAGCTGGGAGAGAACAGCTGCTTTGGAAGCTCTTCTAGATGGGACCAGCCCTGTCTTGTAAGGTTTTGGGCAGAGTTTGAGTTTCCCCCCACCACATGCCCAGGTGCCCAAGGGCAGGTAGGTCAGACCAGCACAGGTGAGTGTCCAGCCTGACAGAAGGAATTCTGGAATTCCTGTGGCAAAGGAAAAGGGACAGAACACATGCTCAGGGCTTCAGCTGTACATTGGTTTACCTTGGCTCCAGTGGCACAGCCAGGCAAGACACAGCTGAAGCAACACACAGTGTTCCCTATTGTACCAGGAGAGCCCCCAGCAAGAGGAGCACGGCACAAAGAGGTGGGGAGGGGCTCTGCAGCTTCACAGCGCTGCTGAACAACAGGGGCAGGAAGAGCAGGGACACCAGGGGAGATTCCAGTCTTTAGACAGCTCCAGTGGGTACTTACAGTAAAAGACTTCAGTCTTTCCCTGAGCAAAAGATGAGGTGTTGGGGTCTTTTCTGGGAATCCAGAAGCCATTTTGAAGGGAGGATGTTGCAGATGAGCAACAATGCCTCAACAAAACTGGAAGAAGCAACAATGGAACTCTGAAAATCCAGAACCCAATTCACAGCAGATTCAAGGGATATACTGGTGCTAAAAACGTTATATTATTTGAAAGTAGCTAAGTGCTTATTTGGTGTAAGTAGCTAGTATTGTTAGGCCTCTAGTTGGACTTTATTTGAACTATATAGCTATTTTGTGCAATTCAAAGATGGATCATACTGAAACCTGGAGCTAAAAATCTGAACATTAATAGTTCAAACAGACAAAGCTGGAGCTTAAATATTACTTAAAAATAGCTAGAGTGGGCATCCTCTTCTTTAGGCTTAAGCACCCCTGCTCTCTCAGCTGCTTCTCACAGCTGAGAGACTTGTGAGAGACTGGAATGTTATGGCTAATGGCTTAAATATCATCACTAAAGACTTTCTGCCCATTGTGACAAAACTTTATAAAGAAGCTGAGAACACCAAAGCCCACCCTTCCCTGAAAATGCCTCCTGACTGGAACTTGGGATGGTGAGTTAAGCTGCCTAAGGGAACTTGAACCAAGACAAAGGTGACACTATTGTCCAGTTATCTCAGGTCTGGAGAAAAGTAAACAGGGCTGAGGAGAAAAACCAATCCACAACAAAGCCAAACCCAGCAGCTGTCCTGAAAATCAGCTCTGTCTGCATTCAGGGTGGGGAAGTCATAGCCACAGACTCATCTGCTGAGGCCAGGTTTGCACACAAACCTCCTATCAAAGACTTCCACAGTGGTTCCAGACCCATTCCTGAGGCCTTGCACCAGATGACTGCAGGGTATGCAAAGTAACACAACAGATCTGAAAATCCAGAACCCAATTTGTGGCAGACTCAAAGGATATACTGGTGCTAAAGATTTTGTGTTATTTGAAAGTAGCAATAGACAGAGTCAAACTTGCCCCGCCCCAGGGAGGTATCTGGGAGGTCCCATCTTGCCTAAATCTGCATTAATCCATTGAAGTCTTACGCTTTGCAAGACCTCACCACAGAGAAGATCAGAAGAGGATTTAATGGTATGCCGATGGGATCCATGGAATGGTGATATTTTCTACTAAATCTGTCTCTGTCACTCTCTTTCTCCTCCTCCTTCCCAATCCCCCATCCCCCATCCCCCCTCCCCCCACTTTTTCTATTTCTTTCTCTCTCTTTCTTCCTCACATTTAATGTTACATAAAATCCAGACTATTGACTTTGGGACATGGTCTCATTTGCACCTCAGTACAGAGGCATCTCCCTAATAATTTTAATAACCAGATTAAAACAACCCACTGAAACTTGAACAGAACTCACTCACCCTTAAGCAGTTTAAGCAATTACTATAGGGGGAAAAAAAAGTATGGACTAGTATATTTAGAAAATGTTGCATTTCTTCTGTGGAAAAAAAAGCACAATCAGTAGACCATATATTCCTGATCCTCTCAGGTGTACATGTCACTGAACTACTGCACCAGAATACTGGCGTTATAGTAATCCTCTATTTCCCTTTGGCAATCTCTTTCAGAGCACAGATGAGACAAAAACAAAAAGTTCAACTTTAGTCAGTCTTTACCTTCAAATGAAATTCAGGACTCCCTTGCAGAGACCAATGCTCTGCACGCTGAGGAACTTTTCGCAGAGGCCAATGCTCTGCACCTTTAGGAATTCTCTGCGGAGACCAATGCTCCGCGAATAATTCACTTGGCGAATCGCCCAGTGAAGCCGCCCGCAGGAGCCCAGGCTGCGCACAGCCAGCCAGGACCGCGTTCTGGGGCGACTGAGGCCGCTGCGCTGTCACAGACGCTGAGGGCCCGTGCGCGGTTACCAGGCAACCGCAGCACCCGGCTGTGGGGCCGGGCCCGGCCGCCGTGATTTTCAAAGGAGATGGTCAGTTGAGCGACTGACTTTAGCTTGGCGCTAAATGAAGTGTCTTTCTGTAAGTAATGGAAGGTTAAAATGTGGTGAAAAGGCACCTATGTCAGGTCTATACATTGCTCTTTGTAGCGCTAGTATTCTACCCTGGGTGAAACAGCAGGAAGGGCTGAGGGAGCTGGGAAAGAGGCTCATCCTGAAGAAAAGGAGGCTCGGGGGGACCTTCTAGCTCTGCACAACTTCCTGACAGGAGGGGACAAGAGGGTGCTTCAAGTTCTGGAAGCGCCGGAGCGGCGTCGTTCCGCCTCTCCTGCTGCCGCTCCGCCTCTTCCTCCCTCCCTCCCTCCTCCTCCTCCCCCGCTGCCGGAGCCCTCGCAGCCCGCGGGAGGAGCGGAGGTTGAGCCGGGACAGGTCGGAACGCAGAGAGGGCTGGAGGGGGGTGCCAGGACTGGGAGTGACTGGGCTGTACTGGGATCATGCTGGGAGCAGATCCTGGGTGACTGAATTCTACTGGGATCATACTGGGATCATACTGGGAGGGAGGAGGAGCGGTACGATGGGTCCAGTGCTGGGGCTGGGAGCGCTCCTGGGGGACCAGGGGGGAGTGGGACCCCCGGCACGGGGACCCTGAACCGCCACTGCCCGCACCAGGACACCCTGCTCCCCTTATCCTGCACAGGGACCCTCCCTGCTCCTCTTATCCTGCACAGGGACCCCCTGCTCCCTTTTTCCTGGCCATTCCATGGCTCCCAGCTTCCAGAATTGGCATAGGCTTGACCCAGGAATGCCTTGGAATGTCTTGCCCCCCCCCCCCTCCTACCTTTCCCAGCCTCACCTTTCTGCAAAACCAGAGACCCCCTGAACTCCCCCTTCCCAAACATCCTGTATGTCTCCGCCCTGGTCCCCCCTTTTTGGGAAACCCTGGACTTCCCTTTCCTGGGCTCAAGGACCCCCTGGAACTCCTTTCTACCTTTCCACGTCCCTGCACCTCCTCATTTCTGTGACCCTGAAACCCCCCTGCACCCTAATTCTTGAGAACCAAGATGCCCTTTTACCCATTTGCTGGGCAATGAGACCCCCCCTGCACCCCCTTATCCAGCACCAACTCAACCTTTTCCTGGCCCCTGCCTGTCCCAGCCCAACCCTTTTCTCTGACCTGGGACCCCTGGGCCCTCATTCCTGCCTTTCCCAGCCCCCAGCCCCTCCTTTCCTCCCACTGAGGAGCCCTGGCACCCCCTTTCCTGAGCACAGGATTCCCTGGACACCCATCCCAGCTCTCCCAGTCCCTGCACCCCCTTTCCTTGGCTCTGAGCCCCTGAACCTCCTTCCCAGCTCTGCCAGCTCATGTCCCCCCTTTCCTTGGCCGGTTGATCCCCCTGGATCCCCAAACTCACAGCCCCCCAGCTCCCCCAAATCTCCCTGTCCCCCCAGTTCTCCCCTCCCTGCAGTACCTGGGAGTGGCGTTGGAGCCCGGCCTGGGGGTCCCCTATCGCCAGCCGGGGGCTATATACAGAGCACGAACAGGATGGGACTGCTGTGGAATGTGCCTTGAGCTGTTTTATTTTTCAGCATCAGTCTCATTACATGGTTATGACAATGGGAAGATGCCAGCAGCTCACATCCCAGGCAGCAGACAAAGAACTTAATGTTACAACTTACTTTATAACTTTTTTGACCAATCACACAAAGCAGAAGCATATTGACAGTGATTGCATCCAACCACTATAAGCACACGTACCTTTGGTTAAAACAATGCTTGCTTCTTTCGAATACAATGCTTGCTTGTAAGCCTTAAAGCACAATGCAAAGAGGTCCATTATTAACCTTCAAACTTCCTAATATCTTGCTAGATAAACTTTTCTGCAGCTTTGGAAGTTATCCTAGACAAGCGTTAACACACGGACCATTGTTCTACTTGTCCTTGCTTTTCTACTTTTTAAATAATTTTTCTGCTGACCTATCTCATGGCTCCTGCTTAGCTCTAATCACAGTTCTGCTGTCTCTGAGGCCTGCCTTTTGCAGCTTTCCCAAAACCCTCTGATTTTATGGATTCCCACAGTCCCCCAATCCTTGATTGTGGGGGACGTGGACGGGACCCCCTGCGAGCGCTGGGGCAGCGAGCGGGGCCGGATGGAGCCGCAGAGAGCGGGGATGGGGGCGGGAGCTGAGCCAGGATATTGGGATAGCCAGGGCTGGGATATTGGGATAGCCAGAGCTGGGATATTGGGATGGCCTGGGCCGAGATATTGGGATAGCCATACCTGGGATATTGGGATAGCCAGAGCTGGGATATTGGGATGGCCTGGGCCGAGATATTGGGATAGCCATACCTGGGATATTGGGATAGCCAGAGCTGGGATATTGAGGTAGCTAGAGCTGATATATTGGTATAGCCGGAGCTGAGATACCAGGATAGCCACACCTGGGATACTGGGATAGCCACACCTGGGATATTGGGAGAGCCAGCCCCGGCCCAAGGACAGGAACCGGCCCGTGGCCAACAGTGCCCTGGAGACGGGGCCGGTACAACCAGAGCAGGGGGACTGGGGGGAGCTGGGAGCTGGGCTGGGATCTGTGGGAATGGAGGACTCTGAGGGGCTGGGATGGGATCTCTGGGGATGGGGAGGATCTATGGGGCTGGAATGGGAATCCAGGGAGCTCCAGGGGGCTCCCTGGGGCTGGGACATGACTCCATTGGTCCATTCTCTCCTCATTCCCAGGTCTCCACACGCTGCAGGTGGTTTCCAGCCGTGACCTCCTGTACAACGGAGCGTCCATGGATCCCACGGGTATGGCTACGAGGGCTGGGATTTCATCTTCTTCCAGCTTGGATCTGAGAGCTTTGCAGGGTCCCACGGTGCCACCTGGATCACCCAGAGGCGCTGGGAATCCAAAGGGATCATGGTGGAGCAGGTGGAGCATTACCTGGGACACACCTGTGTGGAAGGGTCCCCAAAATATATCAGATATGGTCGGGAGGCTCTGGGGCACAAAGGTGGGTGTATGAGGGGAAGGGCAATTCCTGTGGGAATGGGGGACTTGGGAATGCAGGAATTGCCATGGAATTTCCATGGCCAGATCTCACTCTCATCCAAGTCAGGTGAGAATTCCATGGAAAATCTCCCCCTAACCTGCTGCCATGGGAATTTCATGGGGAAATGACTTGAATTGATGACCAATCCAATGGCAGCAGTGCAATGAGAAGTAATCCCTACTGGGATTCCATGGGACATCGATCCCAATCCTTTGCCCAGGCCAGCTCTGTTGTGCCTGTGGCAGTGCCAGGGGAGTGCCCTGTCCCTGCCCTGAGCCTAGCACAGGCCTTTCCTTGGCTGTTCTGTGCCCTGCCCAGAGCAGGAGGGCACTGCCGGGGCAGCTTTGGTGGCCCCAGCCACCCGGCCAGGCTGCAGCCACTGCAGGGGCTCCTGCGGAATGTTCCAGAGCAAAGCTTAAAGCAAACAACAGATCCTGGAGGGGATTCTTCCCCTTGGCCTATGCTGGGAGCCCAAGGGCAACAGCCCAAAGTGCTGGAGCTCAGTGTCCCTCGGCCAGGCCGTGTTCCCTTGCTGTGCCCTGTCCCTCAGCTGTGCCCTGGCTGTGTCCTGTCCCTCAGCTGTCCCCAGTCCCGTGTCCCTCGGCTATGCCCTGTCCCTCGGCTGTCCCCTGTCCCTCAGCTCTGTGGTGCCAGGGTTGGCAGCAGGACCTGGGGCAGCCCTGGGGGAGAACAACACTGAGCCCCAGCTGGGCCAGTTCTCCCAGTTCCCCCCAGGTCACTCCCAGCATGGGCCCTGTGGCTCCCAGTCACCCCCAGGATGGTCCCAGTCACTTCCAGTTACACTTAGTATGATCCCAGTATCATCCCAGTCACTCCCAGTATGATCCCAGCATGGTCCCAAGTGTTCCCATTCACCTCTACTATAGTTCCAGGCACTCCCAGTATGGTTCCAGTCCTTCCCAGTTTGATTTCAGGATGAACCCAGTCACTCTCAGTATGGTGCCATTTGCCCCCAGTATGGTCCCAGTATCTCCAAGTCACCCAGTATGATTCCAGTCACAGTATTATTCCAGTCACTCTCAGATGCTCCCAGTATTATTCCAGTAATTTCCTTTATGGTTCCCCTGTGATCCCAATCACTCCTGGTCTCTCCTAGTATGTCCCAGTTGTCCCCAATAAGTTTCCACTCACTCCCAGTTGTTCCCAGTAGCTTCCAATATGATTCCAGTTTCTCATAGCCATGCCAAATCACCTCCAGCATGATTCCAGTCAATTCCTGTAATCCCAGTTGCCCCAGCATGGTCCCAGTTGCCCTCAGCCTGCTCCCAGTCACTTCCAGTATGATCCCAGAATGACCCCAGTTACCCTCAGTGTGGTGCCAGTTGCTCCCAGTATGATCCCATTTGTCCCCAGCATGGTCCCATTTCCTCCCAGTGTGATCCCAGTTGCCTCTAGCAGAGACCAAGTCACTCCTAGTATGATCCTACTCTGATGCCAGCATGGTCCCAGCTTGGTCCCATTTGCTCCTAGTCTCATCCCACTTGCTCTCCGTGGCCTCTAGCGTAGACTCAGTCACTCCAAGTATGATCCCAGTATGAATCCACTCTGATCCCAGTCTCCCCCACCATGCTCCCAGTCAATCCCAGTTGCCCCCAGTGTAGACCCAGTCACTACCAGTTTCTCCAGGCACCCATGGCCAAGATTGGGTTCTACCTCCAAAATTCCCTATATCCAAAGAGTGTGCCCCCAGACAACATCTGTCATAACTGACAAGTCTGTCTGGCCTTGGCCTAGTGAGGCTCTCAACTGCCCTCCAAACACTGGGGCTCTGTGCTTTCCTTCCTGTGGAAAAGAACAGTCCTCCTCCAGGTGCCCATGGTCAAATTGGGATTTAGCCTCCAACATTGCCTGTTGTGACAGACTGGAGGAGATTGTTGGCTGGAAACATTTTGTGCAGGGGGGAGGAAGGGGCAGGTCCAGCCTTACCCTGCCCTGGAACCCCAGCCCTGCCTTGCCCTGGAACCCCAATGCCCCCAGAGCCTCTATCCCAGCCCAGAAGTGTCTGCCAGTCCCTAGCACAGCACAGGCAATGCTCCACAGCCACCTCTGGAGCCCCCAGCCCAGCTCCTGAGTGACCAAATGAGCCCAAGGCCCACCTGGGGGAAGGGCCCAGGAAGACCAAGGGCTATTTAAGGCTGACCACACGGCAGGCACAAATCTTGGCCCTACCTCCTCTTGGAATTTCCATCTGAACACTGCTGGAATGCAGGAGTTGGTAGCTGTGTGTGTGCTTCTCTGTATCTTTTTTGTCTTTATCTGTGTGTCTGTCGTCTTCTATTTCAGTCCTCTTGGAAATTTTATTTACCTTCAAATTGAACGGGCTCAGAGTTTGTGAAGTTGAATGGGCCAAGGTAATGTTTTGAGAAGTGTTTTTTGTTGATTGAATGTTGTATTAAACCTTTTGCCAAAGTTTTTCTGATTTTCCAAAGTTCCCAGTAAAGGCTGTTTGGTTGTTTTGAGCTCCTGAGAATCTCTTGTTGGTATTTCTCCAGTGCGTCCAACTCAGATTACGCAAACAACTGTAATTCCTTTCAAATGTCTCATTGTGGGAGTTTATTAGTGGATGGGAGTCAGGGCTGGTCTGTCCTGCTTGGCACAGTCCAGGCAGGGCTTTCCCAGCCCCATTCCACACTCCATTTCCCAGCTGGAGCCGCTGGTGCCTCTGAGTTGTGCTGCCCCAGCCCCGGGGACGCTCTCCTTGTCTGCCCATTCCCCCACGGGCTCTGGGCAGGGATGGCCTCAGTGGGGGCTGCTGACATCCTCAGCAACTTGGAGGCTGCTGCTGCATTTCACTGCTCCAGAGGCTTGTTCAGCCTTCAGCACTTCAGTGCAGGAATTCAGTGTCCCAGGGCTCATTAACATTCAGAACACCTTAACAAGCCATGCCTCTGGGAACAATTTTATTTAAGTTTCAAAATCATTTGTGGTTAATTTGACAGATTTCAGAAGTGTATTCAAACTGAATATATTCTATTTAAAAAGACAGTGAAAAAACATTTTTTAGGTCCTGTTTAGGTTTTTTTCCCCGTTAATACATTGATATCTGCAATCTCCAATTGACATTGAATCCAGGTACCTCCTCATGCAGTTTGAATAGAGATGAAAATCAAGACCTTTTATGCCTGACAATCAGACTCTGTCCCTACCCCCAGCCCACTATTTCCCCCATCCAAGCCCTGGCACTCAGAGCAGCCTTGTGCAAATCTGAGCTCTCTCCAGCCCAGGCTGCACCTGCAGCTTTCAGCTCCTTGGCTCCCACTCCCACCTGCTTTCCTTGGAGAAGGAGCTGCCCGAGACACAGAGGGATGTTCATTTCCTGTCAGCCAACGAAGCCAAGGGAAGGCACAGCTCCATCAAATGCAAAAGTCATTCCTCTGCTGG
The DNA here is from genome assembly GCF_027477595.1 of Haemorhous mexicanus. NCBI lineage: Eukaryota > Metazoa > Chordata > Aves > Passeriformes > Fringillidae > Haemorhous > Haemorhous mexicanus. The sequence goes on along the minus strand of NC_082356.1, from coordinate 15,071,330 downwards.
ATATTAAATCACTTTCCAGAGCAGACAGTTTAGAGCAATGGAAAACACCTTCTGTGCCCAGCACAGATCCCAAGGTCCCCCCAAACCCTCCCTGTCCCAATTCTGCCCAGATTTGCTCTTTGTACACACAGGAGTCACATGCTGAAGTCAGGAGCTCCCTGCATGCCCAGAGGGAGGAAAAGAAAGTGGATGAAGAGCTCTGCTGTGCAGAGCCAAGGTCCAAGTGCCCCTGCAGTGGGAACCACAACTCATCAGGTTTGTGTCCTTTGGGCCCAGGGACTGGTGACACTCAGAGGCACCAGTTTGTTTCTTGCCAACAAACAGAGGCTGAACATGATACAGTTTGATAACCATCACAGCTCTTCCCTCAGCTCTCTGGGATGTCCCAGTGAAGCGATATGCGGAATAAATAAGCTCCACAACCAGAGATAGTTATGAAGTGAGTATGTTTGTCAGCGCCCCGCACAAGAGAGATAGCTCTCATGAAAACTTGAGCCCTGAGCCTCAGTCTGACCCACATTTTTATTCACAAAGGTATTCCATATGCAATACATTGCGCAACTTTTTCATGCATATTCAACCATTGGCCCTGCCTATCCTCACCTCACATGGTAATCAGATCCACGCCTTCTGTGCATGCATTGTTTTTGTTTGCTGTGGTGGTCGCACGGGGATCTCTCGGTGGTCTCTGAGGCTGAAGGCCATGGTCTTCCTCATGACTGAACTTTTGAACTTTTCTCCTTTGCGCGTGGGCTCTTGGTCCTTTGGTGCTTATCTGAGTATGTCTGTCGGCCTTGATCAGCTTGGAGACAGAGGAGCTCCTTTATCTGGGTTCTTTGCATCCCTTGGTCTCCTCTGGTATTGATCATTCTGCAAGAAGCTTCAGAAATTTGCTTTTTTCTATGCCCTTTGTACCATGGCAGAGGTTTCTTAAGTAAAAGGGTTAAAATTCAACACATAGTTCTACAGGCTAAACTTTAAATGCTTAGTTCATATTGCTAACTCAAGTGAATTCCAAAAATCTCTATTTCATCAGCAGCATCTGACATGTCCCCCATCCCCAAGGGATTTCTGTACAGGAACAGTTTTAGACAGAGACATAAGGTAATTCTGTGATAGATATAAACACAATTAAGATTATATTTATTATATATTTATTTGAAATTCAGGAATATTGGGCATTTTCTTGTAGCTCAAAGGATGAAGCCACTTGAATGAGTGAGAGGCACTTGAGAGGCACTTGAATGACTAGAGAGCACCTGGAGGAGGAAATCAGAGAGCAGTACAAGTACATAGATCCTTTTGCGATAAATGAAGAGATGTCCTTAGACATGGGCATTTAGGCAAGAGGGCTGGAAAGACCTGAAGGAAAAGAGAGATAAAGTAACAAACAGAATATTGGTGCCACCAGTAGAAGTCAAGATCAGTATTTCTCCTCCTGCCATCAGTACACCACCAAGAAATTCATGTTCCTGGTTGGAAAACTTTGCCATTACTTAAAAGTACTCAAATGACCCAGATAATAAAGATTTGCTTGTACATTATGAAACTAACAGGTATTAACATCCATGCCCCATTCCAGGCAGACATAGTTGTGTCCCCATGAACAGGCAGTGCCACTTGAGCCCTGAGGTGCCCAGCTAGGACTGGATCTCTCTGAGAGCACCTGAGGGAGAGCAGAGCACCTTGCAAGCTGAAGGTCCCTGACAGCCCCACAGGGCTCCTGTCCCATAAACATCCGCTCTGCTCCTGTCAGAAACAGGGCCCAGCATGGTGCCAGGATCATCAGGGAACTGAGGTGTGTGCTGGAATTCAATGCCCTCCCCATCCCACAGCAGCCCTGCATTTCCCTCCTCCAGCCTTGGTCTCCAGCACAGCCATGGAGGCTCTTTGGGCTCTGGACTGTTTCTGCAGCCCCCAAGGGCAGCTGAGCTCTGCCTTTGGCACAGTCAGCCCTGGCCAGTGCAGGCCACGCTCAGAAATTCCCTGTCAGTGCCTGGCCTTGCTGTCAGCCCCGGCAGGGGCTGCGTGGCCCCTTTGTGGCCCTGTGCTGGCCCAGCCATGGTGGCCCAGCCCCTGTGCAGGCCCAGCACAGGCCAGGAGCATTGATGCTGGGAACGGCCCCTGTGCCGTGGTGGCCACAGCAGCCTTGGGGCTCTGTGCCCCATGGCCTCCCTGCTGGGCAGCCTCTGCCAGCTCCTGCAGAGCCCGTGGCACCTGTGGGCCTGCACAGACAGCCCTGCCCCGGGCTCTGCCGGTCTCTGGGCCAGCAGAGAGGCAGCCAGGGCTGGCCATGGCTGGGAACAGGCCCTGAGCCCTGCAGGAGGATGGAGCTGGGCCACAGCCAAACTCAGCCCAGGGCAAAGCTGGGCTCAGCAGCCAGGGCTGCCAAGGGCTGGGGAGAGAGGCTGGTGCTGACAAATGTCCTGGGCCCCCTCCCTGCTCTGTCCATGCCCCCAAGGGCACAGAGCAGCCTCCTCTCTGGGCCACTTGCCTGTTTTCAATGCCTGGCACAGGCGCTGGCCCTGCCCCACAAGGCCTGGCCTGAGTCCTGCCCCTGCGCGCTCAGCCAGGCTGAGATGGACACTGATGGTGTCTGGGCCAGGCTCTCTGAGCCCAGCCCAGCTCCCTGCAAGCTCTCCCAGCTGCCCTGAGCTCTGGGCAGCACCAAGGGCCTCTCCCCAGCCCAGCCCAGCCGGCTCTGGCCCCACAGCTCTGCTCAGGCCAGGCTGCTCTGGGCACTGCCCCACGGCCTCAGCCCCTGGCCAGGGCACAGCAGCAGCTGCAGCTCCCACAGGACTCAGCCCCAGCCATGGGGGAAGGGGCTTGGCCAAGGCCAAAGGAGGCTCCCTGGGTGCCCTGCTCCCCTCTGGCTGAGGTGCTGAGAGCTCTGCAGCCCCTGCTGCCATCCCACCTGCCAGGGCAGCACAAGAGCCCCGGCCTTGGGGCCCTCCGGAACTGCTCCTGCTCCAAGCCCAGGGCCCATGCCAAAGCTGGGGCAGCCACAAAGCTGTGCCCATTTCTGTTCATTGCTGCTCTGATGGGGGTGGATCATCAGCCACTGGGAGGTTACTGATGAATTTTGTTACTCCAGACACCTCTTCTTTCTAAATCTCTTCAGTTCAGGAATTTAGTGGGAAAAGCTCATAAACATTTGCTCAAAACACCCAAACATGAAAACCCTTTGGGAATAATTCAAGTTCTCAATTCTTCTGTGGACAATTATACAGATTTCAGAAGTGTATTCAAAGTGAATATACTATATGGAAAAGAATGAACAGAGAATTGTTTTGTCCTGTTAGGTTTTCTTTTCCTGTTTAGAGATTGATGTCAGCAATCCCCAGTTGATATTGATCCCCAGCACCTCCTGATGCAGTTTGCAATGATATGAAAATCAAGACCCTTCATGGCTGACAATCAATCAGACCTTGTCCCTACCCTACCCCACCATTTCCAACCATCCAAGCCCTGGCACTCAGAGCAGCTGAGGAATGGAGTCACATCCAGGGGTGTGCCCAGGGCTCAAGACTGGGGCCAGGTCAGTGAAATCTCTTTATTGCTGATCTGGCCGTAGCCATTGAGGATACCCTCAGTCAGTTCCCAGGTGAGCCCAAGCTGGGTGGCAGTGTGGCTGTGCTGGAGGGCAGCAAGCTCTGCCGAGGGATCAGGACAGGCTGGAGCCATGGGCCCAGGACCATGGGATGAGGTTCACCAAGGCCAAGTGCCGGGTCCTGCCCTGGGCTCACAACCACCGCAAATCCCTGGCCGTGCCATGCCCCTGATCCCCACAGCCTGTCCTGTTTCCTTCATCCCAGCATTGCCAGGCACTTTCTGGGACAAAGGAGCTCTGCTCTGGCTATGGAGGGAGGTGCCAGTGCCACCACTGGAGTGGGAACCACAACTCATCAGGTTTGTGTCCTTTGGGGAAAAAAGGACACTGGTGAGACTCAGAGGCACAGAAAGTTTCTCTTCATGGCCAACAGACCATAGTTGAACAGGACACAGTTTAATAAAAATCACATTCTTCCCTGAGCCATGTGCAACATCCCAGCAGCATCTGATGAGTCCCCTATCCACAAGGGATTTCCGTACTAAAATTAATTTTAGACAAAGGTGGTTCTGTGATAGATATAAACACAATTAAGTTGTTGTATTAGGGTGCTCGTCCTGGAGTGGGGGCAAAACAGCTCAAAGAATTCCTGATTTGCAAAGCTGTCAGTGTTGGATGGAGAAGGGAGGTCAGGCTGCTCTTGGTGTTGAGGAAATGCTGAAACCAGCCTGACTCATTTCATCTCCTCCTGTCCTGGCTGATCTCCCCTTTTTCCCCTCCCACCCATTGGCTTCTGTCTCCCACCAGGCCCCCCAGTGAAGAGCCTGGCTCTGTGTTCTCCATCACCTCCTCACAGGCACTGCCAGGCTGGGATGAGGAGCCCCTCAGCCTTCCCTGCTCCGGGCTGGACAAGCCCAGCTCCCTCTGCCTCTGCTCACAGCCCAAGGGCTCCAGCCCCACCTTGAAGGCCCTTCTCAGACCCTGCTGCAGCTGCCAGAAATCTTTCCTGCCCTGGGGAACACAAAGCAGGCCACAGTGACCTGGATAATCCACGTCCTTGATGTCCTGGTCACACAGCCCAGCCCCTTGCCCCCATTTCAGGCTCTTGGGTGGATCCTGTGGAACATCCTTTGGTAGAGGCTGTGGATTCAGGTGGGCTGGGGGGATCCCGGGGGACAGGGACCCCGCTGGGCATGAACAGCCTTGGACTTGTTGGGAGAAACTGTGAGGGGGTGCTGGGGCAGAGTGACCAACCCAGTAACTTCACACAGGCCTCCTGGGATGTCACACAGCCTCTCTGTGACGTCACAGTCTGCTCTGTGAGGTCACAGCCTGCTCTCTGAGATCACAGCTCATTCTCTAATGTCACACAGCTGCTCTCTGATGTCACAGCCAACTCTGTGATGTCATAGTCTGCTCTGTGATGTCAGACCTCTGCTCTGTGATGTCACAGACTGCTCTGTGAAACCACAGAGGCAGTCTATGATGTCATAGCTACTCAATGACTTCATATACCCCATTCTGTGATGTCATAGCCTACTCTGTGACCTTCTGTGAAATAAGGAGCGGCAGCAACAAAACTTCTACACTGGAATTAGGAAGGGCAGACTTTGGCCTGTTTAGGATGCTGGTTTGGGGTGTACTGAATCAGGTCCTGATTTTTTTAAGGGAAACAGACCTTAAAAACAAAGGGGTCCAGGGAGGATGGACACATTTCAAGAAAGTAATCTTAAGGGGGAAGGAGTAGCCTGTCCCAGTATGGCAAAAGATGAGCAAGTGAGGAAAATCACTGTCCTGGCTCCACATGGTGCTTTTGTGGGAAGCCAAGGGTAAAAAGGAATGGCAACTCAGGAAGCATTTAAGGTTGACATTAGGTTATGAAGAAAGGAAAGATGAGACGTAAAAGCTCAATTAGAACTTTACCTGGTGGCTTCAAAAAGAAAATTTTAATAAAAAATTTATAGCAAAAGGAGGGAGGAGAACCTCTACTCTTTATTGATTGCAGTGGAGACTATAATAACTAAAGATAAGGAAAAGGCTGTACTACTTAATATCTTGTTTGTCTCAATTTTCAGTATTAGGACAAGTTGTCCTCAGGACCAGTGTTCTCCTGAGCTGGTAGAAGGGCACAGGGAGCAGAAAGATTACAGATTCCCCTGTAATCCAGATGGAAGCAACTGAGCCACTCAGATGCTCACAGGTGTATGGGATCGGATGGGATCAATCCTAGAGGCATGAGGGAGCTGGTGGATGAGCTTCTCAAACTGCTTCCCATCATTTACCATCAGTCCTGGCTCAGTAAGGAGGCCCCAGAGGACTGGAGGTGCCTGTGTGACCCCATCCCCAAGAAGGGCTGGGAGGAGGATCTGGGGAACTCCAGGCCTGTCAGCCTGACCTGGGTGCCCAGCAAGGTTATGGAACAGATCACCTTGAGTGCCATCACAGGGCATCCACAGGATGGCTGAGGGATCAGAGCCAGCCAGCATGGATTTAGGGGTGGCAGATCCTGCCTGACCAACCTGGTCTCCTTTTATGACCAGGTAACCTACCTGTGGATCTGGGAAAGGCTGTGGGTGTGTCTATCTGGACTTCAGCAAAGCCTTTGACACTGTCTCTGACAGCATTCCCTGGAAAAACTGCAGCACACAGCTTGGGCAGGTTTCCTCCTCACTGGCAGAATTAAGAACTGGCTGGAGGCCGGGCCCAGAGAGTGGTGGGGATGGTGCTGCACCCAGCTGGTGTCCAGGCACTGGTGGTGTCCCCCAGGGATCTGTGTTGGGCTCAGTCCTGTTTAATATCTTCACTGATGGTCTGGCTGAGAGGATCGACTCCACCATTCACAAATTGCAGATGACACCAAGCTGGATGTGAATGTGGATCTGCTGGAGGGCAGGAGAAGATGACACAGCCATAAGCTGCACCAGGGGAGGTTTAGGCTGGACAATAGGAAGAAGTTCCTCACAGAAATGGTGAGTGGGCTTTGGAATGGGCTGGCCAGGGAGGAGGTGGCACAGTCACAGTCCCTCTCCAGTGGCACTTAGTGGCATGGTCTGGGTGACAAGGCAGTATTAGGGCATTGGTTGGACTTGATGATCCCAAAGGTCTTTTCCAGCCTATTTGATTCTGTCATTCTGTGATGATTGGGACACTCTGGGGAAGCCAGGGGCCATTGTGACACTGCAGGGCCTTGTGGAACTAAGGGGACCATGGTGACACTGGGCAGCCCCGTAGAACCAGGGGTCCATTGTGATCCTGTGGAGCCAAATGGAACCAGGGTCTTCACTGTGACACTCTGTGTCCTCGTGAAACCACAGAGGCCATTGTGACACATCAGGGCCTTGTGTAACCAAGGGGTTTCACCATTTTGGCACTGCAAAACCAAGGAGACCATTGGGAGACTGCAGGGCCCAGTGGAACCAAGGGGTCGTTCTGACACTGTGGGGCCCCATGGAACCAAGGGGACAGTGTGACACTGCAGGATCCTGTGTAACCAAGGGGACACTGTGACACTAAGGGGCCTCAAGGAATCTGGAAGGCTTGTGACACTGTGTGGCCTTGTGGATCAAGGAGTCCATTGTGACACTGGGGGGACTTGAGGAAGCACAGAGACCATTGTGACAGTGTGGGACCTCATGTAACCATGGGGCCATTGTGACACCCTGGGGCCCCATGGAACCAAGGGGCCACTGTGAAACTGTGGAACCAATGAGAACATTGTGACACTGTGAAGCCCCACGGAACCAAGGAGACCATTGTTGCTCTGCATGGTCTCATGGATCCAATGAGACCAGTGTGACAGTGCAGGGCTTGGTGTAACCCAGAGGCCATTGTGACACTGAGGGGCCCCATGGAACCAATCATATCTTTGCATATGGCACAAAGCTGGGTGTGAGTGTTGATCTGCTGGAGGGTAGGAGGGCTCTGCACAAGGCCATGGACAGGCTGGATCCAGGGCCCAAATCAAACAAGGTGAGGTTTAACAAGTCCAGGTGCCACATCCTGCACTTTGGCCACAACAACCCCTGCAGCACTACAGGCTGGGGACAGAGTGGCTGGACAGCAGCCAGGCAGAAAGGGACCTGCAGGGAGTGATGGACAGCAGGCTAGACATGAGCCAGAAGTGTGCCCAGATGGCCAAGAAGGCCAATGGCTCCAGGCCTGGATCAGGAATGGTGTGGCCAGCAGGACCAGAGCTGCTGTGCCAGCACTGATCTGCCCCCAGCTCTGCAAAGACATTGCTGCAGCAGCTCCAGAGAAGGCAACAAAAGGACATCTCTGCAGAAAACTTTACTGGGAGATCCTTTAGTTCCTTTAAAGGCACTGAGAACACAGCTGCTCATTGACACACTCTGGCTACTGGAAAGGTGGAGAGAACCAAATGAGAAACGGCAAAACCAATGGCTTAACTTTGTGGACAATAGTAAAAAACTAAAACATAGGGAAAAAAAGAACAAACCCACAACCAAACCCAATAAAACTATCTAAGATGTTTTTTATTACAAATTATTTATATTACATGGCCTGTCCCTGCTGCAGCCCTGGTACTGCCACCCCCAGGACTGTGCCCAGTCCCGAGAGCACTCAGGCCCTACAGCAGCACCAGGGCCACCAGGGCAGCGGGGCAGGGCCACGGGAGCAGCACTGGCAACACCAAGTGCTGCTGCTGCTGGGCACAGCTGCTGTGCCAGCACTGATCTGCCCCCAGCTCTGCACACAGACATTGCTGCTGCAGCTCCAGAGAAGGCTACAGAAGGGCATCTGTGCAGAAAACTTTGCTGGGAGAGATCCTTTAGTTCCTTTAAAGCTATTGAGAGCACAGCCCATCATTGACACGGTCGGTGGCCACAGGGAAGGTGGAGAGAAACAAAATGACAAATGGTACAAACAATGACATTTATTTGTGGACAATGTGAAAAAAGTAAAACAAAGAAAAAGAACTCCCCAAATTAAGCCAACAAGAAGTATCAAAGATGACTTTTGTTACAAGCGATTGGCAGAAATTGGCCAGCAGTTTAATGTTTCTGAAAGCATCCAGTCATCAGTCTCCACACTGCAGCCTTGAGCTCCTGGTTCCTCAGGCTGTAGATGAGGGGGTTCAGGGCTGGAGGCATCACCGAGTACAGAACTGACAGGGCCAGATCCAGGGATGGGGAGGACATGGAGGAGGGCTTCAGGTAGGTAAACACTGCTGTGCTGAGGAACAGAGAGACCACGGCCAGGTGAGGGAGGCAGGTGGAAAAGGCTTTGTGCCGTCCCTGCTCAGAGGGGATCCTCAGCACGGCCCTGAAGATCTGCACATAGGAGAAAACAATGAACACAAAACAGCCAAATTGTAAAAGAATGGAAAACACAATGAGCCCAAATTCCCTCAGGTAGGATTTGGAGCAGGAGATTTTGAGGATTTGTGGGATTTCACAGAAGAACTGACCCAGGGCATTGCCATGGCACAAGGGCAGGGAAAATGTATTGGCTGTGTGCAGCAGTGAATAGAGAAAGGCACTGGCCCAGGCAGCTGCTGCCATGTGGGCACAAGCTCTGCTGCCCAGGAGGGTCCCGTAGTGCAGGGGTTTGCAGATGGACACGTAGCGGTCATAGCACATGATGGTCAGGAGGAAATACTCTGCTGAGATGAAAAAGACAAAAGAAAATAGCTGAGCAGCACATCCTGTGTAGGAGATGGTCCTGGTGTCCCAGAGGGAATTGTGCATGGCTTTGGGGACAGTGGTGCAGATGGAGCCCAGGTCAGTGATGGCCAGGTTGAGCAGGAAGAAGAACATGGGCGTGTGCAGGTGGTGGCTGCAGGCTACGGCGCTGATGATGAGGCCGTTGCCCAGGAGGGCAGCCAGGGAGATGGCCAGCAAGAGGCAGAAGTGCAGGAGCTGCAGCTGCCGCGTGTCTGCCAATGCCAGCAGGAGGAAGTGGCTGATGGAGCTGCTGTTGGACATTTGCTGTGTCTTGGCAAGGCAATCTGTATAAAAAGTAATCATGGAATAGTTGGGTTTGGAGAGGACTTTAAATATCCCAGCGCAGCTTGGGGGCACTTTCCCCTACTGCCTGCCCAGGGCTCTGCTGCCTGGAGCTGTCCCTGCCAGCAGCTGCTTCCCTGTGCCCAGGGCTAGGCCCTGCCAGTGTTGCCAGAGCCCAGCCCTGAGGGCTCAGCTCTGCCCTGAAGACCCCTCCCAGCTCAGGCACTGCCCATGGGTAACTCTGGCTCTACAAGCTCTGATGGTAACATCAGAGCAACCATGAGAAGGTTTGAAAAGTGACACTGATGCTGCCTCTGAGGGGCCCTGGGCTGAGTTCTGTCACTGCTGGGTTTATTCAGATCTGAGAGAAAATTTCTTTTTTTTTCCACCTGAAATGAGAGATGAATATCTATGTGCAGCTCCCCATCCTGGCAACCCAGTCCAGGAGATTAAAAAAAAAGGATTTCCCCTTTTATGCAACCTCTCCCTTGCTATCCTCCCTGTATAATCTGCAGTTAAATATCCTGCTGGGAGCAATCTTGAAAAATGCAGCATCCTCACCACACAAGGAGAACTCTTCGAAGCCTTACCAGCTGTCTCTTTCCTCACAGATCTTGTCCCCTAGTGCTGGGAGCAGCTGCCAGGGCTGGCTGAGAGCTGTCCCTGGCAGGCAGCAGAGCCCCTGCCCAGCACAGCACCCTGGGCTGCAGGGCCCTGCTCTGCAGGACAGCCCTGGGCACCCCTGGCTGCTCTGCACAAGAAAGAATCAGAGAATGTACTCACAGAGTCTGCAGACATTGGGATGTTCCGGCTTTAGGAGATCACTGCAGGAGCTGCAGCTGCATTGTCCTGCAGCCAGAGGTTCCTGTGCCAAGGGCTGGCAGTGATTGTGCCCCAGGCACTTCTCAGCACCTTCCCAGCCCTGACTGACTGAAGCTCTCTGTGCCTCTGTGCTGTGCCCGGGGTGGCTGCAGGCAGTGCCCCAGCCCTGCTGGGCTGGCAGAAGAGCTGCTCATCAAGAGAAATGTGCTTTTGAAGCTCTTCTTGGTTACCAGGAGCTGCCTCTGTGCCAGGAGCCCAGCCCAACTCAGCAGCACAGACACAGCACAAGGACTTTAATGATCCTCTGGGGCTTTGTGCTCAGGCCCTGAACATCAGTCCCTGAGAGGGAGCTGAAGAAACCTCTCCAGAACTCCAAGTCTGAATCCAACTCCAAATTTCTTGGACTTTTAATGGTTCCCACTGAGGGACACCACTGAGAAAGTGTCCCCAGGCTCCAGGCAGAGCAGAGAACTAGAGGCAGTGATGACAGCTGGGGACAAAGAGAAGCCAATTCTTGGTGCCCTGGGCCACAGCAGGGTCTGTGCCACCAAGGGCTGGGAGGAGACACCTTGTCCTGAGGCACTGGGGCCTCCCTGGCACAGCCCCAGCCAGGCTGGGCACTGTCAGCCCCTTGTCCTGCCCTCAGCATCCCCCCCTAGCCCACATCCCAGTGGCCTCAAGGATCTGCTGGAAGGAGTCCCTGGGGAGCCTGGTCAGGAATGGCCCTGGGGGCTCCTTAATACTCCCAGGGACTACAGGTTTTTCAAAGGACTTTGGGTTTGGCTTTTGCCTTGGAGTCTCTGAGAGGTCTCTGCAATCATGGCCTCCAATTAGCTGCTGTAATTAGTCCCTGGAGAGGCTTTGTCAGTAACAGCACTCAGTGGGGCTCATTAATGCTTCAAGGTACTTCAGTTCTTTTAAGGTACTTGGTGTTTCCCTTTGGATACAGACTCTGGGAGAGGTTTGTGCAATCATGGCCCCAATTATCTGCTTTAACGAGTCCCTTGAGAGCTTTGGACTGACACTCAGTGGGGCGCTTTAATGCTTTGAAATACTCAAGGTTTTTTAAGGTACTTTGAATTTTCCTGTCCACACTGAATCTCTGAGAAGTTTTTTCTGCAATCCTGGCCTCCAATTCTCTCCTCCAAGGAGTCCATGAGGAGCCTGTGTTGGGGATGGACCTCAGTGGGACCCATTCATGCTTTGGACACTTTGTTGTTTTCTTCTGACTTTGACTCCTGCCACGGTTTGTGCAATCTCCTCTCAAGCCCTGAGGTTCCAGAGCTCTGCTCCAAATGCACCACAGGGCTCATTAGGTTCAAGCAAGTCCTGACAAACCGTGGCTCTGCCTTGATTTCCCTCTGGTCTAGTTAGTTCTTTAGGAAGTTTTCCTTTTGCTCTTACGGAGAAATATTTCAAAGAGCTTATAAGAAATATGTAATCCTTTTTTAAAGAGTGTATTTTATTACTGTTCTCTTTAGAGGAAAGTTGATTGCAGCATTCTGTGATGGATATTGATCCAGGGTCTCTTCTAAGGAGGTCTGGCCAGGTCAGGGAAATTGTACCTTGGAGCTGATCCAGTGTAGACAACCTTACCTCACATTCCCAAACCCCATGTGAGAATTGATTTTTCACTATCAAAAATTTGAATAGTTTATTAAGAGCTTATCGAAATACAACAGAAAGGCATTGATTTTTTATATCTTTGATGTGAAATGAGTTCCCCAGTCTGAATCCATCCTGTTTACCATCGCATAATGGGATTCTAGAAATGATTTACTCACAACACTGGCATTGGCTTTCACAGTGGGTACCACTGTTAGCGTTCAGAAACACATAATCACAGAAAATGATTATGTCGGTGCTTTTATTAAGAGCTCTGTGTGTCAGGGCTACAAGCCCAAATCGGACTCCGAGGACACATTCGAGATGAACATGCTTTTATATTCTACCGTTATATAACGTTCTTGTTATATAAGTTCTATTGTTCTATTGTATACATAGATTTCAGCCAAGCATAGCCCCCCTTAGATTTCCAACATAGTTCCTCATGATTCTTCTTATGGTTATACAATATTATATTTAATTACTAAACAATCATCACATCTAACAATTATATCATTTATCATACTGCTTACGCAGGTGCAACACAAAACCTGACATTTTAGAGTCTATTTTAACATTTTCCCAGGGCCCCGGTATCATTCTCCCACCTCTGAAAGCATTTTCACTTCACTATAGGTGTAAATGTTTTCACTTGCTACAGTCCTTTACTTCTCAATTTATACTTGATGTTCTTCAAATCCAGGGTTGATGTAAAAGTTGTTGTGGATGCTATCACGGGCTGGAGAACCAGAAGATAGTGGGCGTGGATCTCGTGTCAGTGCCTTTATTATTTTCTGGTTCCAGGATGTTTTCTTCTGTATCTCTCCCTTTAAGATGCTGTAAACTAACCAAATTGCTAAGAATACAATTAGTAAGATTATCACACTCTCAATGATAGATTTAATCCATGAACTCACATTCCACCCTAACCCTTTAAAGATTTTTCCTAACCAGCTTGTAGTCAAATCCTTTTGCTCTTCTTGTGCTTCATGCTCTATTTGTTTCAACTGATTGATGTCATATTCTACATCTGCAGTTCCATTTGGGATGTGAACGCAGCAATGATCAACTCGTCTCTTTAAAAATCCACATACTCCATGCTCCTTCAGGAGTAACAAATCTAAGGCTAATCGATTTTGCAAAGTCATTTTTGTGGTGGCTTGTAATTGTACGTTTAATTCTTTAAATCTTTCCCGGGTGACTCCTGCCAATCTATCTACCTGACCTGTAAGTTTGTACAGCATCTCTCTATTCTGATAGTTTGCTATAGGACCAAGCAAAGACTCTAGGGCCCACTCAAATTTCACCCTACTAGAGGGTTCTTGCCAAGTGTCATCTGGATTTTCATTTTGTCTAGAACTTCTCGTCTTGCTCTTATCTGCAGAAGTTCATGTTTTCCATTAAATGGGGACTTTTTCTAAATTGGACATAAGGCTGGGAGGCCCAAAGTAATTTCCTTTACTTTCCCATCTACAGGCAGATGTGTTGTCCAGGTACCATCGCTTGTTGCCCATACAAATTGTCCTGGACTTTTCATTGTACTCCTGGTATATCCTACAACTACTTTACAATTCATTTTGCTTGGTTTATGTTTGATCCCTCTGCAAGCACAACCAATCTGTAGGGCTATTGCCAGGGGTGGCATCTGTTTTATCTCTGCATCATCAGAAGTGCAGTCATACATTTTATTGCATGCCCACCAACTTACTTTGTCTGCCCACGTTCTGCTACTAGTGGCAGTGTACGTTACTGCTGGATCTGTTTCACTCTCAGAACCTTCTCACTTAATACACCAAGGGGTGTTTGCTATAGATTGGAATTTTTGAAGTATACTCACAGACCACGCACTATCCCAAGGCTCTATCTGATCTTTCTGATCCTTGACCTCACACTCCTATAACAGAGTAGATTTTCTATGATCATTTTATAGTGTGGCAAATAGCATTGCCATTGTGTGGTGTCTCCTGACTGTCCCGTAGAGGTTCCTAGTATGCCATCACTTAGAATACAATCTTTCTGGCTCATAAGTCTCATCCATGTTCTTACTTTCTCCCAAGTTTCCTTGACCACTTGTCTCGGTTCGAGTACTTGTTTGCATGCAATTGTTTTGTTCTTTTGTATTTCAGGTAGTTTTGATGTCATGATTCTCCAATATACTGGGTCTCCTGCTGCCTTAGGTATTAGCAGACAGGCAGTTATTCTACTGGTGTTTTGTATTTTGGCAAAATTTTTGACTAATTTAATCATTACATTCTCAGCTCGAACTGCGTTAGAAATTTTTATCACTTGTGTGTCTGCCTCTCTCTTCATTCTAGAATGAAGAGTGGTTAGATGATTTTTTTGCATCTCACATCCCAAAGACGTTAATGACCATAACATTAGCACAATTACTAATAACATTCTCAAAGTAATTAAACACATCTTATCTACAGTCTCGGTTCCTCAGTTTACACAGTCTGTGATCCCGGATGTACTTTCTTCACTTGGGTATAGTGAATCCAGGGGTCCACACCAGCTACTTTCACTGCTGTAAAGGTGGTCAGCAGTACCTGATAGGGTCCATTCCACTATTCTTTCAGCGGTTCTTCGTTCCACTTTTTAATGTACACCTTGTCTCCTGGAAGTATGTTATGAATTGGGTTCTGGAGAGTTATAGGTCTATTCCACACAAGGATGCTCCAGAGCCAAGCTAAAGTTTTCTCAAGAGGCAGAACATAATTATACACTTCCTGCTTTCCTGTGACATGTACATTAGGGTGCGGCTCAGGAGATTCATATGGTTTCCCATACAATATCTCGTAAGGACAGACTGACATCCCACTCCTAGGTTTTATCCTAATCCTCAGCAGTGCTATTGGCAAAGCCTGGGGCCACTGCAGCTTGGCTTCTTGGCATATTTTACTGATTTGCCTTTTTAGTGTCTGATTCATCCTCTCTACCTGTCCACTTGACTGGGGTGTCCACGGTGTATGGAGGTCCCAAGTTATTCCCAGCAATCTACTTACCTCTTTTACTACTGTAGCTATGAAATGGGGCCCCATATCTGATGATACCCCTAGGGGTACCCCGAACCTGGGAATAATTTCCTGTAGTAACCACTTAACTGTTTCCTTTGCTTGGTTTGTGCGACAGGGAAGGACTTCTGGCCATCCAGAAAATGTGTCAACCCCTACTAATAGGTATTTGTATCCTCGAGTTCTTGGCAATTCTACAAAATCTACCTGCCAAAAGTCTCCTGGCTCTATTCCTATCCAAATTCTTCCTAGCTGTGCCTGTCGCCTAGCCACTGGGTGGTTTTTCAAGCAGATATCACATTTTGACATGACTAATTTTGCCATTGTTAACATCCGTACCGAAATTAAACTCTGCTTTAGCAATTTTACCAATGCCTCTGCACCCCAATAACATTCGTTAGGTTTCATTTGTAGAACTTCTCTCATTATCAAGGGGGGTACCACTATTTGTCCTTGTGCAGTCAAATACCATCCTTCCGAGTTTTTGTGCATTTAGAAAACGTGCCAGTCTCTCATCTTCTACTGAATATCTTGGTTTTGTGGGCAGATTAAATTGGGATAAATTGAGCTTTGAAGGTATCAATGCCATTGTTGTTTGCACCTCTCAAGCAACCTGTTGGGCTGCCCAGTCTGCCTTTCGATTTCCTTCACAGATTTTGGAGTTTCCTGATTGGTGTGCTTTACAGTGTATAATTGCCACTTGCTCAGGTTTTTGTACTGCTTTTATCAATTGTAGGACTGCATCTTGGTGTTTAATGTGTGTACCTCGAGAAGACAATAATCCCCTTTCTTTCCACAGTGCTCCATGTACATGCACCACCCCAAAGGCATATTTTGAGTCAGTCCATGTATTTACCTTTTTTCCTTCACCTAATTCTAGTGCTCTGGTTAGAGCAACCAGTTCTGCCTTCTGGGCAGATGTATTTGGTGGTAATGCCTTTGCTTCTACTACTGTGCTGACTGTTGTTACTGCATATCCAGCGTATCTGGTTCCTTTTTCCACGAAGCTGCTCCCATCTGTAAATAGCTCCCACTCTGGCTGCTCTAGTGGGACATCTTTCTAGTCTTCTCTTGCTGAATAGGTGTACTCTATTACCTCTACACAGTCGTGCTCTAATGGGCCTTCTTCAGTTGTGGTACCTAGGAACAAAGCTGGATTCAAAAGGTTAGTTGTTTTTAATGTGACATCATCCTGCTCAGTCAGGACTACCTGGAATTTTATCATCCTGTTTGGAGATAGCCAAAGGCCGCCCTTCTGTTCTAAGACAGTGGTTACCATGTGTGGTACATAGATATCTATGTGTCTTCCCATAGTAAGCTCCCTGGCTTCTTGTATCAGCATCACAGTGGCTGCGACCGCCCACAGACATGGAGGCCACCCCGCACTTATGTTGCCAAGTTGATTGGAAAAGTAGCCCACCGGCCTTTTCCAGCTTCCCAGACATTGGGGCAGGACTCCTAGTGCTAGGTGTAGCCTTTCATGTCCAAAGAGCTGAAAATCTTTAGACAGATCAGGTAACCCTAATGCTGGAGCAGTTGTCAGTGCCCTTTTTAGTTTTAGGAAGGCTTCTTTCTGTGGCTTGCCCCAGGTGAATGGCTGCGTCCTCTGAGCTTCCTACAGGGGTTTCGCAATCAGTCCATAGTCCATGATCCACAAGCGACACCATCCTGCCATCCCGAGGAAGACTCGCAGCTCATGTGAGTTCTGGGGCTCTGGAATAGCACAGATAGCTTGGCTACGGTTAGTACCTAGTTTTCATTGCCTTTGTGAAATTTCACATCCCAGGTAGATCACAGTCTGTTGGGCAATTTTTGCCTTTCCTCCGGATACTTTGTAACCTCCCATTCCCAGTGAATTTAAAATCTCAATGGTTATTTTTGTACAGGTTGCTTTTTCTTCTGTAGCTATTAGTATATCATCAACATACTGCAACAATAGGTATTGGTCTCTTGGTACTTGCCCATTTTCCGTCCAAATTTCCAGCTCCTTTGCCAGTTGGTTTCCAAATAAGCTCGGACTGTTCTTAAATCCTTGTGGTAATCGTGTCTACGTGAGCTGGGTCTTTCTTCCGTTCCCTGGGTTTTCCCACTCAAAGGCAAACAGTTTCCTACTTTCTTTGTCAAGGGGAATGCAGAAAAAGGCATCTTTTAAATCAATTACAGTAAACTATTTATATATCTCTTTTACGGATGTTAGCAATGTGTAGGGATTTGTTACCACTGGATAAATGTCTTTATTTTATTTATTGCTCTCAAATCCTGCACTAATCTATATTCTCCATTTGGTTTCTTTACTGGAAATATTGGTGTGTTAAATTCTGATTCACATTCTTCTAAAATTTGGTACTTCAAGAATTTCTCAATAGTCTTTACTATTCCTTGCCATGCTTCTGGTTTTATGGGATACTGTTTGATTTGTACAGCCCTTGCCCCTTTCTTTAACTCTACATGCACTGGTTGTGCCAATTTAGATTTCTCTGGTATTCCCATACAGAAGGAATCACTGCATCATCTACTTCCCTAGGGTAGGAGGAGGAAGAGGAGTATGAGTGATAGTGGCGCCCTGGAAAATGCTAAGATAAACTCTGAAATGTTAAGCCTTGTATTTTACCTGCATAAGTAGTATAATTGCTAGCTGAAATGATTGTTTAGTTTTAGGAAGGCTTTTTCTTTGATCATTAAAATCTGTCTCGTCTTTGATTCAGGTATTTTCATTACAAGTTCCCCGTTTTTAAAGGATATTACCGCATCAAGTTTCGCCAGCAGATCCCTCCCTAAAAGCAGAATTGGACACTCAGGTACATATAGGAAGTGATGCTTTAAAGTCTTGTTCTTAAAGCACAAATCTAGGGGTTGCAAGAATGGCCGATTTTTCTCTTTCCCTGTAGCCCCAACTGTTGTTGTTCGCTTATTTCCAATTTTTCTTTGTTGATCATTCAGCACAGAGTAAGTAGCTCCAGTATCCACTAGAAATTTGACTTCCTTATGCCCTAGCTGTATAGTTATGACAGGTTCTTTAACCTGTTTTACAGGTTCCACGTCTAGTCAGCTGTTATATTCACCTAACACCATTGCCTTGGCTATGTTTTCCTGCTGGAACTGATTTCCCTGGTGAAACCGGTTGTTTGGCTTGTTTGGGCACTCTCTCTTCCAATGCCCCTCCCGCTTGCAATACGCACATTAATTTAGGCTTAACCCTTGCATAATTGGTACCACGACTACCTCTTCCACGTCCTCTGAAATTTGGGTCACCCTTCCCTTGTATTACTGCCAAAAGATTTTGCTGTTGCCTTTTACTAGCTTCTCTTTCACGATTATTATATACCTTCCAGGCTACCTCAAGTAGCTTATCCAGATTCCTTAATTCCTTCCCTTCTAATTTTTGCAATTTCTTCCGATTATCATCTTATGATTGTCCCAAAAATATGAGAGCGAGCTGAACCTTTGCTTGTTCTGTGTCTATTTGGAGATCTGTATATTTCCTTGCTGCCTCCTTAAGCCTCTCTAAATACGCAGTGGGTGATTCTTTCTTTTCCTGCCGAACCTCCTATAGTTTAGACCAATTTATGGTTTTGGGCACAGCATTCTGAACTCCTATTTGGATCCACTCCTGGTATTTCTGTAGTTTCCTCATATCACAAAGTAAATTAGGATCCCATTTTGGATCCTCAGTTCGGAAATTGAGATCTAAATTTCCTGTTACAAACCCGTTTCTGATATCCTTCCTTGCCCTTTCTTTGGCTGCCTTAAGTATCATCTCTTTCTCGGTGGAATCCATTAATGTATCTAATATTACTTGTATATCATCCCAGTCAGGATTCTGAGTTTTCATGATCATTTTTACCACCCGTGCCACCTTATCAGGGTTTTCTCTATAAGTTCCAGCTGACTGTTTCCAAATAATTAAATCTGCAGGAGAAAAGGGCACTTTTACAAACACTGGCCCTTCTGCTCCTACACCTTGTCACAAGGGGGCAATCACGGTCCGTTTTTGTCTGCCTGCATCTTTTCCTTCCACAGCCGGGGCAAGCTCTGACCGGCTTCGGGTTCTGTGGGCTACTGGGGTTACTGATTTATTACCATTGCTATTTTTTTCACTTGCATCTCTCCCCCTCCTTTCTATCACAGTTAGGTTTTGCTCATCTTCTGAGGAAGAGGGATCTGGTGACGATGGGAGAGGAGAATAAAGCGGGAAAGGTGTACTAGATGAGACAGGGTCAGGATTGAGTGAGGTATGGAAAGGCAGTGGGATAGGGACAGATGAAACAGGTGGGATAGGGCCGGGCTCCCTTGCTCTTCTTGGAGCTACCTGTAAATCAATATCTGCATAACTTTCCCTGCTCAGACTTTCTCTCAACGCCAAGTGTTTTAGACAACGTTTCTCGCAAACTCCGCACTTATTACTTGCAGACGCTCTAACCACCATTAATCCACATTCATCCTGCCATTCTGGCTTTTCCCGTAAATAGAAAAACAAATCAACATACGGAACCTCATCCCTTTTTCCTTCTTTCTTACAAAACGACATTAACTGTGAAATGGTGCTATATTGCAAAGTGCCGTATTTTGGCCATTTTTCGCCTTTCTGCAAGACATATTCTGGCCACCATGTATTACAATAATCAATCAACTTAGCTTTACGTAATTCTTCCCCAAAATTACCCTGTTTCCAATGTGCTAATAAGCACCCTAAAGGAGAAGTTTGTGGAATAGAGGCATTGCTGCCCAAAATTCCTTTGAGTTTCTGCATCCAGAATACCAAATGCCGAACCAGCAACGCTTTCGTGATTGTCTTACGGACGGCACCTAGGCAATACCACCAGGAATTCCTTAGCCCAACCAAGGGTAGCTTTTGCTGCGTCTTACTGGCAGGCACCCAAACCAGAATAAAAGCACCTTACCTCTCTCCCGGTGACGTTGTGAGCGGCAGAGGCGGTCGCGGCCGATGGGCTCCCCGAGAATCCCTCGGTGCCGGCTGGAGCGTGATCGAGTTGCGAACTCGCTCAGCAGCACTCCCAGGGTCCCATCTGGGTCGCCAAAAATGTTAGTGTTCAGGAACACATAATCACGAGAAATGATTATCTGCACTTTCTGTGGTCACCTGTGCAGTTGCAGTATATAGTAGAGATAATTTATGCTGTATATGTATATAAAATATTGTGAGATCCAACTTATGTCTTTGACCACCCTGGCAGGGAGCAGAGTCTTATTTCTATTTAATTAGTTCCCGGACATCGTTAAGATAATATCAAGCCCATTAATGTAAGAATGAAACCTTCCCAGGCCATGAGCGCCGATTTCCCAGGAATGTCTGAGCCGTTCACGAGAACTTGCACCTGGGGAGATTGCATCTACCTACTCAAGTACTGGCACCAGTCCGTTACATGTGAAAGAAGGCTATTCCGAAGAAGTCCAGACAGCCATCCGGACCCCTGGACTGGCTTTTGTACACTTTTGCATCTGTATGGTCCCAGTTATACCTGTGAAGGGACACAAAAGCACCTTCTGTCATTTCTGCCTCAGGCAGAATGAACAGGATATAAGCAAGTGGCATGAAGCAGTCGGGGTGAACCACTGGGGAGACGCTGACACTTTGTTGTTCGGATCTCAGTTCACCCAGCGTTGACGCTGGGGTTGATGCTGCCTTGGCTGTGGTGGCTTTTGGAGATTCTAGTTTTGTTATTGATCTAATAAATCTTTGTTAAATTTTATTATGAATTTGGCTGCCAATCTGATCATTTATAACAAGACAAACTATGACATCACACCGCAACAAAATGTCACTTTTTAAATGCAATTGTGAGGATTCAGTCCCATCAGAAATTCCCAGATGGGAAGCCCTTCCCTAGAGTTCCCTGGCTCTGGAGTGGGCTGAGGTCAGAGCACCGTGTGAGCACTGGGGCAGTCAGTTAAAAGAAGACGAACCACTGGATGGCTTAAAATACATCCAAAAATTCCATATGGAGAAAGAAAAAGAACTTGTGGGTTTGGGAAGACAACAGTGAATTTTATTTACAACACATTGGAAACAGCACCAACAGAAGGAAAAATTGTTGGAACACTCCCTCACGGAGAGACAGAACAAGGTTTTAATCTTGAGCTCAGGTCCATTTGTGCAAGAAGAAGAAGAAGAAGGAGAAGAAGAAGAAGGAGAAGAAGGAGAAGAAGGAGAAGAAGGAGAAGGAGAAGGAGAAGGACAAGGAGAAGGAGAAGGAGAAGAAGAAGAAGAAGAAGAAGATGATGAAGATGAAGATGAAGATGAAGATGAAGTTGAAGATGAAGATGATGAAGATGATGAAGATGAAGATGAAGAAGATGATGAAGAAGAAAAAGAAGATGAAGAAGATGAAGAAGATGAAGAAGATGAAGAAGAAGGAGAAGATGAAGAAGAAGGAGAAGATGAAGAAGAAGGAGAAGATGAAGATGATGAAAATGATGAAGATGATGAAGATGAAGATGATGAAGATGAAGATGAAGAAGATGAAGAAGATGAAGATGAAGAAGATGAAGAAGATGAAGATGAAGATGAAGATGAAGATGAAGAAGATGAAGATGAAGAAGATGAAGATGAAGATGTAGCAGAAGATGAAGATGAAGATGAAGATGATGAAGATGAAGATGAAGATGAAGAAGATGAAGAAGAAGAAGAAGATGAAGAAGAAAAAGTTATATATCATATAAGATAATAATTTATATTTGTATCTATGTAATTAAAAATTGATCCTGTGAAATAGGGCTGACAATAGTTATATATCAGCTTTGGCTGCTCACTGTAACACTAAATACCCTACAGAAAAGAACTGGCCAAGACCCAAATGTCAGTGGTAAACTTTGTGAGATTGTATACACGGAATAAAGGAGGAAGGGATAAAATTGGCTATTTATAAAGGATTTGCTGATACTGTGATGTGGAATGCTTTGTCTGTTACTGTGAGAAACACAGTGATTAAGATTTCTGGGTTTTTCATATCCCAGATATCCACCAGCTGCAGGATTGGTTGAACAGCTGAAGGGGTTGTTAAAAGAGCAGTTGAAAAAATGAGGAGATGGGAACCTGTGCCCATGGAGAACCCATCTCCCAGATGTGCTCCATGCCCTTAACAAGGGCCCACTGGGGAAATGGAAACCCCTGGCTGTGCACGGCTGCCCCCAGTTTGCAAATAGAACCATGGGCAGTGAGACTTGGACTGCCTGGGAAATTGTTCTGGCTGGGATGGCCCCTGGCAGGGCCAGCCCAGAGGCTGAAGGGCTGGACCTTCATGCATTGGAATTAGTTTGGATAAATCAGAAGGAAATGAGAGTTATAAACACCAAAACAGGAATTCGGATTCCTCCAAGACACTTTTGTTAGATAACTGCTCACTCAAGCTTGGCCTTGCAAAGTGTTCATGTCATGGGAGGAGAAACTGATGCAGATTATCAAGGAAAAATTAAAGGAATTGTGTTAAACAATAGCACACAAGATTGGATTATTCAACCCCCTTGCAGGGCAGCACAAATATTGATATTGCAGTTTTAAAAGCGATTGTGAAAGAAGGAGATCCATCTCACATCACTGCTGTTGGTGGAGATAAAGGGTTTGGATCCAGCACTCTTAATAATGGAGCCAGAGTGTGGCTCCAGAGGCCCAAAGGCCCTCCCGAGGCGGCTGAAGGAACAGCTCCAGGGAAAGACAGCAGTGTTTGAATCCTGAAAACTGGGCAGGAATGATGGCAATGTGTCCCTGCAGCCAAGTGTTCTGGGTGAGAACAAAGAGATGTTACAGGATATTGTTTTATACATCCTGCCAGACCAAATCTCCCTGTTTGCCCCAATGGACAAGCAAAGGACCTTGGGGGCATTTTCCTGGAATTAACACGGGGCCAGCTCCATGGACACCAGAATTATTGTTCCTAACCCAAATGAAATAGAGAAAAAAGAATGAGTAACCTTGTCACTGAAATACTGCTGATGTCTCTACGTTGTATCTTGAGAGTCAGCCAGAATCTTTCTTTGCAGAAACACCTCTAGAGCTTCACCAGGGGATTGGTCATCAAAATAGTTTTAAAGATTTAAAGATCAAAGTAGCCAAAGTACTCCACGTCACTAATTGCTGGGTATGTTCTCAGCTGCAGTTGGGAGGAACGGGGTTCCCTTGAAGGGCCCACCCTGTGGGGTGGCCAGAACTCTGTCCATGGGCTCTGCCTCATAACAGAGACAGTGAAGGGACAGTTACAGAAAAGTGTGATGTGGAACACAGGAATAGAGTGATCAGTTTGACAGGATCCACTAGGATTTCCCTTCAGGAGAAACCAAACCCTGTTCTAGTTCTAGAGGCCAGAGTGTGAGAGGATTTCTGTGCTTCACCATCACTCCCAATGTCAGTAGAACTCGGGGTGCTGGAGCTGGTCAGTGTCAGTGTCACACCACTCCCAGCTGCAGGGCCACCGTGAAATTCCTCTGGCCCAAAGACACCAGGGACACAACAGAAGCACAGGGAGGAGCCTGGATCCATCAACAGCCCACAGCGGGAAATAGGAAATCAGGCCTTTGGTACGGGGAATGGGAGCTGTTGGGTGTGTGGAGGCCGCCCATCAACTGCTTCCTAAAGGATGGTTTGGGTTCTGTTTCCAGGCAATGTTGATGCCTCCCTTGAGGCAACTTGAGCAACAACCACAAGGAAGAGTTGGGGCTGAGAGAATATTTTCCCCCCTAGGAGTGCCTTTGGTCTCAGCAAACCAAAGATGCTGGCTCACCCTGTACCCCATGTGGGCTGCCTCATCCAGTGGAGTTTACATTATTGAGCTAAACTACTTATTAGAAAAAAAGGGCAAATTATACTGGTAAAATGTCCAATGGCACATCCCAGGAGCTCCAACAAACACAAACGGGGCTCTGCAGAACTGCACAGCCTTGGATTATCTGCTTGCTGGCCAGGGAGAAACCTGGACTATCGTAGGACAGGAATGTTGCAGGAATGTCTGTCAGTGCTGGGTTTGAAGTCCAGCAATCAGGAATCACCTCGATAGAAAGATCAGTAGAAGAGTGGCAGCAAGAAGAAAATTCTTCATGGTGGGATTGGCTCCCAAATTGGCGGCTGCTGTGAAATGCATTCATGGCAGTCACTGTAATCATTGCAGTGTGAGCACGTGGTGTGTTATGATTCCATGTCAGAGTTGCTGTGACACCTTGTGCTGGAAATGGAGTACTGAGACTTGTCTAAAAGAGACACAATCTCAAGGAAAAAGGGACATTTGATAAAATAACAGAGAATAGCAACTAATTAGGGTTGTTTTGAAAGGAATGGGAATTATAGCTCTGAGTAATGAACTTGAACAGCACTTAATTGAAGAACAAGAGGTGATGCCTTTATGCCTAATACCTAAATCTAAAGTGTGTTATTGAAAGAACTGTTATGAAGGTTGCAGTTCATCTGTAGGTCAAAGCACTGACTGAAGTACTGAGGCCTCACCAGGCCCTGACTGAGGCCTGAACAACAAGCCCTGAGGCAAAGCTGAGCTCCAGATGAACCTTCCAACCAAATAAAATTTTGTATTCACTCATTAAGGAATCATTATTAGCAATATGATCTCTGTATGTGTTCATTGGTGAAATAAGGATTTACTTTTCTGTATTTAGAAGCCAGACAAGGCCATGAAATCTGACATCTGGCCTTGTTTGGGGCTGAAGGGTCAAAGTCACCTCCCTTGGTTCCTCCTTGGGCCCTGGCCAGGCTTTGGGAGGGAGCCAAGAGGAGGATGAAACCAGATGTTTCCGCACTGGAAGTGCTGTCAGTTTGCTCATTCAGCACTGTCAGAGCTGGGCCCTCTCACAGGAGGGTTGGAGCCTCACCTGTGGCTGGAGGCACCTGCAGGAATTCCCAGTGCCCAGGAGTGGCTCTGCAGCCCTGGGCTGTGACAGCTTCCCCCAGCTGCTGTGTGCATCTGGGGGATGGTAAAGCCTGAGAGTAACTGGGGCTGGATCTTTCTTAATCCCTGCAGGCAATCTTTGGTGGTGGTGGTTGGGTGCATTGCTGAGCTGCTCCTTGTGTGATTATTTTCTAATGATTATGTGCTTTGCTGAGCTTCGCCTTTTGTAATGACTTGCAGATATACATTATATATTACACAATTCCTTCCGTTTCTGTCTTTGGTGCTGACCCTGCTACTGGCAAAACTGACCCTGTGGTCTCCATAGGACCAAGGGGCCCTTGTGGCACTGGAGGGCCTCCTGTAACCAGGGGACCGTGGTGACCCTGTGGCCTTCATGGAACCAGGGGGCCATTGTGACACTGTAGGGCCTCATGGAACCACAGAGACCATTCTGACACTGTGGGGACTTGTGGGGACAAGGCTCCATTGTTTTCCTCTCCCTGGCACCGCCCCAGCCCAGCAGAGCAGCAGAGTCAGGTCTGGCCCTGCAGCAGGAACTGGAGGCCCTGGAGGTCAGGGACAGCCCCTGTGTGTCTGGAATGCTCAGCAGATGCTCAGCTGGGGCAGCTCCTGCAGCCCCAGGGCCAGCCCTGCTGCCCAGCCCAGCAGCAGAGCTGGCTCTGGGGCTCCTCAGGCAGCTCCTGCTGGCCCAGGGACAGGGCAGCCTCTTGCCAGGGCTCCTCTAGACACCCACGGGCTCCTGCTCTGCTCCTGGCCCATGCCAGCTGCCCCCAGAGCCTTTGCCAGGGGAACACCTCGGTGCTGGCCCGAGCAGCCATTGCTGCAGCCCCTGCCCTGCTCCCCAGAGCCTGAGCTGGGGCTGCTTCTCTGCAGAGCACGGGGGCTGTGCTGCCCGGGGCCCTGGGCTGCCTCTGCCGGGCTCTGCTGCTCAGCCTGGGACACAGAAGCAGCTGATGGTGCTCCCTGCACTGACCCCCTCCCACACGGGCTCTGCAGGGCCATGAAGGGGGCTCAGAGGTGCCTGCCTTGTTCCAGGGCTGCCAGAGGGGCCTGGGGCTGCCCTGGATGCTCCTGGGGGAGTTCCCTGAGGGTCGGAGGAGTCAGTGCCCAGACTCCTTTCTCTGTGCCTGCTGTGTCCCCTGGGCTGCAGAGCTCTCCTGGCTCACAGCAGACATTCAGTCCTTGATCTCGGGGTGACCCCACCCTGGCCAGGCCTGTGCCCAGTGAGCTCCACTCCCTGCTGGTCCCTGGCACACACTGTCCCTGCAGGTCCCCTGTGTTCTCCTGCAGCTCCCAAGGCCCTCCAGACAATCATCCCCCTACCATGAGCCCTGGCACAAGCTGCAGAGCCCCAGGAAGGTTCAGCACAGACCATTCAGCATCTGATGGGCAATGGCCACCAGCAAGCAAAACCTGACCTAGACCTGAGTCCCCTGAAGGCCCCAGCCCCAGTGGGACCCTGATCTCATCCCACTGAGCCCTGGGAGAACAAGGAACACATGGAACCTCTTGAGAGTCCTGAGAGTGACTTTGGAGGAGAACAAACACTTCCTGCCCTGCATTCAGGAGATGCCCTTTGCTGCTGGAGCTGCTGTGCTGGAGCCCAGCTGTGTCCCAGCAGAGCTCATGGCCTGGCCCTGCCTGTGGTCACAGCACGGACATGCAGCAGGACAGTGACCAAGCTGCCAGAGCACTCTGGCCTTGCACCCACAGAAGGGTTGGGAAGGGGGATGTGGAGCTGGGAGGAGCAGATGTGGAAAGAGGCAGGGCCGTTGTCCTTGGCCGTGCAGCTGTGCTGGGAGCCTCTTCCCTCCACCTCTGCTCACAGGCACTGCCCCTGCAGAGCCAGAGAAAGGCTCAGGAAATGCCTTGGACACACAGCTCAGGACAGCCACTGGTTTTTATTGAAATGCACAGGAGACAAGCCTCTTGAAAGTCCTTGTGTTACACAAGAAAAGTAGATGTTCATTTAGAAA
The DNA here is from genome assembly GCF_027477595.1 of Haemorhous mexicanus. NCBI lineage: Eukaryota > Metazoa > Chordata > Aves > Passeriformes > Fringillidae > Haemorhous > Haemorhous mexicanus. The sequence goes on along the minus strand of NC_082356.1, from coordinate 15,044,525 downwards.
TGCTCAGCTTAGTACTAGAGAAATTTATTAAAACATTAGAACACTAGAAAAAAATAAGAAAAGGTCCCAATGAAAAAATGCACAACAAGGAAAAAAAGACTGAGATTGTAAAGATTTACATTCTGAAGGTAATGAAGCAGAAAAAAGAGAGACTTTATTGTTTCTGAAAAGATATAGTCATCATTTTTCTCAGGGCATCCTTGAGCTCCTGGTTCCTCAGGCTGTAGATGAGGGGGTTCAGGGCTGGAGGCACCACCAAGTACAGAACTGACAGGGCCAGATCCAGGGATGGGGAGGAGATGGAGGGGGGCTTCAGGTGAGCAAATGTGCCAGTGCTGATGAACAGAGAGACCACAGCCAGGTGAGGGAGGCAGGTGGAAAAGGCTTTGTGCCGGCCCTGCTCAGAGGGGATCCTCAGCACGGCCCTGAAGATCTGCACATAGGAGAAAACAATGAACACAAAACAGCCAAATGCTAAACAGACACTAACAGCAAGAAGCCCCAGTTTCCTGAGGTAGGATTTGGAGCAGGAGAGCTTGAGGATCTGCGGGATTTCACAGAAGAACTGGCTCAGGGCATTGCCATGGCACAGGGGCAGGGAAAATGTATTGGCCGTGTGCAGCAGTGAATAGAGAAAAGCACTGGCCCAGGCTGCTGCTGCCATGTGGGCACAAGCTCTGCTGCCCAGGAGGGTCCCGTAGTGCAGGGGTTTGCAGATGGACACGTAGCGGTCGTAGCACATGATGGTCAGGAGGGCAAGCTCTGTTCCAAGGAAGAAGATAATCAGAAAAACCTGAGCAGCACATCCTGTGTAGGAGATGGTCCTGGTGTCCCAGAGGGAATTGTGCATGGCTTTGGGGACAGTGGTACAGATGGAGCCCAGGTCACTGAGGGCCAGGTTGAGCAGGAAGAAGAACATGGGTGTGTGCAGGTGGTGGCCGCAGGCTACGGCGCTGATGATGAGGCCGTTGCCCAGGAGGGCAGCCAGGGAGATGGCCAGCAAGAGGCAGAAGTGCAGGAGCTGCAGCTGCCGCGTGTCTGCCAGTGCCAGCAGGAGGAAGTGCCTGATGGAGCTGCTGTTGGACATTTGCTGTCACTGCACTTGGGGACCTGTTCATGAACAAAAAGGACAGTGAAGACTAGAGGAGATACCTGTAATCAAATTCAAAACCATTTCCCATATACCCTCCCCTGCTATGCACAGACACAGTGTTCAGTGTTTTTGAGTTCTGGCATTTTCTTTTTAAGCTTCCCCATATCTCTACTGATATTCTGATATTCTTGGATATGAGAAACCCTCAGCATTTCTCCTGCCCCCAGGGAGAACAGAGTAAGTTCTGAGTGGCAAAGTGATAAGAGGAGAGTGAGGGGAGATGGTCTGTCATTCTGACCTGTTCAGAGTTTCCCTGGGCTTTAACCTTTCGCTGGTGGAAGTTGATCACCTTCCCATGTTTCCCTTAAAATGGCACCAGGCACTGCTGAGAGCAGATGGATCCACCACAGCCCAGCTCCACATTTGTTAGCCAAGGACTCAGGTTGCTCATTTCACCAACCCAGCAGCATTTTCAGTGTCACAACACCTCTGCCTTTCCCCATCAATCTTAGAAATCAGAGATGCTCTAGGACAGGTTTGCACCCTGGATTGAAGCTCCCAGCTTGCACTGAAATCTCAGGGTACTTCCAAGTGCCCTTATGCTGGCATTGGATGACGGGAGATGCAGCTCCTTCCCTGGCAGCACTGACAGCATTGCCCAGAGCCGGGCACTGGGGACAGTGTCACCTTGAGCCAGCCGTGCCCCCTGCCAGAGCCCCCAGGGCCGGGCAGCTGCTCCCAGCCCTGTGCCCTGCAGAGGGAACTGGGCCCGGGGCTGCAGAACCGCCCCATGGCTCTGCTGCAGCTCTGCCTGCACAGGAGGGGCTGCACGCCTTGGAGCCTCGGCCCTGAGGGCAGAGGCTTGGCTGGGGGCACAGGAGGGAGGGGGCTTGTTCAGAGGGAGGGGCTGCACTGCAGGGGATCCTATGGAGATCTCTAAACTCTCCCTGACACAGCATTTCTGGGTTTTGTTTTCTCTCACGGCCTGATCTTCCCTCTGCTTCCTGGAAATTTTCCTCCTTCAGGCGTTTCTCTGTGCCTGATCTCTCTGTGCTAGCACTCACAGACCCCAGTCTCCGTGCACTCTCCTTGGCCTGACAGAATTCTGACAGTTTGTAGGGCACTGGCTGGGGAAAAATTCTGTTTTCAGCTTGGAGAAAGGACAGCTCAAACTGAGCCTGATGGGTCCAGAAAAGGTGATGCTACTGCTGTCCATAGTCTGTGTGGCTGAAAACACATTAGGGTTCTCCTGTGAACCTAGTGATCACTAAAAGTAACAGTTGGGATGTTGAAGGCACTTGTCAGAATTCATAATTAAGAATTCATAATCAGCCTTTCATATTTATACCCTCCTCCCGGCCACTCTCCAGTAGTAGGAAATTGAATACAAAATCTTAGGAAATTTCATTATTTTTATCAAAATCCTTGTCTTGGAAACATTCCATGACTGATCAAAACCCCTCAGCATATCAGAATTTCATGAACATTTCACCTGCCCTGCACCAGAAAAAGTAAGAGTTGTACTCACAGAGTCTGTAGGCATTGGGATGTTCCAGCTTTAGGAGATGGCTCCAGGAGCTGCAGCAGCATTGTCCTGCAGCCAGAGGTTCCTGTGCCAAGGGCTGGCAGTGATTCTGCCCCAGGCACTTCTCAGCACCTTCCCAGCCCTGACTGATTGAAGCTCCCTGTGCCTCTGTGCTGTGCCCGGGGTGGCTGCAGGCAGTGCCCCAGCCCTGCTGGGCTGGGAGAAAAGCTGCTCATCAAGAGAAATGTGCTTTTGAAGCACTTCTTGGTTACCAGGAGCTGCCTCTGTGCCAGGAGCCCAGCCCAGCTCAGCAGCACAGACACAGCACAAGGACTTTAATGAGCCTCTGGGGCTTTGTGCTCAGGCCCTGAACATCAGTCCCTGAGAGGGAGCTGAAGAAACCTCTCCAGAACTCCAAGTCAGAATCCAACTCCAAAGTTTCTTGGACTTTTAATGGGTCCCACTGAGGGACACCACTGAGAAAGTGTCCCCAGGCCCCAGGCAGAGCAGAGAACTGGAGGCAGTGATGACAGGCAGGGACAAAGAGAAGCCAAGTCTTGGTGCCCTGGGGCACAGCAGGGTCTGTGCCACCAAGGGCTGGGAGGAGACACCTTGTCCTGAGGCACTGGGGCCTCCTGGCACAGCCCCAGCCAGGCTGGGCACTGTCAGCCCCTTGTCCTGCCCTCTGCATCCCCCCCTAGCCCACATCCCAGTGGCCTCAAGGATCTGCTGGAAGGAGTCCCTGGGGAGCCTTGCTCAGCAATGGCCCTGGGGGCTCCTTAATGCTTCCAGGGGTTTTCATAGGATTTTGGATTTGGCTTTTGCCTTGGAGTCTCTGAGAGGTTTGTGCAATCATGGCCTCCAATTACCTGCTGTAATTAGTCCCTGGAGAGGCTTCCTCAGTAACAACACTCAGTGAGGCTCATTAATGCTTCAAGGTACTTCAGTTCTTTTAAGGTACTTGGTGTTTCCCTTTGGATACAGACTCTGGGAGAGGTTTGTGCAATCATGGCCCCAATTATCGGCTTTAAGGAGTCCCTGGAGAGCTTTGGACTGACACTCAGTGGGGCTCATTAATGCTTTGAGACACTCAAGGTTTTTAAGGTACTTTGGAATTTCCTTTCCACACTGAGTCTGAGAGGTTTTTCTCCTGTCATGGCCTCCTGTTCTGTCCTTCAGGGAGTCCATGAGGAGCCTGTGTTGGGGATGGACCTCAGTGGGACCCATTCGTGCTTTGAGACACTTCAGGAGTTTTATCTGACTTTGACTCCTGGAATGGTTTGTGCAATCTCCTCTCAGGCCCTGAGGTTCCAGGGCCCAGCTCCAAATGCACCACAGGGCTCAGTAGGATGAGGCAAGCCCTGACAAACCGTGGCTCTGCCTTGATTTCCCTCTGCTCTCATGCAGTTCATCAGAAATGTTTCTGTAGTCGTTTTGGTTCACTAATTTACAGTTTCTTGGAGAATGCAGCAATTATTGTGGTCAATTCAGTATTGGCAAATTACCAGTGCACTCACTAGAAAATACTTCTTCATTTCCTGCTGTGAGATAGGATTAGGAGAAAGGCAATGTTGGCTCAAAACATTAAAAAACAATAAAGAGAAGTTTGCTAATATTAACTAAAAAAAAGTGCAATAAGTATGAGAACAAATCTTTCAGAGCAATTCTCTGCCTACACCCTCTCCTTTCTTACTCAAAATATAAAGAGAGAAAACCTAAAATTTTCAGTCTTTTTACCACCTCTAGAATAGTCTTTCTTCAGTTCATTTAGAGAGAGGAGTCTCTCATGCTATGGAGACTTCTCTACAAGAAAACAGTTCACTTGTGGCTCTCAATTTCCATGAATAGCAGCTGCCTGGAAAATCTGCAATGGTTAAGTCCCTCCCATTTTTACACAGCTTGTCCCACAGCTGTGTTTTTGGACCATGTCAGCCTTTGGAGTATTAGTTTAAAGATGAGCTGTTTAAGAGCAAAGGTTGTCTTGATCTGTTTCTGAAATCATCTTCATCTCTGAGAGCAGAGATCTTCTCTCTGCAAGGGCACAGAGTCTCATCACTCTTCTCTCTTTCCATGTACAAACTTCTCAGGAGATCACAGCTACTTCAACTCATGCTTACTTTAGCATGGAGCTTTTTGCAGAACAAGCCGTTTCCCCATTCTTTTCAATGTGTTATAGGGAAAAAGAGAGTCTGATGTACCAATCACATCCTTCTCCATAGCTTTACAAGAGGATTTCAGCCCCAAGATCAAGGCATCTCCTCATCCCTCCCTTCTGGGATTCAAGTTCCCCTTCACTGACCTCAATGTCTTCATGTTGCTTCTCTATGTGCCTGCCTACCTGTGGCATTCACATTTTCTGAAAAAATCCCTTTGCCCAGGATTTTTCTCCTGGGGAGCTGAGAAGCCTGAGAGAAAAAGGGAAACAAGAATTATCTGATTTAATTTTTCTGAGTTTTGCTCCTTTGGAATGTGGTTGGAGATTGATTATCAACAGGTGGTTGTTTCATTGGTTTCTGCTGTGAGTTGTTTTGACTCAATGGCCAAATGGGGCCAAGCTGTGTTGAGACTGTGGAAAGAGTCCCAAGTTTTCATTTATATCTTTTTAGCCTTCTGTAAGAATTCTTTCTGTATTCTCTAGTATAGTATAGTTTGGTATTCTTTAATATATTATAGTATCATAAAATAACAAATTAGCCTTCTGAGAACATGGTATGGGAATCCACAAAATCAGAGGGTTTTGGGAAAGCTGCAAAAAGCAGGCCTCAGAGACAGCAGAACTGTGATTAGAGCTAAGCAGGAGCCATGAGATAGGTCAGCAGAAAAATTATTTAAGAAGTAGAAAAGCAAGGACAAGTAGAACAATGGTCTGTGTATTAACACTTGTCTAGGATAACTTCCTAAGCTGCAGAAAAGTTTATCTAGCAAGATATTAGGAAGTTTCAAGCTTAATAATGGAGCTCTGTGCATTGTGTTTTAAGGCTTACAAGCAGGCATTGTATTCGAAATAAGCAAGCATTGTTCTAACCAAAGGTACGTGTGCTTATAGTGGTTGGATGCAATCACTGTCAATATGCTTTTGCTTTGTGTGATTGGTCTAAAAAGTTATAAAGTAAGTTGTAACATTAAGTTCTTTGTCTGCTGCCTGGGATGTGAGCTGCTGGCATCTTCCCATTGTCATAACCATGTCATGAGACTGATGCTGGAAAATAAAACATCTCAAGGCGCATTCCACAACAGTCCCGTCCCGTTTGTGATTTGTACATAGCCCCCGGCTGGCGATAGTGGCCCATGTCCCCGTCCAAAAATGGAATTCGATTTTGCAGTCCTCCTGGTGGGACAAGTTATTCGATGGAGCATGGTGGAACAAAGTAATATTTCTCGTTCTCTGTTCAGTAGCCGGGATCCTATTCCTACCCTGTCTGATTCCATGCTTTATCAGACTGATCCACTCTGTAGTCAGGGGAATGCAGATTGCAATAGTCCCCATAGACTCGGAGGGAGCTTCCAGAGGTGATGCATCTAAGATCATGAGGCTCAGGGAGAGAAGGTATGCCAGCGATACTGCAGAAGCATTGGCAAGGTTTGAAAGACAAACCACAGAAGAAAGAAGTAGTGTAGTATATCAGGGCATCCCACAAGGAGAATACCGAATAGTGTAAGGGATACTCCACTTGTGAGGAACCCTCAATAGTGGTAGGTAGAAATAGAAAATTAATAAAGTAGAAGCATGAATTAAATGGGTAAAATACATGGGGAGGGATTGTAGTATATGATGTAGATAATTCATGCTTTAGAAATTGTATACAAATTAAAAAGATCCAACCATGCATCTGACCCCCATGGCCAGAAGCAGGGCTTTTCATTTCCAAAAGATTTCCTGGACTCGCTCAGATAAAATCATGACCATTAATGAGTGAAGGAGTCTTTCCTAGGTGATCAATGACCATTTCCCAAGAATGTCCAGAACATTCACTGAACAACACCTGGGAGAGATTACATCGGATAACAGCGACGTCCTGGCTACAGCTGAAAGGAAGACCATTTTGAGGAGCCCAGACAGCCATCCAAACCTATGGACTGACATTTTTACTGGACTGAATTTGTATAGTTCCCGTTATACATATGTAAGAACTTATAGAAATCTTAAGTCATTTCTGCTCGGGGCAGAATAAACTGTATATAAGCTGGATACCTGGAGCAGTTGGGGTGACACTCTGGGGAGACGCTGACACTATGTAAGTTTGAACCAGGTTCACCCAGCGTCAAAGTCTGGGGTTGACACTGTCTTAGCTGTGGCGGTTTTATAATATTCTATTATTTTTAGTGTTCAATCTAATAAATTTATAAAATTTTTTTTAAAATTTGGCTGCAGAATTGATCATTTATAATAGAAGGAAAGCACAGAGCCCCAGTGTTTCCAGGGCAGATTAGAGGTGACCACCAGAGGCCAAGGTGAACCAGGCCTGTCTGTCCTGGCAGCTTTTGTCTCAGAGAAATCCTTGCATACAGTGAATTTTGGAGAAGTACCAATTTTGGCCATGGATGCCTGGGCAGGAGAGACAGTTCTTTTCCACAGAAAGGAAAGCCCAGAGCCCCAGTGTTTCAGAGGCACATGACAACAGACCCTCAACATGCTGAGGTCAGTTGAGCCAGTCAGGCCAAGCCAATCAGAGCTGTTACCTGTTCCCTTGGATCCCTTAGGCCCTGCAGTGTCACACTGGTGGTGACATATTGGATCCTTGGTACCACAAGGCCCTGCAGTGTCACACTGGCCCCTTGTTTCCATGGGGCCCCATGGTGTCACAATGGCCCCTTGCTTCCAGGAAGCCTTGCAGTCTCAGAAGGGTTTCCTTCTTTCCATGGAGCTGCACAATGACACAATGGCCCCCTTGGTTCCATGAGGCTGCAGTGTCACAATGGCCCCTTGGTTCTTTTGGGGTCTTCAGGGTCCCAATGGCCCCTTGGCTGCCTGAGGCCCACCTGTGTCACACTGTCCCCTTGCTTCCACTGGGCCCTGTGGCGTCACAATTGTCCCCCCTTGCTTCCATGAGGCCTTGCAGTGTACCAGTGGTCTCCTTGGTACTGCAGTATCACAAGTGACCCTTGGTTCAATGAGGCCCTGCAGAGTCAAAACGGTCTCCAGTATTCCATGAGGCCCTGCAATGTCACAATGAACCTTTGGTTCCATGAGTCCCACATTGTTCCATCAATCCTTTGTTCCATGGAGTCCTGTAGTGTCACAATGGTCTCCTTGGTTCAATGGTGCCACACAGTGCCACAATTGCCCTTTGGCCCAACAGGGCCTCATAGTGTCACAATGGACTCCCTGCTTCCATGAGGCCTTGTAGCATCACAATGGTTCCATGGGGATGCAAAATGCCACAATGGCCCTTTGGCTTCACAAGGCCTCAAAGTGTAAAAATGGCCTCCATGGTTTCATGAGGCCATGCTGTGTCACAATGGACCATCAACTCCACGATGCCCCAGAGTGTCACAATGACCTCCTTGATTCTGCACTTTAAGAATGCCCGTTTGGTTCCATGGAGATCCACAGTGTCACTATTGTGCCCTTGGTTTCATGAGGCCCTGCAGTGCCACAATAGTTCTTTGGTTCCACAAGGCCCCATGTGTCACAATGGTCTCCTTGGTTCCATGATGCCCCGTAGCACAGCAATGGCCAAGTGGTTCTCTGGTGTTAGAATGGCCCCTTTGTTCCATGGAGCCCCACAGTGTCACTGTGGTCCCCATGGTTCCATGATGCCCCGTAGCACAGCAATGGTCTCCTTGGTTCCACAGTGCCAGAATGGCCCCTTTGTTCCATGGAGCCCCACAGTGTCACTGTGGTCCCCATGGTTCCATGATGCCCCGTAGCACAGCAATGGTCTCCTTGGTTCCACAGTGCCAGAATGGCCCCTTTGTTCCATGGAGCCCCACAGTGTCACTGTGGTCCCTATGGTTCCATGATGCCCCGTAGCACAGCAATGGTCTCCTTGGTTCCATGGTGTCAGAATGGCCCCTTTGTTCCATGGAGCCCCACAGTGTCACTGTGGTCCCCATGGTTCCATGATGCCCTATAGCACAGCAATGGTCTCCTTGGTTCCATGGTGTTGGAATGGCCCCTTTGTTCCATGGAGCCCCACAGTGTCACTGTGGTCCCCATGGTTCCATGGGACTCTGCCTTGCTACAAAGGCCCCTTGGTTACAATAGGTTCTGAAGGCTCATAATGGTCTCCGTGGTTCCATGAGGCCCTGCAATATCCCAATGGACCCTTGGTTCCAAGGGGCCCACAGTGTCACAAGACTGCCTTATATCATTTCGGCCCTGCAGTGCTGTAGTGGCCCCTTGGCTCCATGAGACAAAGCAGAATCAGAATGGCCCCTTGGTTCCATGGAGCACCACGGTGTCACCATGGCCCCACTGGTTCCACAAGGCCCCTCAGTGTAACAATGGACCTTTGGTTCCAGGAGGTTCCTCAGTGTCTCAATGGCCCCTTGGCTCCATGTGGCCCCATGTGTCACAGTGGCAGGTGGTTCCATGAGGCCCCACAGTGTCCAAATGGTCTCCTTGGTTCTCCTTGGTGAAGTCCTACAGAGCCACAATGGATCCTTGGTTCCATGAGCTTCCACACTGTCAACAATGGTCTGAGTTTCACAATGTCACCATGGATCCTTTGTTCCATGAGGTTCCATAGCATAACATGACCACCTTGATTCCAGAAGGTTCTGCAGTGTCACAAGGGACCATGGGTTCCATGCAGCCCTAAACTTCCACAATGAGCCCACGGTTCCAGGAGCTTCCATGCTGTCAGCAATGGTCTCCTGGTTTCCATGAGGCCTTGCTCTGATACAATGGACTTTTGGTTCCATGAGGTTCCACTGCATCACAATGGACCCTTTATTCCACGGGGTTCCAAGTGTCACAGCTGGATCCTTGGTTCTGTGAACCTCTGCTGTCACCAAATGTCCAAAATATCAGAATAAGACTCCTTAACGCTAATTTGGTGTTTAAGAGAGCAGCATTTATTCAGGCCTGAGGTCCAGTGGGTGATAACTCCTTATGTGGACAGGTGATTCTACCAGTGTATCGCTTAAATACAGTCACTATGTGTATATTCAAATTTACCCACTGTCGTGGTATGAGGGGAAATGAGGTTTTTTTTTGGGATGGTGTGGTCACGCCAATCGGTGTCCAGATTTTAATATTGGCATCTGGTTTGTCCACTGAGGGCAGGGATCCGCCTCTGAGAACACAGGGAGTTAAAAGCTGTGAACTCCCACTGGAAGTTCCTTTTGAGTTCCAGTCTGGGACAAGAGCACACCTCCCCTGTCCAGCTCCGAGCTAGGCGGGGTGGGGGGAGGGGAGCCTTGTGGCCGGAGGGAGGTAGGCCAGGCCTGGGCCGAAGGGTGGAGGAGCATTGCACTGCGAGGGCTTCGGGCAGCCATCCCCCATTCCGCCCGCCCCCCGCCCCCGGAGGGAGAGAGAGAGAGCAGCCTGTGCTTGTGATAGCGTGGCTGGAGTGAAGGAGAACGGGGGGGTGCCCAGCAGGGCAGCCAGCCGTGGGAGTTCATGAACCAAACCGGCAGAGCCTGGGACTTTTAACCCTTCTTGGGACGATGGAAACCTTGCAAATGCTGATTCCTCCTGGAGTTGGTGAGATTGAGAGAAGTTGAGAAGAATTCTAGGTGGGAGGAGATGATGGAGTGGCTTTTGGCTGGACTTTTCTTGGATAGCTATGGACAGAACCCTTGAGTTCCTGTGACACAGAGACTGCATCTGGGGGGAGGCAGTGGCTCAGAGCCAGGAGAGTGCGGTGATGTGAGAGTGTGTGAACAGAGACGACGGGTGAGGAGGCTGGTGGTGGTGCCCTCCGTCTTTGATGAAGAGGAAGATGATCTCTCTTCAAGAGACCCCTCAGCCCCAGGGGGTGAAACATGGGGGGGACAGGTGTCCCAAAAGGAGAGGGACTGTGCTCTTTTTTGGAACCGGGCAAAGAATCCTTAAAGAGAAAAACCCTAGAAGCGGCTCTGGTCCATGTGCAGTGGTGAGAGCACTGGACATGGAAGGAAGAGGTCACGATGGCAAAATGTTCTCCGGGCGGTGCCACACGTGACACAGAAACATGAGAAGCTTCGACTGTTTCCTGGGTGAAGTCTGTAGTGCAAGAGGGACTCCTCTCTTCTCAAAGAACTGAGAATTGATTATCCAAAGGGTGGTAACGGAATTAGGAAATTTGGTGGGGGGAGGAGGAGGAAATTTGGAAGGTTTTCATCCAGTGTTCTGTGTGTTTTTTCCCTGTAGTTCTATGTTAATAAAGTTTTTTTCTTTTCAATCATAAGTTAGAGCCTGCTCTTCTCTGTCTCTGATCACATCTCACAGCAGATACTAGGAAAAGAGGTTTTCTCATGGAAGCACTGGCATTTCGCCAGGCTCAGACCATGACATGGCCTAAAAACACAGCTGTGGGACAAGCTGTGCAAATATGGGAGGGACTTAACCATTGCAGATTTTCCAGGCAGCTGCTCTTCGTGGAAATTGAGGGCCACAAGTGAACTGTTTTCATGTAGAGAAGTCTCTATAGCATGAAAGAGAGACTCCTCTCTCCAAATGAACTGAAGAAAGACTATTCTAGAGGTGGTAAAATGACTGAAAATTTTAGGTTTTCTCTCTTTACATTCTGAGTAAGAAAGGAGAGGGTGTAGGCAGAGAATTGTTCTGAAAGGTGTGTTCTCATACTTAATTCTCTTTCTTTTAGTTAATATTAGCAAACTTCTCTTTAAAGTCTTTTAAAGTTTTGAGCCAACATTGCCTTTCTCCAATTCCTATCTCACAGCAGGAAATGAAGAAGTATTTTCTAGTGAGTGCACTGGTAATTTGCCAATACTGAATTGACCACAATAATTGCTGCATTCTCCAAGAAACTGTCAATTAGTGAAACAAAACAACTACAGAAACATTTCTGATGAACTGCATGAGAGCAGAGGGAAATCAAGGCAGAGCCATGATTTGTCAGGACTTGCCTCATCCTACTGAGCCCTGTGGTGCATTTGGAGCTGAGCCCTGGAACCTCAGGGCCTGAGAGGAGATTGCACAAACCATTCCAGGAGTCAAAGTAGAAAACCCTAAAGTGTCTTGAGGCATTAATGTGACCCACTGAGGTCCATCCCCAACACAGGCTCCTCATGGACTCCTTGGAGGAGAAAATTGGAGGCCAGGATGGCACAAAAACCTCTCAGAAACCTCAGTGTGGAAAGGAAAATCCAAAGTACCTAAAAAACTTTGAGTATCTCAAAGTATTAATGAGCCCCACTGAGTGTCAGTCCAAAGCTCTCCAGGGACTCGTTAAAGCAGATAATTGGGGCCATGATTACACAAACCTCTCCCAGAGTCTGTATTCAAAGGGAAGCACCAAGTACCTTAAAATAACTGAAGTACCTTGAAGCATTAATGAGCCCCACTGAGTGCTGTTACTGAGGAAGCCTCTCCAGGGACTAATTACAGCAGATAATTGGAGGCCATGATTGCACACACCTCTTAGAGGCTCCAAGGCAAAAGCCAAACTCAAAGTCCTTTGAAAACCCTGCAGTCCCTGGGAGCATTCAGGAGCCCCCAGGGCCATTCCTGAGCAAGGTTCCCCAGGGACTCCTTCCAGCAGATCCTTGAGGCCACTGGGATGTGGGCTAGGGGGGGATGCTGAGGGCAGGACAAGGGGCTGACAGTGCCCAGCCTGGCTGGGGCTGTGCCAGGAGGCCCCAGTGCCTCAGGACAAGGTGTCTCCTCCCAGCCCTTGCTGGCACAGACCCTGCTGTGGCCCAGGGCACCAAGACTTGGCTTCTCTTTGTCCCCACCTGTCATCACTGCCTCCAGTTCTCTGCTCTGCCTGGAGCCTGGGAACACTTTCTCAGTGGTGTCCCTCAGTGGGACCCATTAAAATGAAAGAAACTTTGGAGTTGGATTCTGACTTGGAGTTCTGGAGAGGTTTCTTCAGCTCCCTCTCAGGGACTGATGTTCAGGGCCTGAGCACAAAGCCCCAGAGGCTCATTAAAGTCCTTGTGCTGTGTCTGTGCTGCTGAGCTGGGCTGGGCTCCTGGCCCAGAGGCAGCTCCTGGTAACCAAGAAGAGCTTCAAAAGCACATTTCTCTTGATGAGCAGCTCTTCCCCCAGCCCCCCAGGGCTGGGGCACTGCCTGCAGCCACCCTGGGCACAGCACAGAGGCACAGGGAGCTTCAATCAGTCAGGGCTGGGAAGGTGCTGAGAAGTGCCTGGGGCAGAAACACTGCCAGCCCTTGGCACAGGAACCTCTGGCTGCAGGACAATGCAGCTGCAGCTTCTGGGGTGATCTCCTAAAGCTGGAACATCCCAATGCCTGCAGACTCTGTGAGTACAACTCTGAGTATTTCTGGTTCAAGGGAGGGAAAAATGCTCACAGAGCTCTGACATGTTGAAGGTTTCTGATATGTTATAGAATATTTCCAAGACAAGAGTTTTGATAAAATATAAGAAATTTCCTAAGACTTTTTATTCAGTTTCCTACTATAGGAGAATGGCAGGGAGAGGGGCAATAAATATTAAAGGATGATTTTAGGTTTTGACAATTGCCTGTAATATCTAACCTGTTAAATTTAGTGATCAATAGGTTCCCAGGTAATCCCTAATATGCTCGCAGCCACTCTGCCCATGGACAGCAGCATCACTTTTGCTGAAGCCATCAGGCTCAGTCTGAGCTGTCCTTTCTCCAAGCTGCAAACAGAACCTGCCACCAGCCAGGGCCCTGCCAACAGGCATGGTTCTGTCAGGCCAAGGAGAGTGCACAGAGACTGGGGTCTGTGAGTGCTAGCACAGAGAGATCAGGCACAGAGAAACACCTGAAGGAGGAAAATTTCCAGGAAGCAGAAGGAAGATCAGGCCGTGAGAGAAAACAAAACCCAGAAATGCTGTGTCAGGGAGAGTTTAGAGACATCCATAGGATCCCCTGCAGTGCAGCCCCTCCCTCTGAACAAGCCCCCTCCCTCCTGTGCCCCAGCCAAGCCTCTGCCCTCAGGGCCGGGGCTCCAAGGCGTGCAGCCCCTCCTGTGCAGGCAGAGCTGCAGCAGAGCCATGGGGCAGCTCTGCAGCCCCGGGCCCAGTTCCCTCTGCAGATCTCAAGGCTGGGAGCAGGTGCCTGGCCCTGGGGCTCTGGCAGGGGGCACAGCTGGCTCAGGGTGACACTGTCCCCAGTGCCCGGCTCTGGGCAATGCTGTCAGTGCAGCCAGGGAAGGAGCTGCATCTCCCTTCATGCAATGCCAGCATAAGGACACTTGGAAGTCTCCCTGAGATTTCAGTGCAAGCTGGGAGCTTCAATCCAGGGTGCAAACCTGTCCTAGAGCATCTCTGATTTCTGAGATTGATGGGGAAAGGCAGAGGTGTTGTGACACTGAAAATGCTGCTGGGTTGGTGAAATGAGCAACCTGAGTCCTTGGCTACAATTGTGGAGCTGGGCTGCGGTGGATCCATCTGCTCTCAGCAGTGCCTGGTGCCATTTTAAGGGAAACATGGGAAGGTGATCAACTTCCACCAGCGAAAGGTTAAAGCCCAGGGAAACTCTGAACAGGTCAGAATGACAGACCATCTCCCCTCACTCTCCTCTTATCACTTTGCCACTCAGAACTTACTCTGTTCTCCCTGGGGGCAGGAGAAATGCTGAGGGTTTCTCATATCCAAGAATATCAGAATATCAGTAGAGATATGGGGAAGCTTAAAAAGAAAATGCCAGAACTCAAAAACACTGAACACTGTGTCTGTGCATAGAAGGGGAGGGTATATGGGAAATGGTTTTGAATTTGATTAGAGGTATCTCCTCTAGTCTTCACTGTCCTTTTTCTTCATGAACAGGTCCCCAAGTGCAGTGACAGCAAATGTCCAACAGCAGCTCCATCAGGCACTTCCTCCTGCTGGCATTGGCAGACACGCGGCAGCTGCAGCTCCTGCACTTCTGCCTCTTGCTGGCCATCTCCCTGGCTGCCCTCCTGGGCAACGGCCTCATCATCAGCGCCGTAGCCTGCGGCCACCACCTGCACACGCCCATGTTCTTCTTCCTGCTCAACCTGGCCCTCACTGACCTGGGCTCCATCTGCACCACTGTCCCCAAAGCCATGCACAATTCCCTCTGGGACACCAGGACCATCTCCTACACAGGATGTGCTGCTCAGGTTTTTCTGATTATCTTCTTCCTTGGAACAGAGCTTGCCCTCCTGACCATCATGTGCTACGACCGCTACGTGTCCATCTGCAAACCCCTGCACCACGGGACCCTCCTGGGCAGCAGAGCTTGTGCCCACATGGCAGCAGCTGCCTGGGCCAGTGCCTTTCTCTATTCACTGCTGCACACGGCCAATACATTTTCCCTGCCCCTGTGCCATGGCAATGCCCTGAGCCAGTTCTTCTGTGAAATCCCACAGATCCTCAAGCTCTCCTGCTCCAAATCCTACCTCAGGAAACTGGGGCTTCTTGCTGTTAGTGTCTGTTTAGCATTTGGCTGTTTTGTGTTCATTGTTTTCTCCTATGTGCAGATCTTCAGGGCCGTGCTGAGGATCCCCTCTGAGCAGGGCCGGCACAAAGCCTTTTCCACCTGCCTCCCTCACCTGGCTGTGGTCTCTCTGTTCATCAGCACTGGCACATTTGCTCACCTGAAGCCCTCCTCCATCTCCTCCCCATCCCTGGATCTGGCCCTGTCAGTTCTGTACTTGGTGGTGCCTCCAGCCCTGAACCCCCTCATCTACAGCCTGAGGAACCAGGAGCTCAAGGATGCCCTGAGAAAAATGATGACTATGTCTTTTCAGAAACAATAAAGTCTCTCTTTTTTCTGCTTCATTACCTTCAGAATGTAAATCTTTACAATCTCAGTCTTTTTTTCCTTGTTGTGCATTTTTTCATTGGGACCTTTTCTTATTTTTTTCTAGTGTTCTAATGTTTTAATAAATTTCTCTAGTACTAAGCTGAGCATTTCTAAATGAACATCTACTTTTCTTGTGTAACACAAGGACTTTCAAGAGGCTTGTCTCCTGTGCATTTCAATAAAAACCAGTGGCTGTCCTGAGTTGTGTGTCCAAGGCATTTCCTGAGCCTTTCTCTGGCTCTGCAGGGGCAGTGCCTGTGAGCAGAGGTGGAGGGAAGAGGCTCCCAGCACAGCTGCACGTCCAAGGACAACGGCCCTGCCTCTTTCCACATCTGCTCCTCCCAGCTCCACATCCCCCTTCCCAACCCTTCTGTGGGTGCAAGGCCAGAGTGCTCTGGCAGCTTGGTCACTGTCCTGCTGCATGTCCGTGCTGTGACCACAGGCAGGGCCAGGCCATGAGCTCTGCTGGGACACAGCTGGGCTCCAGCACAGCAGCTCCAGCAGCAAAGGGCATCTCCTGAATGCAGGGCAGGAAGTGTTTGTTCTCCTCCAAAGTCACTCTCAGGACTCTCAAGAGGTTCCATGTGTTCCTTGTTCTCCCAGGGCTCAGTGGGATGAGATCAGGGTCCCACTGGGGCTGGGGCCTTCAGGGGACTCAGGTCTGGGTCAGGTTTTGCTTGCTGGTGGCTGAAACAAATGAAAACCTCTTGTTCGTTACAAAATAAAAATTGTGGTTAAGTGTCTGTTTAATTCATGTAGCTTGCACAATTGCTTGCACAATTTTTTTGCTTGCATAATCGCGTGGTAATCATAAGATCTTAAGTAAGTTTTATAAAAAAAAAAAGGCGAAGCTTTTTACTAAATATGAAATCAGGTCAAAGGACATAACCGAGGAAGACTACCAAGACCTTCATCATCAACCACCAGGAGGCGAGAGAAGACCCCCTAGGAACAATCAACGCTGGCGCAGAGTACTTCAAGATGACATAGCAGTCCGGAAGCATTAAGAACTTAAAAGGGGGGTCCTTGGGGATGAGGGTTCGGCAGTTGGTGGAGCGGAGACTCCCCTGCCGTCCAGCGCTGAAGCTTTTGCTTATGCTGTATGCCTTGAATTAATAAATTCAAATTGGAAATTTCACTCCTTTTGAGTCCATTCATAACAAATTGGTGCCGTGACTCGGATACGGGAGTTGAATTGGATAAGTTGTTCCAGAGAGGGAGGCGCCCCACCTAACCTATTTCGGTGGCCCCTCTGGACGACCTCCACCTCCCTATCCGACGAACCTAAAACTATACTCATAAGCAAAAGGGAGACACCGGTGAACCCCTTAATCCTCTGTGCACAGGGTCTGGACGAAGACGCAGGACGCGTGAGTATTTGCGAATTGGGATCCCGGAGTGCGGGGGCACTCCGGAGGAACGGGATCCGCCCGGTTGGGGTTGGGATCCCGGAGTGCGGCGATGTGATGTGTGAATGAGAGGAGGACTGGTAGCCAGATCTTCCAAGCAATTGCGGACCTTCCAGTAGTGCGGTTCCCGCAAACCCACGAGGGCTCGGGCCACGAAAGAGGGGAAGCGAAAGATACGTGTGTGTAAGAAGGCACTCCGGAAGAATGGGACAGGGGAAGAGTAAGCCCCCTGTACGGGTTAAGCTCCCCCCCATTCCAATGGACAGCCCTCTGGGATACACTATTGTGTAGAAGTTTGGGGCGGGAAAGAAATTTCTAAGAATGTATATTGGCCCATCTTCGGATCGTCGGAAGATTGGGTAAGACAGACATTAAATATTTGGGTAAACTCTAAAGAACATACCTCGCTAGAAGAAAGCGAGTATGCAGAAATTTGGGTGTCTAAACCAGAAGTATACATCTTTAAGTTAACTGAGGAAAATAGGGAACTGAATAAGAAAAAGGAGAAAAAGGGAAAAGGAGATGAAATTATAATAGTACCCCCTCCTTATGTTCCACCCCCACCTCCTCCAGTGCCAAATGCACCGGTGCCCCCATCTCAAAGTAATGATAGTGATTCGGACCAATCAGATTACAGGGGTCCAATCACCAGGAGTCGAACTAAGAAGCAACAGACGGGGCTTTTTCCCTTAAGGGAAATGCCGATGGGGGGTCCGCAGGCAGGAATAGGATTTATTTCAGTCCCCCTGAGTTCGACTGATGTTCGAGAATTCAAAAAAGAAATGGGACATTTACTAGAAGATTCTTTAGGAGTAGCTGATAAGGTAGATCAATTTTTGGGTCCAAACATATACATGGGAAAAACTCCAGTCGATTTTAACAATTTTATTTTCAGCTGAAGAACGAAATATGATTAGGAGGGAGGGAATGCATATTTGGGATGCGCAACACGCCCAGGGTCCCGCCGCGGATACTAAGTGGCCCCTGCAAAATCCGCAATGGGATCATCAAAACCCAGCCCATCGAACGCATATGCAGGATTTAAGAGCTATTATAATCCAAGAAATTAGGAAATCAGTCCCAAGGGGCCAGAATATAGATAAAGCCTTCAACGATAGGCAGAAAAGAGATGAATCACCCACAGATTGGTTAAAAAGGTTAAAACGAAACTTCCAGCTATACTCCGGTATGGATCCTAATGGACCAGCCGGACAAGCTTTTTTAAAGGAACATTTTGTTTCAAAATCATGGGAAGATATTAAAAAAAAAAAAAAAGAAAATACAAAAGCTTGAAGATTGGCAAGACCGAGGGCTGGATGAACTTTTAAAGAAAGCACAGAAAGTGTATGTTAGGAGAGAAGATGAGAACTATCGGAAGCAAGTTAGACTGATGGTGGCAGCAACAAGCGAGTATAGAAGGAATGAAAGAGAAGAGAGGAGGTTTGGGAATCCCAGAAAGGGAGCAAGACAAAGGATTTGTTTTTATTGTGGAAAAAGAAGGCATTTTAAAAAAGGAATGTAGGGTGAGGATTAAAGATGAAAAAGAATTCCTGATGGATTAGGGGGGTCAGGGGCTCTATTTATTGGGGACCCGAGAAACACCTAAAGAGCCCTTGATAAAATTTAAGGTGGGTCCCCAACACCAGGAAATACCTTTCCTGGTAGACACTGGGGCCGAGAGGTCAACTATTCAGTTTTTACCAAAAGGATGTAATTTGTTTAAAGAGGTTGCAACCATTATTGGGGCAAAAGGGGAACCATTAGAAGTAAAAATTATTAAGGATATAATAATAAAAACAGATCTTAAAATAGGGATAGGGGAATTCTTGTTGGTTCCCGAATCAGAATATAATTTATTGGGTTGAGATATGATTATTGAACTAAAAATTAAGATTGATGTGGTAGAAAAAGAACTTAAAATAAAACTTTGTCCTCTGCGAGTGGAGGATAAGGCAAAAATCAATCCCGAAGTATGGTACACTCCTAAAAGTGTTAGGCAGTTAAAAATCACTCCTTTTACGGTAACCATTAAGAATCCAGAGGTTCCGATTAAAATAAAGCAATACCCTTTGTCTCTGGAAGGGCGGAAAGGATTAAAACCTGAAATCGATAGATTATTGGACAAAGGGCTACTGGAACCATGCATGTCTCCTTTTAATACGCCCATTCTTCCCGTTCGGAAGCCAAATGGTACTTACCGTCTAGTGCATGATTTAAGAGAAATAAACAAACGCACAGTAGCCCGATTTCCGGTAGTGGCTAACCCATATACACTCTTGAGTAAAGTGGGGCCAGATAATTTGTGGTACAGTGTGGTAGACCTAAAGGATGCCTTTTGGGCATGTCCCCTGGCAAAGGAAAGCCGAGACTATTTTGCCTTCGAGTGGGAAGATCCAGATACTGGGCGGAGACAACAATTGAGGTGGACTGTATTACCACAGGGGTTCACGGATTCTCCTAATTTATTTGGGCAAGCTTTAGAACAAATTCTACAAGATTATCAGACAGACACAGGAGTCACATTAGTGCAATATGTGGATGATTTGCTTTTGGCCAGAAAACAAGAAGAGGAAGTGAGAAAAGAAAGCATTAAATTATTAAATTTTCTGGGCCTAAAAGGATTAAAGTTTTCAAAGGCGAAACTACAGTTTGTAGAAGAGGAAGTCAAGTACTTAGGACATTATTTGACAAAAGGGGAAAAGAGGATTGATCCAGAAAGAATTCAGGCAATTCTGGCATTACCGATCCCCAAGAATAAGAGGCAAATCCTGCAAATTTTAGGCCTAACAGGATATTGTCGACAATGGATCAATAATTACAGTGCAAAGGCAGCCTTTTTATATCAAAAGTTAACACAAGAAGGAATTTTAAAACGGAATCAGGAGGACACTGAGAAACTTCAAATACTGAAGGAGAGCCTAATGCATGCACCGGTGCTTAGTCTCCCAGACACAAACAGACCCTTTTTCCTGTTCATAAATGTAAGTGGAGGAATTGCGTTCAGGGTATTAACCCAAGATTGGGCAGGGAAAAAGAAACCTATTGGGTACCTATCTAAGCTCCTAGATCCTGTAAGCAAAGGGTGGCCCACGTGTTTGCAAGCAGTGGTAGGATGCGCCTTGTTAGTAGAAGAAGCACAAAAAATTACTTTTAACAGTACATTGAGGGTAATGTCTCCCCATAACATTAGGGGGTGCTTCAGCAAAAAGCTGACAAATGGATATCTGATGCTCGACTCCTCAAATACGAAAGGATCCTAATAGAAGCCCCAAATTTAACAATTGAAACCACAGCTCTGCAAAACCCAGCTGAGTTCCTATATGGAGAATGGGGCGCAGAACCATTAGAATATGATTGCATAATCACTATAGAGGAACAAGTAAAAATAAGACCCGATTTGGAAGAGGAAGAATTAGACACAGGAGAAAAGTTATTTGTAGATGGTTCCTCAAGGGTTAAAGAAGGGACAAGGAAATCAGGGTATGCTATCATTAGGGGACCTGAGTTGCAAATACTAGAGTCAGGGCCACTAGATAAATCTTGGTCGGCCCAAGCATGTGAACTATACGCCTTACTGCGCGCATTAAATTTTTTGGAAGGAAAAGAGGGAACTATCTTTACAGATTCCAAATATTGTTATGGAATAGTACATACATTTGGAAAAATATGGGAAGAAAGGGGGCTGGTCAATTCTCAAGGGAAAGATTTAGTTCACAGGAATCTTATTGCAGAAGTTTTAAAAGCACTAAGGAAACCCCGAAGGTTGGCAGTAGTCCATCTAAAAGGGCACCAACGGGGATTAGATTTGCAGAGTAGGGGAAATAATGCAGTGGATCAAGAAGCAAAGCGAGCAGCACTACGAATCCTGACCCTGAAGGGAGACAAAGACATCACTGATTTAAAAAGCCAGGACCAAATTATAAAATTTAGGGAAGAAGAAAAGAAAAAGCTGCTAGAAATCGGAGCAACCGAAAATTCTGAAGGGAGGTGGTTTCTATCTGATGGAAGGGAAGTATTACCGAAAGTTATGGCCTATAGATTACTAGAAAGAGTTCATCAGAAGACCCATTGGGGATCACAAGGATTAGTAGATTATTTTGCCACCAAATACATGAGTATGGGGATTTGGGACATGGCTAAACAAGTAACTAGAGGTTGCCTTTTGTGCCTACAAACAAATAGGAAGAACCTAAGAAAGTTGCCAGAAGGAGGGCGACCTATGGAAAAAAGACCTTTTTCGCATATTCAAGTAGATTTTACTGAACTCCTGAAGGTAGGGAGGATAAAATATCTGTTAGTCCTGGTAGATCACCTTACTCACTTTGTAAAAGCATTCCCGACCCCGAGGGAAACTGCTAAAGTAGTTGTGAAAGTATTACTAGAAGAAATAATTCCTCGATATGGGGTCCCAGAAGTTATAGATTCAGATCGGGGACCACACTTTACATCTCAGGTAACCCAGAACCTAGCCAAGGCCCTTGGAATAAAATGGGAACAACATACTCCATGGCATCCTCAAAGTTCAGGACGAGTAGAAAGAATGAATGGAGAAATAAAGAAACAACTAACTAAGTTAGTAATGGAAACAAAAATGTCCTGGGTAAAATGTGTCCCTTTAGCCCTATTAACTATACGGACCAGACCTAGAGTGGATATGGGGATATCTCCCTTTGAAATGCTGTATGGAATGCCATACAATTTTGAGGGACCTCAGGAGCATCCAGTTATTAATGATCAATGCATGAATAAATACTTAGCAGAATTGAACAAATTTAAAAAGACTTTATGGAAAAAAGGGATGCTTGCACAAAAACCCCCCTTAGATTTTTCCTTACACCAAGTGCGACCAGGGGATTGGGTGTTGGTCCGAAGTTGGAAAGAAAACCCCTTGATACCAAAGTGGGAAGGACCTTACCAAGTACTTATTACAACAGATGCAGCAGTCCGAACTGTTGAGAAAGGGTGGACTCACGCTAGCCGTATCAAAGGACCAGTAAAACCCCCGGACAACTGGAAGATCTGCAGTGTCCCTGGAGAAACCACGATTAAATTAAAGCGAACTTCATGATTTGGACCATAGTCTGGGTAGGGGACAATCAATACCTTCAAGACCTCTTAACAAGAAACAGGCAATCACCGGGATATTGTAAAAGATTAGAGGACAAACTGGGAAAGCCTTACTTTAAGTCTCCTCGCCTCGAATATAAAGGACAAACCTGGGGAGGGGAGTCAGCTAGATGTGAAGAAATAAGACTCAAATGTAATTATTTAGGCTGTGATTGTTACCCATTTTTATGCTTTTCTTGTATGCTGTGTTTTAAACCGTGGTGGACTCATTGTCGGAAAGGACAGGTTCCTAGGGGCATTTGCGGCCCCTGTTATACTAATGAAAGGAGACTAACTTCTACAATCCTTAATTATAAAATAAACTCAGGGGAAATGAAGCTTGGGTCAGATCAGTGGTGGGAGATCTTCTCAAAGGGTATAAACCCCGAGCGGTTCTGTTATCACGCAAACGGACCGGCCCCCTTCCTCCTAGACATTCTCGAAGTGGTGTGCAGGAGAAGTATTCCCACCATACGGTGTGATATCCCACTAATAAAAGCCAGAAACTGGGCTGCTAGTAAAAGGAAGTGGGAGCAAGAATACCAAAACTGGGCTGCTAGCCTAGAGAGAAGGTGGGGAAGAGACAATCATAATTATCCGACTCCTGAAGAATACCCCTGCTGCCGAGAAGATGGTCACCCTCGAGGCTCGCAGCAACCGAGTCGTCGAGCGAGGCAGAGGGGTAATAGACCGTGGAGACAATCGGGAGTCTCGACCCCTCCGTGGGAAGTTCAGGAGATGCTGGCAGTCCTACCGCAAGATTGGTGAGCCAGCACTAAGGGAAGGGGAAGGGGAAAAAGAAAAGACAACAAATGAGTCCTATTCCAACTATGTGGACCACCCAGTTTGGACAAAGCTAATACTGATGTGTATAGTGATTAGGATATCCTGTGCTCAGACCCATGAACCCTTTAAGTGGTCCCTAATTAGATGGGAAGATCAGAAAGTTTTAGAAACAAAAATTACTTCAGGAAAACCTAGCTTTTTGCTTATATTGTGCGACATTATACCTGTGGAACCATGTTTGAATCAAAATAACTATTACTTTTGCCCAAGCTCAAATCCTGGAAAGAGTTATTGTAATTATCCTGGGCATTATTACTGTGGTTACTGGGGTTGTGAAACTATTTCTTCAGGATGGGGTAGCACTGATAAGTTTATTACCACCGGGTGGGGACCTTTCGGGTGCACGACACCAAGTCCGATTGGCGGAATAGAAGCAGAAGAAAGCATAGAAGACAGTAACTGCGATCACATTTGCATCAATATTACCAATCCCGATGATTCTGTGTGGTTACTAGGGAAGATGTGGGGGGCTAGACTTTACGAGCCAGGAAGAAGAGATAGAGGGGGACATTTCCTGATAAAGAAGAGTCCTATACCTAATGACCCACCAGAAGCTGTGGGACCAAATCGAGTGATAAGTAATAAGATGGTTACAGAACAGGAAGATGATTTCAGCATTGATGTAAACTTTACACTTCCAACCCCTACATCCAGTTCACTAGGAATGGGAGATGACAATTTATGGAAAATTTTGCAGGCCACATTTAAAGTACTGAACGAAACCCACCCAAATTTGACATCAGACTGTTGGCTATGCTACACACTCAAACCCCCTTTTTATGAGGCAATAGGAATCACGGCAAAAGCTAGGAAAATAAATGGCACCAACCCTGCAAGATGCCTGTGGAAGAAAGAGAATACTCAGAAAGGAATAACTTTAGCAAAAGTCACAGGGAAGGGGAGATGTGTAGGACAAGTACCCCCAGAAAAACACCACCTGTGTGCTGAGTATGAAAAACTCAAGATCTAGCAAAGCCAGCACAATGGCTACTCCCAGCAATAAACACAAAATGGGTTTGCAATACTTTAGGAGTCACTCTTTGTATAAATATAGAAAAATTTAACAGGACCAGTGAATTCTGTGTTCAAGTGTTAATCGTGCCCAGGATAACTTACCACTCACCCGACTACGTTTATGATCAATATCAGGGGCCAGGACAACACTTAGTAAAAAGGGAAGTTTTCACTATTCTCACGGTAGCTATGTTACTGGGAGTCGGAGCAATTGGAACAGGAACAGGAGTAGCCTCATTAGTACAACAACATAAAGGGTTTCAGGAACTTAGACTATCTGTAGATGAAGATTTGAAGAGAATCGAAGAATCCATAAGAGATCTTACAGAATCCTTAGATTCCCTGGCAGAAGTAGCATTACAAAATAGGCGAGGACTAAACCTTCTATTCTTACAACAAGGAGGGCTATGCATGGCTTTACAAGAGGAATGTTGCTCATACGACAACAAGAGTGGGGTCATCCGAGACTCAATGGCAAAACTTAGAGAAGGGATAGAACAGAGGAAAAAAGAAAGAGAGGCTCAACGAAGCTGGTATGAAGCTTGGTTCAATTACTCCCCCTGGCTTACTACTTTGTTGTCAACTATTGCAGGACCAGTAATACTGTTAATGTTAGGACTTACGTTTGGACCTTGTCTTTTTAATAAAATAGTAAATATTGTTAAAGGGAGGCTAGAAGCAGCTCGCCTTATGGTGATACGCTCAGAATACGAAAATTTGCGAGAAGCCGAAGGGGGAGAATACTTAGAACTAAGTCAATACGCATTAGCTGGGTTTGACGAACAAGAGGATGAAAAAGAAAGGGGGGATTGAAACAGATGAAAACCTCTTGTTCGTTACAAAAATAGAAATTGTGGTTAAGTGCCTGTTTGATTCATGTAAGCTTGCACAATTGCTTGCACAATTTTTTTCTTGCATAATCGCGTGGTAATCATAAGATCTTAAGTAAGTTTTATAGAAGAAAAAGGCAAAGCTTTTTACTAAATATGGAATCAAGTCAAAGGACATAACCGAGGAAGACTACCAAGACCTTCATCATCGACCACCAGGAGGCGAGAGAAGACCCCCTAGCAGCAATCAACGCAGGCGCAGAGTACTTCAGGATGACATAGCAGTCCGGAAGCATTAAGAACTTAAAACGGGGGTCCTTGGGGATGAAGATGCGGTAGTTGGTGGAGCGAAGACTCCCCTGCCGTCCAGCGCTGAAGCTTTTGCTTATGCTGTATGCCTTGAATTAATAAATTCAAATTGGAAATTTCACTCCTTTCGAGTCCATTTATAACACTTTCAGTTTCAAAACCGGGAAGAGAGTTTTGAATGCTGGATAACTGTGAGGAAATCCAAAACCCTGGCACAAAGCATCCTCGAAAACCAATTCCATGCACTCCCATATGTACGAATCAAGGAAATGCAACACATCAGGGAAAAAGCCATAGTATTTTGTCCATCTGAAAAACTCATGGAAATGTCTCTTCACCCTAGGAAATCTGTATTCATGACCCCATTTCTGCCAGAGGGCAATAATTATCTCCTCTGAGGAAGAGAATGGAACCTCCACCTCCATAGGCACCCTCTTCCACATCCCAGCCCACCTTGCTCAAAGGGCAGCATTTTCAGGAAGGGAAGAGTTAACAGTACCTTGTGACAGTGTCCTCTGGGTTTCAGCAGGCTGCTCTGTGCTGCGAAGACTTCTGGACATCTTGTCTGGGAGACTTTTCAAAATGTTCTCTCTGTGGTCAGCCTTGGCTGTGAACTCTGTCCAAAGTCAGAATCTTCAGTTTTTCAGCTCCAGGCTAGAGCCACTTCTGTGGTCACCTGTGCAGTTGCAGTATACAGTAGAGATAATTTATGCTGTATATGTATATAAAATATTGTGAGATCCAACTTATGTCTTTGACCACCCTGGCTGGGAGCAGAGTCTTATTTCTATTTAATTAGTTCCCGGACATCGTTAAGATAATATCAAGCCCATTAATGTGAGAATGAAACCTTCCCAGGCCATGAGTGCCGATTTCCCAGGAATGTCTGAGCCGTTCACGAGAACTTGCACCTGGGGAAATTCATCTACCTACTCAAGTACTGGCACCAGTCCATTACATGTGAAAGAAGGCTATTCTGAAGAAGTCCAGACAGCCATCCGGACCCCTGGACTGGCTTTTGTATACTTCTGCATCTGTATGGTCCCAGTTATACCTGTGAAGGGACACAAAAGCACCTTCTGTCATTTCTGCCTCAGGCAGAATAAACAGGATATAAGCCAGAGGCATGAAGCAGTCGGGGTGAACCACTGGGGAGACGCTGACACTTTGTTGTTCGGATCTCAGTTCGCCCAGCGCCGACGCTGGGGTTGACGCTGCCTTGGCTGTGGTGGGTTTTGGAGATTCTAGTTTTGTTATCGATCTAATAAATCTTTGTTAAGTTTTATTATGAATTTGGCTGCCAATCTGATCATTTATAACAAGACAAACTATGACATCACACCGCAAAAAAAGTCACTTTTTAAATGTAAATGTGAGGATTCAGTCCCATCAGAAATTCCCAGATGGGAAGCCCTTCCCTAGAGTTCCCTGGCTCTGGAGTGGGCTGAGGTCAGAGCACCATGTGAGCACTGGGGCAGTCAGTTAAAAGAAGACGAACCACTGGATGGCTTAAAATACATCCAAAAATTCCATATGGAGAAAGAAAAAGAACTTGTGGGTTTGGGAAGACAACAGTGAATTTTATTTACAACACATTGGAAACAGCACCAACAGAAGGAAAAATTGTTGGAACACTCCCTCACGGAGAGACAGAACAAGGTTTTAATCTTGAGCTCAGGTCCATTTGTGCAAGAAGAAGAAGAAGAAGGAGAAGAAGAAGAAGGAGAAGAAGGAGAAGAAGGAGAAGAAGGAGAAGGAGAAGGAGAAGGAGAAGGACAAGGAGAAGGAGAAGGAGAAGAAGAAGAAGAAGAAGAAGATGATGAAGATGAAGATGAAGATGAAGTTGAAGATGAAGATGATGAAGATGATGAAGATGAAGATGAAGAAGATGATGAAGAAGAAAAAGAAGATGAAGAAGATGAAGAAGATGAAGAAGATGAAGAAGATGAAGAAGAAGGAGAAGATGAAGAAGAAGGAGAAGATGAAGATGATGAAAATGATGAAGATGATGAAGATGAAGATGATGAAGATGAAGATGAAGAAGATGAAGAAGATGAAGATGAAGAAGATGAAGAAGATGAAGATGAAGATGAAGATGAAGATGAAGATGAAGATGAAGAAGATGAAGATGAAGAAGATGAAGATGAAGATGTAGCAGAAGATGAAGATGAAGATGAAGATGATGAAGATGAAGATGAAGAAGATGAAGAAGAAGAAGAAGATGAAGAAGAAAAAATTATATATCATATAAGATAATAATTTATATTTGTATCTATGTAATTAAAAATTGATCCTGTGAAATAGGGCTGACAATAGTAATATGTCAGCTTTGGCTGCTCACTGTAACAGTAAATACCCTACAGAAAAGAACTGGCCAAGACCCAAATGTCAGTGGTAAACTTTGTGAGATTGTATACACGGAATAAAGGAGGAAGGGATAAAATTGGCTATTTATAAAGGATTTGCTGATACTGTGATGTGGAATGCTTTGTCTGTTACTGTGAGAAACACAGTGATTAAGATTTCTGGGTTTTTCATATCCCAGATATCCACCAGCTGCAGGATTGGTTGAACAGCTGAAGGGGTTGTTAAAAGAGCAGTTGAAAAAATGAGGAGATGGGAACCTGTGCCCATGGAGAACCCATCTCCCAGATGTGCTCCATGCCCTTAACAAGGGCCCACTGGGGAAATGGAAACCCCTGGCTGTGCACGGCTGCCCCCAGTTTGCAAATACAGCCATGGGCAGTGAGACTTGGACTGCCTGGGAAATTGTTCTGGCTGGGATGGCCCCTGTCAGGGCCAGCCCAGAGGCTGAAGGGCTGGACCTTCATGCATTGGAATTAGTTTGGATAAATCAGAAGGAAATGAGAGTTATAAACACCAAAACAGGAATTCAGATTCCTTCAAGACACTTTTGTTCGATAACTGCTCACTCAAGCTTGGCCTTGCAAAGTGTTCATGTCATGGGAGGAGAAACTGATGCAGATTATCAAGGAAAAATTAAAGGAATTGTGTTAAACAATAGCACACAAGATTGGATTATTCAACCCCCTTGCAGGGCAGCACAAATATTGCTATTGCAGTTTTAAAAGCGATTGTGAAAGAAGGAGATCCATCTCACATCACTGCTGTTGGTGGAGATAAAGGGTTTGGATCCAGCACTCTTAATAATGGAGGCAGAGTGTGGCTCCAGAGGCCCAAAGGCCCTCCCGAGGCGGCTGAAGGAACAGCTCCAGGGAAAGACAGCAGTGTTTGAATCCTGAAAACTGGGCAGGAATGATGGCAATGTGTCCCTGCTGCCAAGTGTTCTGGGTGAGAACAAAGAGATGTTACAGGATATTGTTTTATACATCCTGCCAGACCAAATCTCCCTGTTTGCCCCAATGGACAAGCAAAGGACCTTGGGGGCATTTTCCTGGAATTAACACGGGGCCAGCTCCATGGACAACAGAATTATTGTTCCTAACCCAAATGAAATCGAGAAAAAAGAATGAGTAACCTTGTCACTGAAATACTGCTGATGTCTCTACATTGTATCTTGAGAGTCAGCCAGAATCTTTCTTTGCAGAAACACCTCTAGAGCTTCACCAAGGGATTGGTCATCAAAATAGTTTTAAAGATTTAAAGATCAAAGTAGCCAAAGTACTCCACGTCACTAATTGCTGGGGATGTTCTCAGCTGCAGTTGGGAGGAACTGGGTTCCCTTGAAGGGCCCACCCTGTGGGGTGGCCAGAACTCTGTCCATGGGCTCTGCCTCATAACAGAGACAGTGAAGGGACAGTTACAGAAAAGTGTGATGTGGAACACAGGAATACAGTGATCAGTTTGACAGGATCCACTAGGATTTCCCTTCAGGAGAAACCAAACCCTGTTCTAGTTCTAGAGGCCAGAGTGTGAGAGGATTTCTGTGCTTCACCATCACTCCCAATGTCAGTAGAACTCGAGGTGCTGGAGCTGGTCAGTGTCAGTGTCACACCACTCCCAGCTGCAGGGCCACCGTGAAATTCCTCTGGCCCAAAGACACCAGGGACACAACAGAAGCACAGGGAGGAGCCTGGATCCATCAACAGCCCACAGTGGGAAATAGGAAATCAGGCCTTTGGTACGGGGAATGGGAGCTGTTGGGTGTGTGGAGGCCGCCCATCAACTGCTTCCTAAAGGATGGTTTGGGTTCTGTTTCCAGGCAATGTTGATGCCTCCCTTGAGGCAACGTGAGCAACAACCACAAGGAAGAGTTGGGGCTGAGAGAATATTTTCCCCCCTAGGAGTGCCTTTGGTCTCAGCAAACCAAAGATGCTAGGTCACCCTGTGCCCTATGTGTGCTGCCTCATCCAGTGGAGTTTACATTATTGAGCTAAACTACTTATTAGAAAAAAAGGGCAAATTATACTGGTAAAATGTCCAATGGCACATCCCATGAGCTCCAACAAACACAAATGGGGCTCTGCAGAACTGCACAGCCTTGGATTATCTGCTTGCTGGCCAGGGAGAAACCTGGACTATCGTAGGACAGGAATGTTGCAGGAATGTCTGTCAGTGCTGGGTTTGAAGTCCAACAATCAGGAATCACCTCGATAGAAAGATCAGTAGAAGAGTGGCAGCAAGAAGAAAATTCTTCGTGGTGGGATTGGCTCCCAAATTGGCGGCTGCTGTGAAATGCATTCATGGCAGTCACTGTAATCATTGCAGTGTGAGCACTTGGTGTGTTATGATTCCATGTCAGAGTTGCTGTGACACCTTGTGCTGGAAATGGAGTACTGAGACTTGTCTAAAAGAGACACAATCTCAAGAAAAAAGGGACATTTGATAAAATAACAGAGAATAGCAACTAATTAGGGTTGTTTTGAAAGGAATGGGAATTATAGCTCTGAGTAATGAACTTGAACAGCACTTAATTGAAGAACAAGAGGTGATGCCTTAATGCCTAATACCTAAATCTAAAGTCTGTTATTGAAAGAACTGTTATGAAGGTTGCAGTTCATCTGTAGGTCAAAGCACTGACTGAAGTACTGAGGCCTCACCAGGCCCTGACTGAGGCCTGAACAACAAGCCCTGAGGCAAAGCTGAGCTCCAGATGAACCTTCCAACCAAATAAAATTTTGTATTCACTCATTAAGGAATCATTATTAGCAATATGATCTCTGTATGTGTTCATTGGTGAAATAAGGATTTACTTTTCTGTATTTAGAAGCCAGACAAGGCCATGAAATCTGACATCTGGCCTTGTTTGGGGCTGAAGGGTCAAAGTCACCTCCCCTGGTTCCTCCTTGGGCCCTGGCCAGGCTTTGGGAGGGAGCCAAGAGGAGGATAAAACCAGATGTTCCTGCACTAGAAGTGCTGTCAGTTTGCTCATCCAGCACTGTCAGAGCTGGGCCCTCTCACAGGAGGGTTGGAGCCTCACCTGTGGCTGGAGGCACCTGCAGGAATTCCCAGTGCCCAGGAGTGGCTCTGCAGCCCTGGGCTGTGACAGCTTCCCCCAGCTGCTGTGTGCATCTGGGGGATGGTAAAGCCTGAGGGTAACTGGGGCTGGACCTTTCTTAATCCCTGCAGGCAATCTTTGGTGGTGGTGGTTGGGTGCATTGCTGAGCTGCTCCTTTTGTGATTATTTTCTAATGATTATGTGCTTTGCTGAGCTTCGCCTTTTGTAATTACTTGCAGATATACATTATATATTACACAATTCCTTCTGTTTCTGTCTTTGGCAAAGACAAAGACTGGCAAAACTGACCCTGTGGTCTCCATAGGACCAAGGGGCCCTTGTGGCACTGGAGGGCCTCCTGTAACCAGGGGACCGTGGTGACCCTGTGGGCTTCATGGAACCAGGGGACCATTGTGACACTGGAGGGCCTCCTGTAACCAGGGGACCACGGTGACCCTGTGGGCTTCATGGAACCAGGGGGCCATTGTGACACTGTAGGGCCTCATGGAACCACAGAGACCATTCTGACACTGTGGGGACTTGTGGGGACAAGGCTCCATTGTTTTCCTCTCCCTGGCACCACCCCAGCCCAGCAGAGCAGCAGAGTCAGGTCTGGCCCTGCAGCAGGAACTGGAGGCCCTGGAGGTCAGGGACAGCCCCTGTGTGTCTGGAATGCTCAGCAGATGCTCAGCTGGGGCAGCTCCTGCAGCCCCAGGGCCAGCCCTGCTGCCCAGCCCAGCAGCAGAGCTGGCTCTGGGGCTCCTCAGGCAGCTCCTGCTGGCCCAGGGACAGGGCAGCCTCTTGCCAGGGCTCCTCTAGACACCCACGGGCTCCTGCTCTGCTCCTGGCCCATGCCAGCTGCCCCCAGAGCCTTTGCCAGGGGAACACCTCGGTGCTGGCCCGAGCAGCCATTGCTGCAGCTCCTGCCCTGCTCCCCAGAGCCTGAGCTGGGGCTGCTTCTCTGCAGAGCACGGGGGCTGTGCTGCCCGGGGCCCTGGGCTGCCTCTGCCGGGCTCTGCTGCTCAGCCTGGGACACAGAAGCAGCTGATGGTGCTCCCTGCACTGACCCCCTCCCACACGGGCTCTGCAGGGCCATGGAAGGGGGCTCAGAGGTGCCTGCCTTGTTCCAGGGCTGCCAGAGGGGCCTGGGGCTGCCCTGGATGCTCCTGGGGGAGTTCCCTGAGGGTCGGAGGAGTCAGTGCCCAGACTCCTTTCTCTGTGCCTGCTGTGTCCCCTGGGCTGCAGAGCTCTCCTGGCTCACAGCAGACATTCAGTCCTTGATCTCGGGGTGACCCCACCCTGGCCAGGCCTGTGCCCAGTGAGCTCCACTCCCTGCTGGTCCCTGGCACACACTGTCCCTGCAGGTCCCCTGTGTTCTCCTGCAGCTCCCAAGGCCCTCCAGACAATCATCCCCCTGCCATGAGCCCTGGCACAAGCTGCAGAGCCCCAGGAAGGTTCAGCACAGACCATTCAGCATCTGATGGGCAATGGCCACCAGCAAGCAAAACCTGACCCAGACCTGAGTCCCCTGAAGGCCCCAGCCCCAGTGGGACCCTGATCTCATCCCACTGAGCCCTGGGAGAACAAGGAACACATGGAACCTCTTGAGAGTCCTGAGAGTGACTTTGGAGGAGAACAAACACTTCCTGCCCTGCATTCAGGAGATGCCCTTTGCTGCTGGAGCTGCTGTGCTGGAGCCCAGCTGTGTCCCAGCAGAGCTCATGGCCTGGCCCTGCCTGTGGTCACAGCACGGACATGCAGCAGGACAGTGACCAAGCTGCCAGAGCACTCTGGCCTTGCACCCACAGAAGGGTTGGGAAGGGGGATGTGGAGCTGGGAGGAGCAGATGTGGAAAGAGGCAGGGCCGTTGTCCTTGGCCGTGCAGCTGTGCTGGGAGCCTCTTCCCTCCACCTCTGCTCACAGGCACTGCCCCTGCAGAGCCAGAGAAAGGCTCAGGAAATGCCTTGGACACACAACTCAGGACAGCCACTGGTTTTTATTGAAATGCACAGGAGACAAGCCTCTTGAAAGTCCTTGTGTTACACAAGAAAAGTAGATGTTCATTTAGAAATGCTCAGCTTAGTACTAGAGAAATTTATTAAAAACATTAGAACACTAGAAAAAAATAAGAAAAGGTCTCAATGAAAAAATGCACCACAAGGAAAAAAGGCTGAGATTGTAAAGATTTACATTCTGAAGGTAATGAAGCAGAAAAAAGAGAGACTTTATTGTTTCTGAAAAGATATAGTCATCATTTTTCTCAGGGCATCCTTGAGCTCCTGGTTCCTCAGGCTGTAGATGAGGGGGTTCAGGGCTGGAGGCACCACCAAGTACAGAACTGACAGGGCCAGATCCAGGGATGGGGAGGAGATGGAGGGGGGCTTCAGGTGAGCAAATGTGCCAGTGCTGATGAACAGAGAGACCACAGCCAGGTGAGGGAGGCAGGTGGAAAAGGCTTTGTGCCGGCCCTGCTCAGAGGGGATCCTCAGCACGGCCCTGAAGATCTGCACATAGGAGAAAACAATGAACACAAAACAGCCAAATGCTAAACAGACACTAACAGCAAGAAGCCCCAGTTTCCTGAGGTAGGATTTGGAGCAGGAGAGCTTGAGGATCTGTGGGATTTCACAGAAGAACTGGCTCAGGGCATTGCCATGGCACAGGGGCAGGGAAAATGTATTGGCCGTGTGCAGCAGTGAATAGAGAAAGGCACTGGCCCAGGCAGCTGCTGCCATGTGGGCACAAGCTCTGCTGCCCAGGAGGGTCCCGTAGTGCAGGGGTTTGCAGATGGACACGTAGCGGTCGTAGCACATGATGGTCAGGAGGGCAAGCTCTGTTCCAAGGAAGAAGATAATCAGAAAAACCTGAGCAGCACATCCTGTGTAGGAGATGGTCCTGGTGTCCCAGAGGGAATTGTGCATGGCTTTGGGGACAGTGGTGCAGATGGAGCCCAGGTCAGTGAGGGCCAGGTTGAGCAGGAAGAAGAACATGGGCGTGTGCAGGTGGTGGCCGCAGGCTACGGCGCTGATGATGAGGCCGTTGCCCAGGAGGGCAGCCAGGGAGATGGCCAGCAAGAGGCAGAAGTGCAGGAGCTGCAGCTGCCGCGTGTCTGCCAATGCCAGCAGGAGGAAGTGGCTGATGGAGCTGCTGTTGGACATTTGCTGTGTCTTGGCAAGGCAATCTGTATAAAAAGTAATCATGGAATAGTTGGGTTTGGAGAGGACTTTAAATATCCCAGCGCAGCTTGGGGGCACTTTCCCCCCACTGCCTGCCCAGGGCTCTGCTGCCTGGAGCTGTCCCTGCCAGCAGCTGCTTCCCTGTGCCCAGGGCTAGGCCCTGCCAGTGCTGCCAGAGCCCAGCCCTGAGGGCTCAGCTCTGCCCTGAAGACCCCTGCCAGCTCAGGCACTGCCCATGGGTAACTCTGGCTCTACAAGCTCTGATGGTAACATCAGAGCAACCATGAGAAGGTTTGAAAAGTGACACTGATGCTGCCTCTGAGGGGCCCTGGGCTGAGTTCTGTCACTGCTGGGTTTATTCAGATCTGAGAGAAAATTTCTCTTTTTTTCCACCTGAAATGAGAGATGAATATCTATGTGCAGCTCCCCATCCTGGCAACCCAGTCCAGGAGATTAAAAAAAAAGGATTTCCCCTTTTATGCAACCTCTGCATTGCTATCCTCCCTGTATAATCTGCAGTTAAATATCCTGCTGGGAGCAATCCTGAAAAATGCAGCATCCTCACCACACAAGGAGAACACTTCCAAGCCTTACCAGCTGTCTCTTTCCTTACAGATCTTGTCCCCAAGTGCTGGGAGCAGCTGCCAGGGCTGGCTGAGAGCTGTCCCTGGCAGGCAGCAGAGTCCCTGCCCCAGCACAGCACCCTGGGCTGCAGGACCCTGCTCTGCAGGACAGCCCTGGGCACCCCTGGCTGATCTGCACAAGAGAGAATCAGAGATGTACTCACAGAGTCTGGAGGCATTTGGATGTTCCAGCTTTAGGAGACTCCAGGAGCTGCAGCTGCATTGTCCTGCAGCCAGAGGTTCCTGTGCCAAGGGCTGGCAGTGATTCTGCCCCAGGCACTTCTCAGCACCTTCCCAGCCCTGACTGATTGAAGCTCTCTGTGCCTCTGTGCTGTGCCCGGGGTGGCTGCAGGCAGTGCCCCAGCCCTGCTGGGCTGGGAGAAGAGCTGCTCATCAAGAGAAATGTGCTTTTGAAGCTCTTCTTGGTTACCAGGAGCTTCCTCTGTGCCAGGAGCCCAGCCCAGCTCAGCAGCACAGACACAGCACAAGGACTTTAATGAGCCTCTGGGGCTTTGTGCTCAGGCCCTGAACATCAGTCCCTGAGAGGGAGCTGAAGAAACCTCTCCAGAACTCCAAGTCAGAATCCAACTCCAAAGTTTCTTTCACTTTTAATGGGTCCCACTGAGGGACACCACTGAGAAAGTGTCCCCAGGCCCCAGGCAGAGCAGAGAACTGGAGGCAGTGATGACAGGCAGGGACAAAGAGAAGCCAAGTCTTGGTGCCCTGGGCCACAGCAGGGTCTGTGCCAGCAAGGGCTGGGAGGAGACACCTTGTCCTGAGGCACTGGGTCCTCCTGGCACAGCCCCAGCCAGGCTGGGCACTGTCAGCCCCTTGTCCTGCCCTCAGCACCCCCCCTAGCCCACATCCCAGTGGCCTCAAGGATCTGCTGGAAGGAGTCCCTGGGGAGCCTTGCTCAGGAATGGCCCTGGGGCCTCCTTAATGCTTCCAGGGTTTTTCATAGGATTTTGGGTTTGGCTTTTGCCTTGGAGTCTCTGAGAGGTTTCAGCAATCATGGCCTCCAATTATCTGCTGTAATTAGTCCCTGGAGAGGCTTTGTCAGTAACAACACTCAGTGGGGCTCATTAATGCTTCAAGGTACTTCAGTTCTTTTAAGGTACTTGGTGTTTCTCTTTTGATGCAGACTCTGTGAGAGGTTTGTGCAATCATGGCCCCAATTATCTGCTTTAATGAATCCCCTGAGAGCTTTGTACTGACACTCAGTGGGACTCATTAATGCTTTGAGATACTCAAAGTTTTTAAGGTACTTTGGATTTTCCTTTCTACACTGAGGTTTCTGAGAGGTTTCTTGTGCCATCCTGGCATCCAATTCTCTCCTCCAAGGAGTCCATGAGTAGTCTGTGTTGGGGATGGACCTCAGTGGGTCACATTAATGCCTCAAGACACTTTAGGGTTTTCTACTTTGACTCCTGGAATGGTTTGTGCAATCTCCTCTCAGGCCCTGAGGTTCCAGGGCTCAGCTCCAAATGCACCACAGGGCTCATTAGGATCAAGCAAGTCCTGACAAACCATGGCTCTGCCTTGATTTCCCTCTGCTCTCATGCAGTTCATCAGAAATGTTTCTGTAGTGGTTTTGGTTCAGTAATTGACAGTTTCTTGGAGAATGCAGCAATTATTGTGGTCAATTCAGTATTGGCAAATTACCTGTGCACTCACTAGAAAATACTTCTTCATTTCCTGCTGTGAGATAGGATTAGGAGAAAGGCAATGTTGGCTCAAAACTTTAAAAGACTATAAAGAGAAGTTTGCTAATATTAACTAAAAGAAAGAACAATAAGTATGAGAACACACCTTTCAGAACACTTCTCTGCCTACACCCTCTCCTTTCTTACTCAGAATGTAAAGAGAGAAAACCTAAAATTTTCAGTCATTTTACCACCTCTAGAATAGTCTTTCTTCAGGTTACTTCGAGAGAGGAGTCTCTCTTTCATTCTATGGAGACTTCTCTACAAGTAAACAGTTCACTTGTGGCTCTCAATTTCCATGAATAGCAGCTGCCTGGAAAATCTGCAATGGTTAAGTCCCTCCCATTTTTACACAGCTTGTCCCACAGCTGTGTTTTTGGGCCATGTCAGCCTTTGGGGTATTAGTTTAAAGATGAGCTGTTTAAGAGCAAAGGTTGTCTTGATCTATTTCTGAAATCATCTTCAT
Source organism: Haemorhous mexicanus (assembly GCF_027477595.1). NCBI lineage: Eukaryota > Metazoa > Chordata > Aves > Passeriformes > Fringillidae > Haemorhous > Haemorhous mexicanus. The sequence goes on along the minus strand of NC_082356.1, from coordinate 15,008,134 downwards.
CTCTGAGAACAGAGATCTTCTTTCTGTAAAGGCACAGAGTCTCATCACTCTTCTCTCTTTCCATGTACAAACTTCTCAGGAGATCACAGCTACTTCAACACTTGCTTACTTTAGCATGGAGCATTTTGCAGAACAAGTCATTTCCCCATACTTTTCTATGTGTTATAGGGAAAAAGAGAGTCTGATGTACCAATCACATCCTTCTCCATAGCTTTACAAGAGGATTTCAGCCCCAAGATCAAGGCATCTCCTCATCCCTCCCTTCTGGGATTCAAGTTCCCCTTCACTGACCTCAATGTCTTCATGTTGCTTCTCTATGTGCCTGCCTGCCTGTGGCATTCACATTTTCTGAAAAAATCCCTTTGCCCAGGATTTTTCTCCTGGGGAGCTGAGAAGCCTCAGAGAAAAAGGGAAACAAGAATTATCTGATTTACTTTTTCTGTGTTTTGCTCCTTTGGAATGTGGTTGGAGATTGATTACCAACAGGTGGTTGTTTCATTGGTTTCTGCTGTGAGTTGTTTGGACTCAATGGCCAATTGGGGCCAAGCTGTGTTGAGACTCTGGAAAGAGTCCCAAGTTTTCATTATTATCTTTTTAGCCTTCTTTCTGTATTCTTTCTGTATTCTCTAGTATAGTATAGTTTGGTATTCTTTAATATATTATAGTATCATAAAATAACAAATTAGCCTTCTGAGAACATGGTGTGGGAATCCACAAAATCAGAGGGTTTTGGGAAAGCTGCAAAAAGCAGGCCTCAGAGACAGCAGAACTGTGATTAGGGCTAAGCGGTAGCCATGAGATGGGTCAGCAGAAAAATTATTTAAAAAGTAGAAAAGCTAGGACAAGTAGAACAATGGTCTGTGTATTAACACTTGTCTAGGATAACTTCCTAAGCTGCAGAAAAGTTTATCTAGCATATTATTAGGAAGTTTGAAGCTTAATAATGGAGCTCTGTGCATTGTGTTTTAAGGCTTACAAGCAGGCATTGTATTCGAAAGAAGCAAGCATTGTTTTAACCAAAGGTACGTGTGCTTATAGTGGTTGGATGCAATCACTGTCAATATGCTTTTGCTTTGTGTGATTGGTCTAAAAAGTTATAAAGTAAGTTGTAACATTAAGTTCTTTGTCTGCTGCCTGGGATGTGAGCTGCTGGCATCTTCCCATTGTCATAACCATGTCATGAGACTGATGCTGGAAAATAAAACATCTCAAGGTGCATTCCACAACAGTCCCGTCCCGTTTCTGATTTGTACATAGTCCCCGGCCGACGATAGTGGCCCATGTCCCCGTCCAAAAATGGAATTCGATTTTGCAGTCCTCCTGGTGGGACAAGTTATTCGATGGAGCATGGTGGAACAAAGTAATATTTCTCGTTCTCTGTTCAGTAGCCGGGATCCTATTCCTACCCTGTCTGATTCCATGCTTTATCAGACTGATCCACTCTGTAGTCAGGGGAATGCAGATTGCAATAGTCCCCATAGACTCGGAGGGAGCTTCCAGAGGTGATGCATCTAAGATCATGAGGCTCAGGGAGAGAAGGTATGCCAGCGATACTGCAGAAGCATTGGCAAGGTTTGAAAGACAAACCACAGAAGAAAGAAGTAGTGTAGTATATCAGGGCATCCCACAAGGAGAATACCGAATAGTGTAAGGGATACTCCACTTGTGAGGAACCCTCAATAGTGGTAGGTAGAAATAGAAAATTAATAAAGTAGAAGCATGAATTAAATGGGTAAAATAAATGGGGAGGGATTGTAGTATATGATGTAGATAATTCATGCTTTAGAAATTGTATACAAATTATAAAGATCCAACCATGCATCTGACCCCCATGGCCAGAAGCAGGGCATTTCATTTCCAAAAGATTTCCCGGACTCGCTCAGATAAAATCATGACCATTAATGAGTGAATGAGTCTTTTCTAGGTGATCAATGACCATTTCCCAAGAATGTCCAGCACATTCACTGAACAACACCTGGGAGAGATTCCATCGGATAATGGCGACATCCTGGCTACAGCTGAAAGGAAGACCATTTCGAGGAGCCCAGACAGCCATCCAAACCTATGGACTGACATTTTTACTGGACTGAATTTGTATAGTTCCCGTTATACATATGTAAGAACTTATAGAAATCTTAAGTCATTTCTGCTCGGGGCAGAATAAACTGTATATAAGCTGGATACCTGGAGCAGTTGGGGTGACACTCTGGGGAGACGCTGACACTACGTCAGTTTGAACCAGGTTCACCCAGCGTCAAAGTCTGGGGTTGACATTGTCTTAGCTGTGGCGGTTTTATAATATTCTATTATTTTTAGTTGTCAATCTAATAAATTTATAATTTTTTTTTATAAATTTGGCTGCAGAATCGATCATTTATAACAGAAGGAAAGCACAGAGCCCCAGTGTTTCCAGGGCAGATTAGAGGTGACCACCAGAGGCCAAGGTGAACCAGGCCTGTCTGTCCTGGCAGCTTTTGTCTGGGAGAAATCCTTGCATACAGTGAATTTTGGAGAAGTATCAGTTCTGGCCATGGTTGCCTGGGCAGGAGAGACAGTTCTTTTCCACAGAAAGGAAAGCCCAGAGCCCCAGTGTTTCAGAGGCACATGACAACAGACCCTCAACATGCTGAGGTCAGTTGAGCCAGTCAGGCCAAGCCAATCAGAGCTGTTACCTGTTCCCTTGGATCCCTTAGGCCCTGCAGTGTCACACTGGTGGTGTCATACTAGATCCTTGGTACCACAAGGCCCTGCAGTGTCACACTGGCCCCTTGTTTCCATGGGGCCCCATGGTGTCACAATGGCCCCTTGCTTCCAGGAAGCCTTGCAGTCTCAGAAGGGTTTCCTTCTTTCCATGGAGCTGCACAATGACACAATGGCCCCCTTGGTTCCATGAGGCTGCAGTGTCACAATGGCCCCTTGGTTCTTTTGGGGTCTTCAGGGTCCCAATGGCCCCTTGGCTGCCTGAGGCCCACCTGTGTCACACTGTCCCCTTGCTTCCACTGGGCCCTGTGGCGTCACAATTTTCCCCCCTTGCTTCCATGAGGCCTTGCAGTGTACCAGTGGTCTCCTTGGTACTGCAGTATCACAAGTGACCCTTGGTTCAATGAGGCCCTGCAGAGTCAAAACGGTCTCCAGTATTCCATGAGGCCCTGCAATGTCACAATGAACCTTTGGTTCCATGAGTCCCACATTGTTCCATCAATCCTTTGTTGCATGGGGCCCTGTAGTGTCACAATGGTCTCCTTGGTTTAATGGTGCCACACAATGCCACAATTGCCCTTTGGCCCAACAGGGCCTCATAGTGTCACAATGGACTCCCTGCTTCCATGAGGCCTTGTAGCATCACAATGGTTCCATGGGGATGCAAAATGCCACAATGGCCCTTTGGCTTCACAAGGCCTCAAAGTGTAAAAATGGCCTCCATGGTTTCATGAGGCCATGCTGTGTCACAATGGACAATCAACTCCACGATGCCCCAGAGTGTCACAATGACCTCCTTGGTTCTGCACTTTAAGAATGTCTGTTTGGTTCCATGGAGCCTCACAGTGTCACTATTGTGCCCTTGGTTTCATGAGGCCCTGCAGTGCCACAATAGTTCTTTGGTTCCACAAGGCCCCATGTGTCACAATGGCCTCCTTGGTTCCATGATGCCCCGTAGCACAGCAATGGCCAAGTGGTTCCCTGGTGTTAGAATGGCCCCTTTGTTCCATGGAGCCCCACAGTGTCACTGTGGTCCCCATGGTTCCATGATGCCCCGTAGCACAGCAATGGCCAAGTGGTTCCATGGTGTCAGAATGGCCCCTTTGTTCCATGGAGCCTCATGTGTCACTATGGTCCCCATGGTTCCATGATGCCCTGTAGCACAGCAATGGTCTCCTTGGTTCCGTGGTGTCAGAATGGCCCCTTTGTTCCATGGAGCCCCACAGTGTCACTGTGGTCCCCATGGTTCCATGGGACTCTGCCTTGCTACAAAGGCCCCTTGGTTACAATGGGTTCTGAAGGCTCATAATGGTCTCCGTGGTTCCATGAGGCCCTGCAATATCCCAATGGACCCTTGGTTCCAAGGAGCCCACAGTGTCACAAGACTGCCTTAATTCATTGAGGCCCTGCAGTGCTGTAGTGGCCTCTTGGCTCTATGAGGCAAAGCAGAATCAGAATGGCCCCTTGGTTCCATGGAGCACCACGGTGCCACCATGGTCCCTCTGGTTCCACAAGGCCCCTCAGTGTAACAATGGACCTTTGGTTCCCTGAGGTTCCACTGCATCGCAAAAGACTTTGGTTCCAGGAGGTTCCTCAGTGTCTCAATGGCCCTTCGGCTCCATGTGGCCCATGTGTCACAGTGGCAGGTGGTTCCTGGAGGCCCCACAGTGTCCAAATGGTCTCCTTGGTTCTGCGAAACCCTACAGAGCCACAATGGATCCTTGGTTCCATGAGCTTCCACACTGTCAATAATGGTCTGAGTTTCACAATGTCACCATGGATCCTTTGTTCCATGAGGTTCCATAGCATAACATGACCACCTTGATTCCAGAAGGTTCTACAGTGTCACAAGGGACCATTGGTTCCCTGCAGCCCTAAACTTCCACAATGAGCCCACGGTTCCAGGAGCTTCCATGCTGTCAGCAATGGTCTCCTGGTTTCCATGAGGCCTTGCTCTGATACAATGGACTTTTGGTTCCATGAGGTTCCACTGCATCACAATGGACCCTTTATTCCATGGGATTCCAAGTGTCACAGCTGGATCCTTGGTTCTGTGAGCCTCTGCTGTCACCAAATGTCCAAAATATCAGAATAAGACTCCTTAAAGCTAATTTGGTGTTTAAGAGAGCAGCATTTATTTAGGCCTGAGGTCCAGCGGGTGATAACTCCTTACGTGGACACGTGATTCTACCAGTGTATCACTTAAATACAGTCACTATGTGTATATTCCAAGTTACCCATTTCCATAAAACCCACCCCAAGTTCCCAGATTCAGTCCTTGCTTTTTCTATCACTGCATTCTTGAGCCATATGTCTTCATCTTCTCTTCTAGCCATTCTTGCTAGGAACGCAGGCCCTGCATGCCTTTTTTCTCTGCTGAAAGTTCACAGGCACAGGAAAAATTGAACTAATCCCTTTGGTATCAGGGTCAAGGGTTTATGTGGGCAGGCAGGAGGCAGAGCTGTCAGCAAAGGAAGGGGCCAGCCAGGTGGGGCAGCCGGGGGATGAGCACAGCCTGCTGGGACAGAGGCTCAGGGCAGGGACACCGTAGGACAGCCTGGGCTGCACAGGGCACAGGGATGGGCAGCAGCTGCAAGGCCCTGACAGTATGACCAAAGGGGTATCAGGGACAGACAAAGGTGATACAGAGACTCGATCACCAGAAGGCACGAAAAGGCTCTTTGTTATTAGAAATCTACAGTTCTTATAGAAACAATGGTGGACCTAAGACCTGATTGGCCTTTAGGAATCTTCTCTCACCTATTGGACAAGAAAGGACAACTTCTTGTAAACATCGTTGACAAAAAGAGATTGCCTGTCAGGTGCAGTGATTGAGATAATAATTGTTTTAATTCTTTCTCTCAGATTTCTCACATCTTTTCACAGCTTCCCATGAAAATCCTGGGACAGCTATGTCTCTCTCTGTTCAGAGGATATGTGATTACTACATGACAGAGTTAACTTGTGCAGCACTTTGGCCATGGCTGCAGCCCTGGGCCCTCATTGCCTCCTTATCCCTGCTCAGCAGCCTGGCAGGGGCTGCCCCATGGTGCTGCCCTTGGTATTGCACATCCCCACACCCCAGTGCCCATCCCGGGAAGAGCCCTGAGCACTGAGGGAGGGACAAGAACTGCCTTGCCAGGGGCTGGGGCTCAGGCCTTGGCCCTTTGCATTCCTAAAACACATCCAGGTTTGCTCGGCATCAGAGACACCTTTCCCTTGCTTGTCCCCACCTGTCATCACTGCCTCCAGTGTTCTGCTCTACCTGGAACTTGTGGACATTTTCACGTGAGGTGTGTCCATGAGTGGGGCCCATTTAAAGTTAAAGAGAATTTGGACTTTCATTTTGAGTTCTTGAGAAGTTCTTTGAGCACACTCTGAGGGACCGAGTCTGATGCAAAGAGCACCAAAGCCCCAAGAGGGTCATTGCATGACATTCCAGGGTGACATCCCAGAGTTGGCTCTGTGACATCACAAGGGTGCTGTGTGACATCCCAGAGTGGGCTGTGACATTAGAGGGGTGTGTGACATCAGAGGGGCTGTGTGAGGTCACTGGGGAGGTCACAGTTCCCCCCAGACCAGTCCAACCCTGCTCGTGCACAGCGGGGCCCCCTGTCCCCCCGGGTCCCCCAGCCCCCGGTGCCGCAGCCTCCCCCAGAGGATGTTCCACTAGATCGACCCCAGAGCCTGACATGGGGACAGGGGGCCGGGGCCGTGGGGGTGGGACAGGGGGACACGGACCCCCCAGCAGGGTCCCCGTGTCCCCCAGGGCCAGAGCCTGGGCCAGGGCTCTTTCACCCTGTAATGAACAAAGGCTTGAGAGCGCTGAAAAAATCCCCAGCGAGGGATCAGCAAAAAACAGATTTAGTATTAAGGGACAGCAGCACAAAGTTCCTTGGCAAGAGTCACTCTGCTCCTGACTGGCCACTTCAGGCACACCAAGGAAACAAAGCAACAACAAAACCAAACAGAATTCGGGCAAACCTGAAATGAACCGAGAACTGTCCCTACGTGTGTGTGTGACACAAGGACAGTGACGGCAAGGATAAAAGGAATACGGCCTAAAAGCGTAACAGAGCTCAAATTCAACAGGACTTAACTTACACCTTAACCTTAACTGATACCTTCAACTTCACAATTTAGCAAAAGAACAGAAATACCACTATTTAATCGGACTTGCAACTTATGACTTAATGATTTAACAGTGGAATAACACACAACAGTATTTAACTTCGCTAATAACTTATATTTAACATAACAGCTTACCAAAGGAAAAACTCTTAGCAGCATTTAACTTAGCTTAGACCTCGTGACCTAACCTCACTTTCTGATATCTGGATATCTGACTGACTCAGCTATCCAAGGCACTCAAACCCCTCAGAGAGCAGCATTTTTGCCACATTTCCCCAGCACAGGAACTCCTGTGTGCACACAGACACAAAGAGTCAGTGCAAGGCACCTGTGAGGAATTCTCCTGAGGGCAGGGAAATGCTCCCTGAGGATGCTTTGGCATCTCCCCAGCGGGCAAAGGGCTGAGCCTGGAGGAGTGGTGGATCAGCCCAGGCTCTGTCATTGCTCAGGATCCCCGAGTGCAGACAACTGGGACAGTTCCTGGCTCGGAGGGGCCCCACTCAGAGGGAGTCGCTGGCCCAGGAGAGCTCCAAGGGCTCCTTTTGGAGCGCTGTTTGCAGGGCCCCAAGAGAGGGGCTTCAGTTCCAGCAGCGGTTCATCCTGGCTGCACTTGGATGATCATCAAGAAGCTGCATCAATAGCTTTCTTTGGCAGTGTGAGAACAGGGATGTTGTGCCACCGAGGGAACAAAAACAGTTCTCAGGGCTGCTCCTACAGAAACCAGGAGCTGGTTGGGCAGCAGCAGAGCCTGGAGCAGACAGTGTTTGTGATGAGCTGCAGAGGAGCTGAGCCCAGGGGCTGCTGGCCAAGGCCAAGGCCCAAGGAGCATTTCTCAGCTGGCAGGGCGGCCTGAGAAGGGGAGGGGGGAATGCAGCAGCACAGGGCCATGGAACCAGGGGACCATTGTGACACTGTGGGGCCCTGTGACACCAAGGGACCATGGTGACACTGTGGGGCCTTGTGAGACCAAGGGATCATTGTGACACTGTGGGGCCTTGTGAGACCAAGGGACCATTGTGACACTGAGGGGCCTCATGGAATCATGAAGAGCACTGTGACATTGCTGGGCCTCATGGAACCAAGGGGACTGTACTGATGGTGTGTGACTCCATAGAATGTAGGGATCATTGTGACACTGAGAGGCCCCATCAAACCAAGGGTGCATTGTGACACTGCAGTGCCTCATGGAACCATTGTGACACTTTGGGGTGCCATGGAAACAAGGGGCCATTGTGACACTGTGAGACTCCATGGTACCAAAGGTCCATTCTGACATTGCATGGCCTTGGAGAACCATGGAGAGACATTAAGAAACTTCACAGCCTCATGGAACCAAGGGGCCATTGTGACACTGTGGGGCACCATGGAACCAAGGAGACCATTGTGACACTGAGAGGACTCATGGAATCATGGAGACCATTGTGACACTATGAGGGCCCATGGAGTAAGCAAAGCATTGTGGCACTGTGAGGCCTCATGGAACCAGTGAGACCAATTTGACCCATGGAGTCCCCACAGAACCAAGCGCATCATTGTGATACTGTGGGGCCTTGTGAAACCAAGAGGCCAAAGGAGACCATTGTGACACTGCAGGGCTGCATGGAAGCAAAGGTCCATTGTGACATTGCAGGGCCTCATGTCATCAGCGGACCACTGTGACACTGGGCAGCCAAAGGAGACCATTGTGACACTGCAGGGCTGCATGGAACCGAGGGGCCATGGTGACATTGTGGAACCCACAGAACCAAGGGTTCATCGTGACACTGCAGGGCTGCATGGAACCAATGGTCCAGGGTGACACAGAGGGGCCTCCTGTCATCAATGGTCCATTGTGACACTGTGGAGCCAAAGGAGACCATTGTGACACTGCAAACCCCCAGGGTCCAAAGGTCCATTGGGACATTGCAGAGCTCATGAAACAGAGGCATCACGCGACATTGTGGGGCCTGGGGAACCATGGAGACCATTGTGACACTGAGGGGCCCCATGGAAGCAAGGATCCGTTGTGACACTGAGGGTCCCCATGGAAATTAGGGGCCACATCCAGGCCTTGTGGAACCAAGGGGCCACTGTGATCCTGGGGAACCCAATAGAACCAAGGGGCCATTTTGAGACTCCATGACCTCATGGAACCAGTGGGCCATTGTGGCATTGCACAGTCCCATGGAAACAAGGAAACCATTTGGACACTGCAAGGCCTCATGGAAGCAAGGGGCCATTGTGATGCTGCAGGGCCCCAAGGATCCAAGAACATGGAACAGGTCTGGCTAGCTGGGACTCCTGGAGGCTGCCTGACTGATCCAGCTGACCTTGGCATGTTGAGGGTCGCTTCTCATCAGCCCCTGAAACCCTGCAGTTCTGTGCTTTCCTTCCTGTGGGGAAGGACTGTCCTTTTCCTCCAGGTGTTCATGGCCGAAATTTGGATTCCTCCTTCAAATTTGATTCTATCCAAGGATTGTTCCCATATGAAACCTGCCAGGACAGACTGCTCTGGCTGGCCTTGGTGTCATGTGGGCCACCTCTCATCTGCCTTCAAAACACTGCATGCCTGTGCTTTTCTTCCCATGGAAAAAACTATGTTTCAAGTCTGGGCATCTATGGCCAAAACTGAGAATCTGCCTCTGAAACTCCTTATATCCAAGGATAAGTCCCAGACAAAAGCTGCCAGGACTGTCCAAGTTCCCATGGCTTCCTGAAGGCCAGCTCTCATCTGCCTTTGAAACACTGGGGCTCCGTACTTTCCTTCCTATGGAAAAGAACTCTCCTTCTCATACAGATGTCTATAGACAAAAGTGGGGTTTTGGCCTCCCAAATTCTGTCTCTCCAAGGATTCCTCCCTGACTACAGGTCTGGCTGGCCTTGGCCTCCTTGGGGCTGCCTCTAATCAGGCATTGAAACACTGGGGCTCTGCCCTTTCCTTCCTATGGAGAGCTGTCATTCCAGTCCAGGAATCCATGGCTGAAATGGAATTCCACCGCCAAAACTCCCCAGATATCCAAAGGGTGCTTTCAGACAAAAGCTGCAAGGACAGACAGGTCCGGCTTGGCTTGGCCTCTGGTGACTGCCTCTCATCTGCCTTCAAACCCTGGGGTTCTGTGGTTTCCTTCCAGTAGAAAAGAACTGTCCCTCTTGTCCAGGTGCTCTTGGCCTCAATCACTTGACCACTCGTTAGGGACACAGGAGCTCTGTACTCAGTGGGTGGAGACAGAGGACAGCAGAGGAGAGCCCTGGGAGGGATTGAAGGGTGATTTCAGAGATGGTGGATCCTTTTGACATAGTAGAGAACAGGCAGAGAAAGGAAGAATTAATGCCGAAGAATTAATGCCAAAGGCAGCTGGGGAGGCCCAGACTGGACACCAGGAGAAAGGAGCATTCCCACATCTCAGTGCCCCAGGAAGAGCCCTGAGCAATGAGAGAGGGACAGGAATTCCCTGTCACAGTCTGACAGGAAGACATCACGGAGAAGGGACAGAGGTGGGTGGTGACAAATGTCCTGGGCCCCCTCCCTGCTCTGTCCATGCCCCCAAGGGCACAGAGCAGCCTCCTCTCTGGGCCACTTGCCTGTTTTCAATGCCTGGCACAGGCGCTGGCCCTGCCCCACAAGGCCTGGCCTGAGTCCTGCCCCTGCACGCTCAGCCAGGCTGAGATGGACACTGATGGTGTCTTGGCCAGGCTCTCTGAGCCCAGCCCAGCTCCCTGCAAGCTCTCCCAGCTGCCCTGAGCTCTGGGCAGCACCAAGGGCCTCTCCCCAGCCCAGCCCAGCCGGCTCTGGCCCCACAGCTCTGCTCAGGCCAGGCTGCTCTGGGCACTGCCCCACAGCCTCAGCCCCTGGCAAGGGCACAGCAGCAGCTGCAGCTCCCCCAGGACTCAGCCCCAGCCATGGGGGAAGGTGCTTGGCCAAGGCCAAAGGAGGCTCCCTGGGTGCCCTGCTCCCCTCTGGCTGAGGTGCTGAGAGCTCTGCAGCCCCTGCTGCCATTCTAACTTCCCAGGGCAACACAAGAGCCCCGGCCTTGGGGCCCTCCAGAGCTGCTCCTGCTCCAGGCCCAGGGCCCATCCCAAAGCTGGGGCAGCCACAAAGCTGTGCCCATTTCTGTTCATTGCTGCTCTGATGGGGGTGGATCATCAGCCACTTGGAGGTTGATGATGAATTTTATTACTCCAGAGGCCTCTTCTTTCTTGATCTCTTCAGTTCAGGAATTCAGAGATAAAGGTTCATAAGCATTTGTTCAAAACACCTGAGCAAGAAAAGCCCCTGGGAATCATTTAAATTTTCAAGTCTTCTATCATTAATTAGACAGATTTCAGAAGTGCAGTCTAAGTCAATATAATTTTTTGAAAACAATTCAGAGAGAACTGTTTTGTCCTGATTTCTTTTCCTGTTTAGAGATTGAAATCAGCAATGTCCAATTGATGACTCCCAGCACATTCCACTGCAGTCTGAATTGATATGAAAATCAAGACCCTTTATGGGTGACAACCAATGACACTTTGTCCCTTCCCCCTCCCCACCATTTCCCTCATCCAACTCCTGGCACTGCTATGGATCAGGAATGGTGTGGCCAACAGGAGCAGGGCAGTGATTCTTCACCTGTGCTGGGTACTGGTAGGGCAGAACCTCGAGTGCTGTGTCCAGTTATGGGTCCCCAATTTAGGAAGGACATGGAGGGGCTGGAGAGTGTCCTCCTGATTGCCCAGAGCAGGGAGCCCCAGAGCCAGACACAGCAGCCCAGATGTGCCCCCCTGGGCTGTGGTGCCTCTGGCAAGGGAGCAGCAGGAGGCGCTGCAGGAGCCTGCAGACAATTCCTGCAGCACTTGTAGGATGATCCTGCTGCCCAAGTGACATTCCATGGTGCCAAGTCAGGAACTGCAATGGGGAGTGGGGCCAGAGAGGAAAGGGCAACCAGTGATGGGCTGTTTGCAGGGGAGGGAAGAGGGCTGGGCAATGGGAAGAAATTTATTAATAAGAGGAGTGAAGAAAGCAGAGGTGAAGCCAAGGAAATGCTCAGGGCAGTTTGGGGGTGGCTGCCAGGCAGCCCTGGCTCTGAGCAACAATGTTTGCAGTGGGACAGGAAAATCCCAGCTCAAGGGAACAAACTTTCCAGCTGACTGCAGAGGCCAGGAAAAAGCTGAGTGGTTTCCCTGGTGTCCCCCAGCCCTTGCTGGCCCCAGGGGCTGATGGCATTTGTGCTCCCTCAGGTTCCTGTCCCCACAGCAACAGCATGGGGGTGCTCCCTTCAGCTCTGTGCAATGCAAACAGGGGCTGCTGAGCCAGTGCTGCCGTGCCTGTGCCTGCAAGGATGGGGCACCTGTGTGAGCTGGGGGAGAGGCCAGGGCTGCAGAGGGGGGATGTTGTTGGCAGCTCCATGAGGACGCTCTGGGATGCTGCCCTGGGCTGTCCAGCACACTGGGGATGGATCAGCCCCTGCTCTGCTGCTCCTTCCCATCTCTCCCAGGGCCCTTGCAGAGCACCAGCCATGCTGTTTGCCCCCAGCCTGCCCACGGCCACCCTGGGGCTGCTCACGGGGGTTTTCTGTGCTGAGTAGTGGCCAGGCCGTGTTCTTGAGAGAGCCTGGGCAAGGAGCCTGGAGCCCCCAGGCCCTGGCCTGAGGTGTCAGTGCTGCCCCAGCAGTGCCCATTACCTGTCCCTGCTGCAGCCACGTCACTCAGGTCCTGCAGCAACACCAGGGCCACCAGGGCAGCGGGGCAGGGCCACGGGAGCAGCACTGGCAACACCAAGTTCTGCTGCTGGGCACAGCTGCTGGGCCAGCACTGATCTGCCCCCAGCTCTGCACACAGACATTGCTGCTGCAGCTCCAGAGAAGGCAGCAAAAGGGCATCTCTGCAGAAAACTTTGTTGGGAGATCCTTTAGTTCCTTTAAAGCCACCGAGAGTGAAACCCCTCATTGACACAGTCTGTGACCACGGGGAAGGTGGAGAGAAAAAAAATGTGAAATGGCACAAACAATGACATTTATTTGTGGACAATGTGAAAAAAGTAAAACAAAGAAAAAGAACCTCCAAAATGAAACCAACAAGAAGTATCAAAAATGACTTTTACTACAAGAGATTTGGTGAAACTGGCCAGCAGTTTAATGTCCCTGAAACCATCCAGTCATCAGTCTCCTCACTGCAGCCTTGAACTCCTGGTTCCTCAGGCTGTAGATGAGGGGGTTCAGGGCTGGAGGCACCACCGAGTACAGAACTGACAGGGCCAGATCCAGGGATGGTGAGGACATGGAGGGTGGCTTCAGGTACAAAAATATACTAGTACTGAGGAACAGAGAGAGCACGGCCAGGTGAGGGAGGCAGGTGGAAAAGGCTTTGTGCCGTCCCTGCTCAGAGGGGATCCTCAGCACGGCCCTGAAGATCTGCACATAGGAGAAAACAATGAACACAAAACAGCCAAGTGCTAAAGTGGCACTAACAGCAAGAAGTCCAAGTTCCCTGAAATAGGATTTGGAGCAGGAGAGCTTGAGGATCTGAGGGATTTCACAGAAGAACTGGCTCAGGGCATTGCCATGGCACAGGGGCAGGGAAAATGTATTGGCTGTGTGCAGCAGTGAATAGAGAAAGGCACTGGCCCAGGCAGCTGCTGCCATGTGGGCACAAGCTCTGCTGCCCAGGAGGGTCCCGTAGTGCAGGGGTTTGCAGATGGACACGTAGCGGTCGTAGCACATGATGGTCAGGAGGGCAAACTCTGATCCAAGGAAGAGGAAAATCAGAAAAACCTGAGCAGCACATCCTGTGTAGGAGATGGTCCTGGTGTCCCAGAGGGAATTGTGCATGGCTTTGGGGACAGTGGTGCAGATGGAGCCCAGGTCAGTGAGGGCCAGGTTGAGCAGGAAGAAGAACATGGGCGTGTGCAGGTGGTGGCCGCAGGCTACGGCGCTGATGATGAGGCCGTTGCCCAGGAGGGCAGCCAGGGAGATGGCCAGCAAGAGGCAGAAGTGCAGGAGCTGCAGCTGCTGCGTGTCTGCCAATGCCAGCAGGAGGAAGTGGCTGATGGAGCTGCTGTTGGACATCTGCTGGGGCTGGACTTGGGGACCTGTTCATGGAGAAAGGACAGTGACAAGTCAGGAGAGGCTGCTTTGAGCCAAACCTGGGCCATTCCCTGCAGACTGTCCTGCTGGGACTCGCCCACCCTTGTTCCTGCTCTGGGAAAACCTTCACCCAGGTCCTTGCCTGGGCTCCAGTTGTGCTGGCTGAGTGTGCCAGCAACAGCCAGGTCTGTGTGTGGGGGTTTGCGAGGAGCCATCCCTGCCCCACTGCCCTGGGTTTGTGGCCCTGTGGCAGAGGGACAAGGCTGGATATTCAGGATTTGTCAGGAGAATCACTCTTAATGGAGACAGCTTGGTAGCATCTGCACTGCAAGTCCAAAGGATGACAGGAGCAGGTTTTAGTCACTGTTTTCCTACCCACACATCATTCCTGGCTCTCTGAGGTCAGAAATCCCCAGCATTTCTGCTGCACTCCGAGTTTGCCACTGAGATATTGGAAAGGCAGAGGATTCCCTGTGGCTGAGGGAAGGTGAGGGGCTGGATGGGCTTGTTCCCAGCTGCCCTGGCTTTGCACCTTTGGCTGCAATCAGAGCACAGTCACACTCCCGGGTCACCCTGGGATAAACCAGACCCTGCCAGAGCAGAGGGATCCCTGAATGTCTCACCCTCTCTCAAGGTCTCTGGGCAAAGTCTCAGCACCCCCTTGTGCCAAGGACACTCACGGCTCCCATGGCAAACCCAACAGCATTTCCTCAGCTCTGGCAGTTCTGCACTTCCTCATGGGATGTTCAGGGAACTCCCAGAGGCTCTGGCACAGATTTGCACCCAGGAGGGCAGCTCAGAGCTTGGAAGGGCACAGCAAGGAGATCCCTGTGTGTGCCCATGATGGGATCACAGGGAGGGGGCTCAGCTCATTCCCCTTTCCCATGGACTGCTTTGCCCACAGCCCCACAGGTGCCAGGGAAGCTTGGACACCCCATTCCCACGGACAGCCCTGCCTGGCAGGAATGCCAAGGGCAGTGCCTGACTCGGCTGCTGCAAATGCCAGAGCCTCCCTGAGAGCAGCAGATAACAGTGACAATAGCAGGGCAGTGCAGAAACAAGAGAAGATGCTGTGGTGCTGTGCCTGAGAGGGCAGGGCAGAGACAGCCGGGCACTCAGGACAGTGTTCCCATGTCCAGCTGTGCCCAGCACCTCCCACACACCAGCAATGCCCTCCTGCCCCCAGCACTGCTCTCTTCACCCCATTCTCCTTCCCTCAGCATCTCCCTGGGCCTGGACATTCCCTCCTGAGAGGAGCCTTGTCCCTGCCAGCGCTCACAGAGCCCATCCCACCCTGTGTGCCCTGGCCCTGGCCGTACAGAAACCTGCCTGTGTGCAGGGCCCTGGCTGGGGCAGGCTCTGTGTGCAGGTGGGCAAGGGCAGCTCAGGAGAGCCCTGCTGGGCCCTGCAGAGGTGATGCTGCTGCTGTCCAGGGCTGAGGAGTGGCTGAGGGCCCTTTGGGAGGCTCCCAGCAGAGAGACTGACCACCCAAAGTTACAGTTCTGGAGCTTCTGTGAATGTTCAAACGTTCCTTGGATGATCCTGGGTGTCCCTTTCAACTCAGAATGTTCTGTGGTTCTGGGATTACAATTCCTGTTCTGCTTCTCTCATCCCCCTGTTGCTTATATTCAAAAGAGAAAAAAGCCCTTGCAACAGTGCTAGAGCAGTAAAGTAAAAACCAGACATTTATTGGAAGCTTCCAGGTGTCCCAGTGGGGATGGGGCACACCCGGCCCCTGATTTCAACAATTTATGAAGATTGATAATTTAGGATATTTAACAGGAACATCCAATAGGAGATTCAGTTGCCCCAGTTACACACCCCTGGGTCACCCCATTGCAGTAGG
This sequence comes from Haemorhous mexicanus, assembly GCF_027477595.1. Taxonomy (NCBI): domain Eukaryota; kingdom Metazoa; phylum Chordata; class Aves; order Passeriformes; family Fringillidae; genus Haemorhous; species Haemorhous mexicanus. The sequence goes on along the minus strand of NC_082356.1, from coordinate 14,992,417 downwards.
TCCAAGGGCTTCTTTGCCTTTACTTTTTGCTACGACTGCTCATATTCTGACCAAAAACCAAAATGTTCTTGTAGGTTCTCTTCCTGATAATTAGACTACACAGTATGTCAAGAATGTATTTAGACAGCTTATTGTTCTAAAATAAAAAAGAAAGTTTAGGAAACAGACTAGAGTTAATTAAGGATTATAGTTACACAAGTATGTAATACTAGTTTAAGAAAGTTGATTAGGAGTTTATTAGAGCTTAGTAAGGATTATAGTTTTATAACTATATCATAGTAATTTACAGAGCTATGAATATATGAAAATGTAGAAAAAGCAAAAATCTTTTTGTCATCACCCCAACTTTCCCATCCTTCTCTGAGTAGGAAATTGAAAACACACTCAAGAAAGCTCCTGATATTTCCAGCAATCCCAGGCTTACCTTCTTTGGGAAGTGTCCTCCAGAGCTGTGCCCAGGCTGGTCTGGAGCTGGGAGCAGCCCTGCCCCACCCAGCCCCTCTCAGCAGCAGCACCTGCCCTGCTCAGGGTGGCTCCTTCCCCCCACAGCTTCTCCCCAGCGCTGGCAGCAGCTCCCCGCGCCGGCTGAGAGCTGTCCCTGGCAGGCAGCAGAGTCCCTGCCCCAGCACAGCGCCCTGGGCTGCAGGACCCTGCTCTGCAGGACAGCCCTGGGCACCCCTGGCTGCAGCCCCGGCTGCTCAGCCCAGCAGCAGAGCCTGGCAACAGGAGCTGCCTTGGGCTGTGCCTCGGCTGGGGCAGCAGGGAAAGCCAGGCCTGCCCTAGGGCCACAGCCCTGCCCTGGAGCAGCTCTGAGAGTCCTCCTGAAAGGTCCTCAAAGCTCTGGGATGTGCCAGCTCCAGGAGATCCCTGCAGGAGGTGCAGCTTCTCTTCCCACAGCCAGGGAATGACTGCTTCAAGCATGGGATGATTTCTGCTCTAGTGAGCCCTGAGTGAGCTCTGCTCTGTGCTCCCAGCCCAGGCTGAGTTTAACCTCTCTGTGCCTCTGTGCGGTGCTCGGGGTGGCTGCAGGCAGTGGCCCAGCCCTGCTGGGCTGTGCACAGGAGCTGCTCCTGGCCAGAGCTGTCTCTCTGCAGTGCTGCCCTTGCCAGGAGCTGCCTCTTGCCAGGAGCCTCTGTGCAGGTTTTTCAAAGGACTTTGGGTTTTGCTTTTGCCTTAGAGTCTCTGAGAGATGTGTGCAATCATGGCCTCCAATTATCTGCTGTAATTAGTCCCTGGAGAGGCTTCCTCAGTAACAACACTCAGTGGGGCTCATTAATGCTTCAAGGTACTACAGTTTTTTTAAGGTACTTGGTGTTTCCCTTTGGATACAGACTCTGGGAGAGGTTTGTGCAATCATGGTCCCAATTATCCGCTTTAACGAGTCCCTTGAGAGCTTTGTACTGACACTCAGTGGGGCTCATTAATACTTTGAAATACTCAAGATTTTTAAGGTACTTTGGATTTTCCTTTCCACACTGAGTCTCTGAGAAGTTTTTGTGCCATCCTGGCCTCCAATTTTCTCCTCCAAGGAGTCCATGAGGAGCCTGGGTTGGGGATGGACCTCAGTGGGACCCATTTATGCTTTGAGACACTTTGAGGTTTTTTTCTAACTTTGACTTTGAAAGGTTTGTTAAATCTCCTCTCAGGCCCTGAGGTTCCAGGGCTCAGCTCCAAATGCACCACGGGGCTCATTAGGATCAAGCAAGTCCTGACAAACCATGGCTTTGCCTTGATTTCCCTCTGCTCTCATGCAGTTCATCCAGAAGTTTTCTGTAGTGGTTTTGTTTCACCAATTTGAGATTTCTTGGAGAAGGCACCAATTAGTTTGGGGGGGTTCAATATTGGCTAAAAATGAGTGCACTCACTAGAATATTCTTACTCATTTCCTGCTGTGAGATATTATTAGGAGAAAGGATATGTAGACTCAGAACTTTAAAAGGGTATAGAAAAAAGTTCATTAAGAGTAATAAATATTTAGAGTAATAAGTATCAGAACAAAACTTTCAGAACACTTCTCCTCTCCCTACAACCTCTTCTTTCTTACTGACAATGTAAAGAGAAAAAACCTAAATTTTCAGTCAGTTTACCACTACTAGAATAGTCTTTTTTCAGTTCAATGAGAGAGAGGAGTCTCTCTTTTATTCTATGGAGACTTTTCCATGACAAAACCCCTCTCCCGTGGCTCTTAATTTCCACAAATAGTGGCCACCTGGAAAATCTGCAATCATGACGTCCCTCCCAATTTTTTACATCTTTTCCCATAGCTGTGTTTATGAGCCATGTCAGCTTATGGGGTATTAATTTAAAGATGAGCTGTTTAAGACCATAGATTCTCTTCATCTATTTCTGAAATTATCTTCTTCTCTGAGAAGAGAGATCTTCTTCTTCTCTCCATGAGGGCACAGGGTCTCATCACTCTTCTCTCTTTCTCTGTTCAAACTTCTCATGGGATCACAGCTACTTCAACATTTGCTTACATTAGCATGGAGGCCTTTGCTGAGCAAGTCATCTCCTCATACTTTTCAGTGTGGTATGGGGAAAAAGACAGTCTGATGTATCAATTACATCCTTCCCCATAGCTTTACAGGAGGATTTCAGCCCCAAGATCAAGGCATCTCCTCATCCCTCCCATCTGAGAGTCAACTTCTCCCCTTCACTGACCTCGGTGTCCTCATTTTGCTCCTCTCTGTGCCACCACTTTGTCCTTTTCTCTCACTCGAGGGAGGATGGAAACACTGAAAGAGTTCATATCTCACCCGGGGCCTGCAGATGGTTCTGTGACCCCAGCCGGGCTCGGTCCTTGTGGCCGGAGCTGTTTTACCATGGAGGTTTCTGCAGGGGCTGCGCTGGGGCTGTGTCAGGATGGGCTGTGCTGGGGCAGGGCCAGGATCTCAGCAGCCAGGCCAGAACACAGCAGCAGCACGGCCGGGGGCCGATGGCTTCTGCTCCCCCTGCCCGGGGGTTGTGGGCGAACCCCAACGGTGGCAGAACCTTGGCCGAGCCGGCCCGGCCCGGGGCTGCTCCTGGGGCCTGGTGGATCATGGCTTGGCCCAGGCTGGCGGCGGGGCAGGGCTCAGCAGTGCCCAGATGTTGGAACTGCAGCCATGGCCCGGCCCGGCCTCGGCCCCGCGGCCTCCCCTGCCCTGCCCGGCAGCCGATGGGGCCTGGTGGGGTCCCTGGGAAGGGGCCCAGCCCCACGGCAGGAGCTGCCAGGGCTGCCCTGGCTGAGAAGGGGCTGGGTCAGCCTTGTTACCTCTGTGCCAGCCAGAAGGGAAAGAGACCCTCCCTGGCTTCTTCATCTTTAACATTTGTCTTCATAGAGGCATATAGTGGTTTCCTTGGTGAGTTAAGAGATTGTCAATTCTCAAAGCTAAAAATGATTGGTTTTTTGTCAGACATGGAGGAAACTGTTGGCAGCCTCTCTTAGGACATCACTTCCATGATTCAAAAGCACCACAACAGCACAGAGCACAGAGCTCCTTTGTCCGTATGTCGTGGTCATGTGCCCAAGGTCTTAAAATTCCACCTTGGGAGATCTCTGGGCCCTTCCCAAGTTGTTTTCAAATGAAAACAGGCAGCTCAGAGTCTAAGAAAATCACCAGAGGACGGGGCCAGCCTGACCTGTCTTTCCTGGCTAGTTTTCTCTGGGAGCTATCCTTGGACATACGGAATTTGGGAGGCCAAATTCTAATTTTAGCCATGGCCCATGGACATGAAAGTTGGTTCTTTTCCATAGGAATGAAGGAACAGAGCCCCAGTGTTTCAGGGGCAGATGAGAAGTGACCACCAGAGGCCAAGGCCAGCCAGAGCTGGCAGATTTTGTTCTGAGAGATACCCCTGCTTATAGGGAATGTTTCAGCAAGAGTACCAATTTTGGCAATGAGCATCTGAAAAGAAGGAGGGTTCTTTTCCATAGCAAGGAAAGCACAGAGCCCCAGCACTCCAGGAGCTGATGAGAGACAGCCCTTGACATCTCAACATCAGCCAGACCTGGAAGGTGGCCCCTGGGACGCCAAGCCCGCCAGACCTGTTCCATGTTCCCTCAGTTGCATGGGTCCCCACAGTGTCCCAATGGTCCCTTGCTTCCATGAGGCCCTGAGGTATCATAGTGCCCCCTTCGTGACACCAGGCCCTGAAGGGTCACAGTGGTCATCATGGTTCCATCAGGCCCTACAGAGCAATGGTTTCTGGGTTCCATGAAGCCCTGCTGTGTCACCATGGCCCTTTGGTTCCATGGGCTCCAGTGGTGCCACAATGATCCCCTTGGTTGCATGAGGTCCCCAGAGTGTCCCAGTGATCTCCATGGGAAGGAAAGAACCCAGCCCCAGTGTTGCAGGGGCAGCCACCACAGGCCAAGGCCAGCCAGACTTGACAGTGCTGGCAGATTTTGTCTGGGAGCAACCTTGGGATATAGAGAATTTTAGAGGTGGAATCCCAATTTCAGACATGGAGACCCGGAGGAGAAGGATGGTTCTTTTCCATAGGAAGGAAAGCATGGAACACCAGTGTTTGAGGGACAGATGAAAGGCAGCCATCAGAGGCCTAGGCCAGCCAGACACATCTGTCCTGGCAGCTTTTGTCTGAAAGCAACCCTTGGATGTAGGCCATTTGGGAGGTTGAATCCCAATTTAGGCCATTTCTACATAGATAAGAAGGATGGCTCTTTTCCCTAGGAAGGAAAGCCCAGAGCCCCAGTGCTTCAGGGGCAGATAAGAAGCAGCCCTCGACATGCCAAGGTCAGCCAGACCTGTCAGGTGTCTCCAGGAGCCCAGCCAGACAGACCTGTGCCATGTTTCCTTGGATTTGTGGGACCCCACAGTATCACAATGGTCTCCTTGGTTCCATGAGGCCCTGGAGTGTCACAATGTTCCCCTTGCTTCTGCTGTGTCACAATGGCCCTGTGCTTCCATGAACCCTTGCAGTGTCGCAATGGCTTTGTGGTTCCACAAAGCCCTGATGTGTCACCATGGCACCTCGGCTCCATGTGCCCTCGCTATGTCACAATGGCTTCTCCGTGACATGCAGGGCTCCACAAGGTCACCATGGACCCATGGTTCCTTGGGGCCCCCGAGTTTCGTAATGGTCTCCCTGATTCCATGAGGCATCACGGGGTCACAATGGCCCCTTGGTCCCATGAGGTTCCATAGTGTCACCGTGGTGTCCTTGGACCCGCATTGTCACAACTGACCCATGGCTCCATGAGGCTCCATAGTGTCACCGTGGTGTCCTTGGACCCGCATTGTCACAACTGACCCATGGCTCCATGAGGTTCCGTAGTGTCGCCGTGGTTGCTATCAGAGGCTGGATGAGATCGATGTCCCGAGACACCTTGGGATGCTCGGAATGCCCGTGTGGGGCCAGGGCCAGGTCAGGCCTTGGTTTGTGGTGGGACAGAGCCCCACCCCCAGCCCTGGCCTGGCAGAGCTGTCAATCACACAGCAGGGGCAGTGTTAATCCATGTCTGACTGGCTGAGCTGTCAATCAATCACACACTAAGAACTGCTGCTACCCTGACTCTGATTGGACAAGCAACTGGCAGTCCCACCCCAGGGGTGAGCCCATGAAGGCCCAGGGGGTTAAAAGCTGGAATACGATGCCAGCCTGTGGTCAGGATCCTGCCTTCTCCTGGGGTTCCTCTGTCAGTGACACTGGAACCTGAGCAGTTGGTGCCTATGTGTTTGTCTTTGTATAGCTCTTCTGTCTTCCTGTTGTTCTCTATTTCTTCTCCTTCTAATCCTACTTACCGGGAGCATTTCTGGGTAACTTCACATCTTAAGGGTTAAAGGGTTTTAGGTTAAATAGACTAAGTTAATGAAATTAATGCTATGATAAGAGTTTTATGTTGGAGTGCATGTTGTATTGAACCCTTTACCAAAGTTCCTTGATTGTCTATCTTTTGCCAGTAAAATTTTGTGTCATTTTGACCTCTTAGCTCGGTTGGTTCGTGCGTGGTGCTGGTATCACCATGGCTGTGGGTTCAATCCCTGTGTGAGCCATTCACTTAAGAGCTGGACTTGGTGATCCTTCTTGGTCCTTTCCTACCAAGAATATTCTTTGCATCTGTCCATGCTGAGAATATCTGGTTGGTGTTTCTCCTGTCCACCAAACTCAAGGAAAGGAACCTTTTGTTACCCTCAGCATTTCAGTGTTCTGGGGTGTTCCAGCCCTGCAGGCTCACAATGGCTTCTTGTGAGGTCCCACAGTGTCACACTGGTCCCTTGGTTCCATGAGCCCAACAGTGCCACAATGATCCCCTTGGTGTCACCAACTTCCCACAGTGTCACACTGGTCCCTTGGTTCCATGAGGATCTGGAGTGTCACACAGGTTTATGACATTTGTCCTTGCAGCCCCTCCCATCCACTGCCCCACAAACAGCCCTGAGCCACCTGGGAGGGACAGGCCCTGCTGTCCCAGGCTGGGCTCAGGGCTTGGCCTTTCTGCTTCCCCCAACCAGCCCAGGCCTTGCTCAGCGTTGCAGTTCCCTGCCCAGAGCCTTTGGCTCCCTGCCATCCTGGCCTCAAGGATCTGCTCTCACCAGTGCCTGGGGAGCCTTTGGCACTCCCTGCCCTCAGTGGGGCCCAGTGATGCTCCTAGGGACTTGGAGTTTTGCTTCTGACTCCTTGAGAAACTTTTTAGCCTTCTCTCACTGCCTGAGGCTGCTGGACTCAGCCCCAAATCCACCATGAGGATCATGAAAATATAGAAAGCTCTTGAGGGCTCTTTCTCTTCCTTCAATTGTCTTCAAGATTTCAGGGCCTGTACAAGTGATTGGAGTCAGTTTGGAGTTCTTTTAGAAATGGAGATATAAAAGCATACCTGATGACCATTTTTCTTTAATCAAGTGAGTATTTTTTATTTTCTAGTTCAGAGAAGAGCTGATAGAAGCATTGCCAAGGTGATCTTGATGCTGAATGACTCCATAGGAGGTCTGGGCACAGAGAAGAATGAGCCCCTTGAGGGCTGACCCTGTTTGGACAAGCTGCTCGTCACCCCCAGCCTCACCATGTCTGACATGGCCCACCTGGCACTGACATCCCTGTGCCCTGCAGCAGAACCTTTTCCCCTGAGCTCTGCAGCTCCATGTCCCAGCCCATTGCACGGTGTCCCACCTGCTCTCCTCAGGCTCTGCCTGCACACAGGCCCAGAAGAAGTTTTCCTGTTGGAAAGGAAACGATGGAAAAGCCTGAGTGGGTTTCCTGAACAACAAACCCCACTCAGGAACCACCTGCTCTCTCCAGGCTGCCTGGAATGGTGTCCCCTTTCTCCAAAGGACAGTGTGAGCAGACATGATCTCTGGAAGCAGAATTCTCTGAGTCTTGCAGGTGAATTCTCTGTCCCTGTCCTTTCCCTGGATCTCTGTTGCAGATGGAAGCTGCTGGTGCCATCCTCACCTTTAACCTCTCTTTGGAATGCAAACAGATGTTCCCAGGCATGTTAAGCAGGATTTACTCAATGTTTCTACAAAACTTTTGTGTTCCTCATGGAACAAAGGAGCCATTTTGGCACTGAGGTGGTGATGTGGAAGCAAGGAGTCCATTGTGACACTAGGGTCCAATGGAACCAAGGGGCCATGGTGACACAGCAGGGCCACATGGATCTAGTGGTCCATTGTGACACTGTGGATCCAAGGAGACCATGGAGACACCGCCAGAACCTCATGGAACCAAGGAGTCCATGGTGACCCAGGGGGGCTGCATGGAGCCAATGCTCCATGGTGACACTGCCATCCAAGGAGTCCATTTGGACACTACAGAAGCTCATGGAGTGAGGGAGGCCTTTGTGACACTGAGGGACTTCATGGCACCAAATATCCATGGTGACACAGCAGGGCATCATGGGAACCAAGGTACTGCTGTTGGCAGTAGGGAAACTCATGGAACCAGGGGCCCTTGTGGCCCTGCAGAACCAACAGAGCTGCTGGACCTTGTCCTCTGGCCCTGCACTGCTCCTTGGGAGGCACGGCAGGAGCAGCGCCCTGAAAGCCTCGGGAATGCCCCTCTGGAATCCATGGCACACACTCCCAGGGGCTGGAATTCCAGTTCCCAGCCAGGGAAAGATGTTCCTGCTCTTGAAGGCAAAGCTCTTAAGAAGGGACCCAAAAGCCAAGTGGAGGAAGATCTTACATTGACATTTCACTGCCAGCCTTCATTACTACACCCATGGTTGTTGTAGCTCATCGATTGGGAATTAAATCAGGGCAGGGTCTTTGGTGGGAGCTGCCCTGGGCCAAGGGAGACACTGAGAGAGAAACAGGGCTGGCAGAGAGAGGCAGGAGAGAAAGGCAGACAGAAATCCAATCAGCTGAGAAAGTGGCACTGTGAAAACAGAACTGGAACTGACTGAAAAGTAATGGGAAAGAAAGAAATAACTTTTATTTCTTACCAAAATACAATTTCCTCTCTTTCTCTCAAACCTCCTGCCAGTGTCATTCAGCAGGGCTGTCAGAAAGTTTTTCATGCTGGGTGGATGTTCCAGGTTGCAGCCACAAGGAAACAGGGAATGGGGATTTTCCTGCTCCTGAGGAGTTTGACATCCTCAGCTGAGGAGAGGAGGAGGCACCAGAAGAAAAGAGCAGCTGGGCTTTATCCTCCCACAGGGAAGAGAGAGGGGAAAATCTCCCGTCCTGTTGATGAGGAGGAGGAGGAGGCGGAAGAGGAGGACGAGGACGAGGAGGATGATGAAGAGGAGGACGAGGATGAGGAGTAGGAGTAGGAGAAGGGGGATGATGATGAGGAGGACGAGAGAAAGAGGAGGATGAGGACGTGGAGGAGATTGACGAGAAGGAAGAGGAGGATGAGGAAGAAAAGGACGAGGAGGAGGACAAGGAGGATGAATAAGAAAAGGATGAGGAAGAGGACAAGGAGGACAAAGAGCAAGAGGAGGAGGCAGAGGATGAGGAAGAGGAGGTGGAGGAGGAGGCCGTGGATGAGGAGGAAAATGAGGACAAGGAAGATGAGAAGGAGAAGGGGGACGAAGAGGAGGAGAGGGAGGAGGAGGAGGAGCACAACGAGGAGGAAGATGAGGACAAGGATGAGGACGACGAGGAGGAGGACAATGAGGAGGACAAGAAGGATGATGAGGAAGAAGTGGACAAGGAGGAAGAAGAGGAGGAGTATGAGGATGAGGACAAGAAAGAGGGGGAGGAGGACAGGAAGGAAGAGGACGAGGAGGAGGAGGAAGACGAGTATGAGTGATAGTGGCGCCCTGGAAAATGCTAAGATAAACTCTGAAATGTTAAACCTTGTGTTTTACCTGCGTAAGTAGTATAATTGCTAGCTGAAATGATTGTTTAGTGATTGAAATAATTATTGTATAATCATAAGAAGAACAATGAGAAACTGTATGTTCTTAGTCTAGGGTGGCCATGCTTGGCTGAAACCTATGTATACTATAGAACAATGTAAGTTTAATAATTAACATGAAAGTTATATAAGGATAAAATATAAAAGCATATCCATCCCAAACCTATGTCGGAGTCAGATTTGGGTCTTTACCCCTGACACCCAGAGCTCTCAATAAAAGCACCTGCAGATAATCATTTCTCGTGATTATGTGTTCCTGAACGCTAACATTTTTGGCGACCCAGATGGGACCCTGGGAGTGCTGCTGAGTGAGTTCGCGACTCGATCACGCTCCAGCCGGCACCGAGAGATTCTCGGGGAGCCCATCAGCCGCGACCGCCTCTGCCGCTCACAACGTCCCCGGGAGGGAGGTAAGGTGCTTTGATTTTGGTTTGGGTGCCTGCCAGTAAGATGCAGCGAAAGCTACGCTTAGTTGGGCTAAGGAATTCCTGGTGGTATTGCCTAGGCGCCGTTCCGTAAGACAATTGCAAAAGCGTAGCAGGTTCGGCATTTGGTATTTTGGATGGATAAACTCAAAGGAATTTTGGGCAGCAATGCCTCTATTCCACAAACTTCTCCTTTGGGGTGCTTATTAGCACATTGGAAACAGGGTAATTTTGGGGAAGAATTACGTAAAGCTAAGTTGATTGATTATTGTAATACATGGTGGCCAGAATATGTCTTGGAGAAAGGCGAAAAATGGCCAAAATACGGCACTTTGCAATATAGCACCATTTCACAGTAATGTCGTTTTGTAAGCAAGAAGGAAAATGGGATGAGGTTCCGTATGTTGATTTGTTTTTCTATTTACAGAAAAAGCCAGAATGGCAGGATGAACGTGGATTAATGGTAGTTAGAGCGTCTGCAAGTAATAAGTGCCGAGTTTGCGAGAAACGTTGTCTAAAACTCTTAGCATTGAAAGAAAGTCTGAGTAAGGAAAATTATGCAGATATTGATTTACAGGTAGCTCCTATAAGACCAAGGGAGCCCGGCCCTATCCCACCTGTTTCATCTGTCCCTATCCCACTGCCTTTCCATACCTCACCCAATCCTGAGCCTGTCTCATCTAGTACACCTTTCCCTCTTTCTTCTCTTCTCCCATTGTCACCTGATCCCTCTTCCTCGGAAGATGAGCAAAACCTAACTGTGATAGAAAGGAGGGGGAGAGATGCAAGTGAAAAAAATAGCAATGGTAATAAATCAGTAACCCCGGTAGCCCACAGAACCCGAAGCCGGTCAGAGCTTGCCCTAGCTGTGGAAAGAAAAGACGTAGGCAGACAAAAACGGACCGTGATTGCCCCCTTGCGACAAGGTGTAGGAGCAGAAGGTCCAGTGTTTGTAAAAGTGCCCTTTTCTCCTGCAGATTTAATTATTTGGAAACAGTCAGCTGGAACTTATAGAGAAAACCCTGATAAGGTGGCACGAGTAGACAAAATGGTTATAAAAACTCAGAATCCTGACTGGGATGATATACAAGTAATATTAGATACATTAATGGACTCCACCGAGAAAGAGATGGCACTTAAAGCAGCCAAAGAAAGGGCAAGGGAGGATATCAGAAACGGGCTCGTAACAGGAAATTTAGATCTCAATTTCCCAACTGAGGATCCAAAATGGGACCCTAACTTGCTTTGGGGAATGAGGAGACTACAGAGATATCAGGAGTGGATCCAAATAGGAGTTCAGAATGCTGTGCCCAAAACCATAAATTGGTCTAAACTATAGGAGGTTCGGCAGGAAAAGAAAGAATCACCCACTGCATTTTTGGTGAATCTTAAGGAGGCAGGAAGCAAATATACAGATCTCCAAATAGACACAGAACAAGCAAAGGTTCAGCTCACTCTCATATTCTTGGGACAATCACAAGACGATATTCGGAAGAAATTGCAAAAATTAGAAGGGGAGGAATTAAGGAATCTGGATAAGCTACTTGAGGTAGCCTGGAAGGTATATAATAATCATGAAAGAGAAGCTAGTAAAAGGCAACAGCAAAATCTTTTGGCAGTAATACAAGGAAAAGGTAACTCAAATTGGTAGAGGACCAATTATGCAAGGGTTAAGCCTAAATTAATGTGTGTATTGCAAGCGGGAGGGGCATTGGAAGAGAGAGTGCCCAAACAACCCAAACAACCGGTTTCACCAGGGCCATCAGTTCCAGCAGGAAAACATAGCCAAGGCAATGGTGTTAGGTGAATATAACAGCTGACAAGACATGGAACCCGTAAAACAGGTTAAAGAACCTGTCATAACTATACAGCTAGGGCATAAAGAAGTCAAATTTCTAGTGGATACTAGAGCTACCTACACTGTGCTGAATGATCTACAAAGAAAAATTGGAAATAAGCAAACAACAATAGTTGGGGCTACTGGGAAGGAGGAAAATCGGCCATTCTTGCAACCCCTAGATTTGTGCTTTAAGAACAAGACTTTAACGCATCAACTCCTATATGTACCTGAGTGTCCAATTCCGCTTTTAGGGAGGGATCTGCTGGTGAAACTTGATGCGGTAATAACCTTTGAAAACGAGGAACTTGTAATGAAAATACCTGAATCAAAGACAAGACAGATTTTAATGATCAAAGAAAAAGCCTTCCTAAAACTAAACAATCATTTCAGCTAGCAATTATACTACTTACGCAGGTAAAACACAAGGCTTAACATTTCAGAGTTTATCTTAGCATTTTCCAGGGCGCCACTATCACTCATACTCCTCTTCCTCCTCCTACCCTAGGGAAGTAGATGATGCAGTGATTCCTTCTGTATGGGAATACCAAAGAAATCTAAATTGGCACAACCAGTGCATGTAGAGTTAAAGGAAGAGGCAAGGGCTGTACAAATCAAACAGTATCCCATAAAACCAGAAGCACGGCCAAGAATAGAAAAGACTACCGAGAAATTCTTGAAGTACCAAATTTTAGAAGAATGTGAATCAGAATTTAACACACCAATATTTCCAGTAAAGAAACCAAATGGAGAATATAAATTAGTGCAGGATTTGAAAGCAATAAATAAAATAACAAAAGACATTTATCCAATGGTAACAAATCCCTACACATTGCTAACATCCGTAAAAGAGATATATAAATAATTTACTGTAATTGATTTAAAAATGCCTTTTTCTGCATTCCCCTTGACAAAGAAAGTAGGAAACTGTTTGCCTTTGAGTGGGAAAACCCAGGGAACGGAAGAAAGACCCAGCTCACGTAGACACGATTACCACAAAGATTTAAGAACAGTCTGAGCTTATTTGGAAAACAACTGGCAAAGGAGCTGGAGATTTGGACGGAAAATGGGCAAGTACCAAGAGACCAATAGCTATTGTTGCAGTATGTTGATGATATACTAATAGCTACAGAAGAAAAAGCAACCTGTATAAAGGTAACCATTGAGATTTTAAATTCACTGGGAATGGGAGGTTACAAAGTATCCAGAGGAAAGGCACAAATTGCCCAACAGACTGTGATCTACCTGGGATGTGAAATTTCACAAGGGCAACGAAAACTAGGTACTAACCGTATCCAAGCTATCTGTGCTATTGCAGAGCCCCAGAACTTACATGAGCTGCGAGTCTTCCTCGGGATGGCAGGATGGTGTCGCTTGTGGATCATGGACTATGGACTGATTGTGAAACCCCTGTACGAAGCTCAGAGGACGCAGCCATTCACCTGGGGCAAGCCACAGAAGGAAGCCTTCCTAAAAACTAAAAATAAGCACTGACAACTGCTCCAGCATTAGGGTTACCTGATCTGTCTAAAGATTTTCAGCTGTTTGGACATGAAAGGCTACGCCTAGCACTAGGAGTCCTGAGCCAACGTCTGGGATGTTGGAAAAGCCAGTGGGATACTTTTCCAAACAACTTGACAACATAAGTGCGGGGTGGCCTCCATGTCTGCGGGCGGTCGCAGCCACTGTGATGCTGATACAAGAAGCCAAGGAGCTTACTATGGGAAGACACATAGATATCTATGTACCACACATGGTAACCACTGTCTTAGAACAAAAGGGGGACCATTGGCTATCTCCAAGCAGGATGATAAAATTCCAGGTAGTCCTGACTGAGCAGGATGATGTCACATTAAAAACAACTAACCTTTTGAATCCAGCTTTGTTCCTAGGTACCACAACTGAAGAAGGCTCATTGGAACATGACTGTGTAGAGGTAATAGAGTACACCTATTCAGCAAGAGAAGACTTGAAAGACGTCCCGCTAGAGCAGCCAGAGTGGGAGCTATTTACAGATGGGAGCAGCTTTGTGGAAAAAGGAACCAGATACGCTGGATATGCAGTAACAACAGTCAGCACAGTAGTAGAAGCAAAGGCATTACGACCAAATACATCTGCCAAGAAGGCAGAACTGGTTGCTCTAACCAGAGCACTAGAATTAAGTGAAGGAAAAAAGGTAAATATATGGACTGACTCAAAATATGCCTTTGGGGTGGTGCATGTACACAGAGCACTGTGGAAAGAAAGGGGATTATTGTCATTAAACACTAAGATGCAGTCCTGCAATTAATAAAAGCAGTACAAAAACCAGAGCAGGTGGCAATTATACACTGTAAAGCACACCAATCAGGAAACTCCAAAATCTGTGAAGGAAATCGAAAGGCAGACTGGGCAGCCCGACAGGTTGCTCGAGAGGTGCAAACAACAATGGCATTGATACCTTCAAAGCTCAATATATCCCAATTTAATCTGCCCCCAAAACCAAGACATTCAGTGGAAGATGAGAGACTGGCACGTTTACTAAATGCACAAAAGAATTCAGAAGGATGGTATTTGACTGCACAAGGACAAATAGTGGTACCCCCCTTGATAATGAGAGAAGTTCTACAAATTAAACCTAACGAATGTCATTGGGGTGCAGAGGCATTGGTAAAATTGCTAAAGCAGCATTTAATTTTGGTAAAGCGGTTAACAATGGCAAAATCAGTCATGTCAAAATGTGATATCTGCTTAAAAAAACAGTGGCTAGGCAACAGGCACAGCTAAGAAGAATTCAGATAGGAATAGAGCCAGGAGACTTTTGGCAGGTAGATTTTGTAGAATTGCCAAGAACTCGAGGATACAAGTACCTGTTAGTAGGAGTTGACACATTTTCTGGATGGCCAGAAGCCCTTCCCTGTCGCACAAACCAGGCAAAGGAAACAGTTAAGTGGTTACTACAGGAAATTATTCCCAGGTTCGGGGTACCCCTAGGGGTATCATCAGATAGGGGGCCCCATTTCATAGCTACAGTAGTAAAAGAAGTAAGTAGATTGCTGGGTATGACTTGGGACCTCCACACACCGTGGACACCCCAGTCAAGTGGACAGGTAGAGAGGATGAATCAGACATTAAAAAGGCAAATCAATAAAATATGACAAGAAGCCAAGCTGCAGTGGCCCCAGGCTTTGCCAATAGCACTACTGAGGATTAGGATAAAACCTAGGAGTGGGATGTCAGTCAGTCCTTATGAGATATTGTATGGGAAACCATATGAATCTCCTGAGCCTAACCCTAATGTACATGTTACAGGAAAGCAGGAAGTGTATAATTATGTTCTGTCTCTTGGGAAAACTTTAGCTTGGGTCCGGAGCATCCTCGTGTGGGATAGACCAATAACTCTTGAGAACCCAGTTCATAACATACTTCCAGGAGACGAGGTGTACATTAAAAAGTGGAACGAAGAACCACTGAAAGAAAAGTGGAATGGACCCTATCAGGTACTGCTGACCACATTTACAGCAGTCAAAGTAGCCGGCGTGGACCCCTGGATTCACTATACCCGAGTGAACAAAGTACATCCGGGATCACAGACTGTGTAAACTGAGGAACCGAGACTGCAGATAAGATGTGTTTAATTACTTTGAGAATGTTATTAGTAATTGTGCTAATGTTATGGTCATTAAGGTCTTTGGGATGTGCGATGCAAAAGATCATCTAACCACTCTTCATTCTAGAATGAAGAGAGAGGCAGAAACACAAGTGATAAAAATTTTTAACGCAGTTCGAGCTGAGAATGTAATGATTAAATTAGTCAAAAATTTTGCCAAAATACAAAACACCAGTAGAGTAACTGCCTGTCAGCCAATACCTAAGGCAGCAGGAGATCCAGTATACTGGAGAATCATGACATCAAAACTACCTGAAATACAAAAGAACAAAACAATTGCATGCAAACAAGTACTTGAACCGAGACAAGTGGTCAAGGAAACTTGGGAGAAAGTAGGAACACGGATGAGACTTATGATCCAGAAAGATTGTATTTTAAGTGATGGCATACTAGGAACCCCTACAGGACAGTCAGGAGGCACCACACAATGGCAATGCTATTTGCCACACTATAAAAAATCATAGAAAATCTACTCTGGTATAGAAGTGAGAGGCCAAGGATCAGAAAGATCAGATAGAGCCTTGGGATAGTGCGTGGTCTGTGAGTATACTTCAAAAATTCCAATATATAGCAAACACCCCTTGGTGTATTAAGTGAGAAAGTTCTGAGAATGAAACAGATCCAGCAGTAACGTACACTGCCACTAGTAGCAGAACGTGGGCAGACAAAGTAAGTTGGTGGGCATGCAATAAAACGTATGACTGCACTTCTGATGATGCAGACATAAAACAGATGCCACCCCTGGCAATAGCCCTACAGATTAGTTGTGCTTGCAGAGGGATCAAACATAAACCAAGCAAAATGAATTGTAAAGTAGTTGTAGGATATACCAGGAGTACAATTAAAAGTCCAGGACAATTTGTATGGGCAACAAGCGATGGTACCTGGACAACACATCTGCCTGTAGATGGGAAAGTAAAGGAAATTACTTTGGGCCTCCCAACCTTATGTCCAATTTAGAAAAAGTCCCCATTTAATGGAAAACATGAACTTCTGCAGATAAGAGCAAGACGAGAAGTTCTAGACAACAAAAATCCAGATGACACTTGGCAAGAACCCTCTAGTAGAGTGGAATTTGAGTAGGCCCTAGAGTCTTTACTCGGTCCTATAGCAAACTATCAGAGTAGAGAGATGCTGTACAAACTTACAGGTCAGGTAGATAGACTGGCAAGAGTCACCCGGGAAACATTTAAAGAATTAAACGTACAATTACAAGCCACCACAAAAATGACTTTGCAAAATCGATTAGCCTTAGATTTGCTACTCCTGAAGGAGCATGGAGTATGCGGATTTTTAAAGGGACAAGTTGATCATTGCTGCGTTCACATCCCAAATGGAACTGCAGATGTAGAATATGACATCAATCAGTTGAAACAAATAGAGCATGAGGCACAAGAAGAGCAAAAGGATTTGACTACAAGCTGGTTAAGAAACTCTTTAAAGGGTTAGGGTGGAATGTGAGTTCATAGATTAAATTTATCATTGAGAGTGTGATAATCTTATGTCCTGGTTCAGGGCAAATTTGGGAGAGAACCCCCAAAGGGCCCCCCTAGGAAATCGGATTCTACCACCCCTCCCCCAACCGGTCCAGGAGAAAATACTTCCTTGGAGAAAAGTGGAAAAAAACTATTTATTAAACAAGAAAACTTAATATTAAACAATAAAACCCCTTGCTGCTCCAAAGGAGATGACACACCCAGAAAGTCCCGTCCCCAGATTCCAGTTCAGCTCACTCAGTCCCTTATCAGTCCCTCCGGCGCTGGAAATGCCGTGGCCCAGGCCCGGCCCGGCCCACCGAGGCGAGCTGCTGGTGCTCTTATGGTTGTTCAGTCCAGAGCAGGTGTCAACAGGTCCAGAGAAAGGGGAAAAAAGGGAAAAAAAAGCGCAGTCCAGGGAACTTCTTTGCCTCAGCTAGCTAAACTAACTAAAAAAGCAAGGAAAAAAAAAAGTGCCCTGTCCCGCCGTCTGCTCATCCGCAGAAAAACACACAGTCCAGAAGAAGGAATGTGTAGGAGTGAGTTCAGTGTCTGAAAACAAACTGCACGCCTCCTCTCCCCCCCTCAATCCTTGGAGCAAGTCTTAAAGGTGCAAAACTTACTATTCAGCATAAACGGAATGAGACGATTGGGGATAAAAGCATCATATAGTCAACCTAGGACATTCCACCCCTTATCCCCATATCGTCAGCTTACTACTAAAACTAATATATATATTCTAACTCTATAAACACATACATCAGACATTCAATATACAGCTATACACAGACAATGGTAGTAACATTTAGCAAACAGTGATATTTACACGTAGGTCTCACCCAACAATGAGATCTCCCTGAGGTACACATCGTGTTCTTCCATCTCTTTGCATTATCCACCATGTGGAACCTGGTCCCTGAGCAAAGACAACCCCACGAATGGGTTTGTCTGTACTTGAGGCAGAATTGATCCAAACTGTCTTCCCTAATAAACCTCTGACATGTACCACTGGGACTTTGTCTCCATCTACTCTATGCAAAGGCTCAGATTGGGCAGGGCCTACTCGGTTAGTAGAGCCTCAGGTGTTAACTAGCCAGGTGGCTTTTGCCAGATGCTGCTCCCAGTTTTTGAAAGATCCCCCACCCAATGCTTTCAAAGTTGTTTTCAACAGTCCGTTGTACCTCTCCACTTTCCCTGCAGCTGGTGCATGGTAGGGGATATGGTACACCCACTCAATGCCATGTTCCCTAGCCCAGGTGTTGATAAGGCTGTTCTTGAAATGAGTCCCATTGTCTGACTCGATCCGCTCAGGGGTTCCATGTCTCCACAGGACTTGCTTTTCAAGACCCAGGATGGTGTTCCGGGCAGTAGCATGAGACACAGGATAGGTTTCCAGCCATCCCGTGGTGGCTTCTACCATGGTCAGCACGTAGTGCTTGCCTTGGCGTGTTTGGGGCAGTGGGATGTAGTCAATCTGCCAGGCCTCCCCATACCTGTACTTGGACCACCGCCCACCATACCACAGGGGCTTTACTCGCTTGGCTTGCTTGATGGCAGCACACGTCTCACAGTCATGAATAACTTGAGAAATACTGTCCATGGTTAGATCCACCCCTCGGTCTCGTGCCCACTTATAGGTGGCATCTCTACCCTGATGACCTGAGGCGTCGTGGGCCCACCGAGCTAGGAATAACTCTCCCTTGTGTTCCCAATCTAGGTCTATCTTTGACACTTCTATCTTTGCAGCCCGGTCTACCTGCTCATTGTTTTGGTGCTCCTCATTAGCTCTGCTCTTGGGGACATGGGCATCTACATGGCGGACCTTCACAGGTAGCTTCCCTACCCTGGTAGCGATGTCTTTCCACTCATCGGCAGCCCAAATCGGTTTTCTTCTACGTTGCCAGTTAGCTTCTTTCCACCTCTCCAGCCATCCCCACAGAGCATTGGCTACCATCCATGAATCAGTGTAAAGGTAGAGCCTTGGCCACTTCTCTCTCTCAGCAATGTCCAGGGCCAGTTGAACGGCCTTGAGCTCTGCAAGTTGGCTTGATCCACCTTCTCCTTCGGTAGCTTGAGCAACCTGTCGTGTGGGGCTCCATACAGCTGCTTTCCACTTTCGTTTCATTCCCACAATGCGACAAGAACCGTCAGTGAAAAGAGCGTAGCGCGTTTCTTCCGCTGGCAGTTCATTGTATGGTGGAGCTTCTTCAGCACGTGTCACTTCTTCCTCTTCATCAGCAAGACCAAAGTTTTCACCTTCTGGCCAGTTTGTAATTATTTCCAGAATCCCAGGGCGATTCAGTTTTCCAATATGGGCGCGCTGTGTGATCAGAGCAATCCATTTGCTCCATGTGGCACTGGTGGCATGGTGCATAGAGGGAACCTTTGCTTTGAACATCCACCCCAGTACTGGTAGTCGGGGTGCCAGGAGGAGTTGTGCTTCAGTGCCTATTACCTCTGAGGCAGCTTGGACTCCTTCATAGGCTGCTAAAATTTCCTTCTCTGTTGGGGTATAGTTAGCTTCAGACCCTCTGTAGCTTCGACTCCAAAATCCAAGTGGTCGGCCTCGAGTCTCCCCAGGCACCTTCTGCCAAAGGCTCCAGGACAAGCCATGGTTCCCGGCTGCAGAGTAGAGCACATTCCTCACCTCTGGTCCTGTCCTGACTGGGCCAAGGGCAACTGCATGAGCGATCTCCTGCTTGATCTGGGTGAAGGCTTGTTGCTGCTCAGGGCCCCAGTGGAACTTGTTCTTCTTACGGGTGACCAGGTAGAGGGGGCTCACAATCTGACTGTACTCAGGAATGTGCATTCTCCAAAAGCCTATGGCACCTAGGAAAGCTTGTGTTTCCTTCTTGCTGGATGGTGGAGACATTGCTGTGATCTTGTTGATGACATCAGTGGGAATCTGACGCCGTCCGTCTTGCCACTTCACTCCCAGAAACTGGATCTCTTGAGCAGGTCCCTTGACTTTGCTCTTTTTGATGGCAAAGCCGGCTTTCAGGAGAATCTGGATAATTTCCCTTCCTTTCTCAAACACTTCTGCTGCCGTCTTCCCCCATACAATGATGTCATCAATGTATTGCAGATGTTCTGGAGCCTCACCCTTTTCTAGTACACTCTGGATCAGTCCATGGCAGATGGTGGGGCTGTGCTTCCACCCCTGGGGCAATCGGTTCCAGGTATACTGCACTCCCCTCCAGGTGAAAGCAAACTGAGGCCTGCAATCTGCTGCCAGAGGAATGGAGAAAAATGCATTGGCAATGTCAATGGTGGCATACCACTTCGCTGCCTTGGACTCTAGCTCATACTGGAGTTCCAGCATGTCTGGCACAGCAGCGCTCAGTGGTGGAGTCACTTCATTCAATGCACGGTAGTCCACAGTCAATCTCCATTCTCCCTCAGATTTACGCACAGGCCAGATGGGGCTGTTG
Source organism: Haemorhous mexicanus (assembly GCF_027477595.1). Taxonomy (NCBI): domain Eukaryota; kingdom Metazoa; phylum Chordata; class Aves; order Passeriformes; family Fringillidae; genus Haemorhous; species Haemorhous mexicanus. Next base: position 14,972,297 of record NC_082356.1, on the reverse strand, counting down.
AAGGGTGAGTGGGTCTTGCTGACCACCCCTTGGCTCTCCAGCTCACGGATCATTTTGTGGATGGGGATCACGGCATCTCGATTCGTCCGATACTGCCGGCGGTGCACTATCGAGGTGGCAATTGGCACCTGTTGCTCTTCCACCTTCAGAAGTCCTACTGCAGATGGGTCTTCTGACAGTCCAGGCAAGGTGTTCAATTGCTTGACGCCCTCTGCCTCTACAGCAGCTATTCCAAATGCCCATCTGAATCCCTTTGGGTCCTTGAAATACCCACTTCGGAGGAAGTCTATGCCTAAAATGCATGGGGCCTCTGGGCCAGTCACAATAGGGTGTTTCTTCCACTCATTTCCAGTCAGGCTCACCTCAGCTTCCACCAAAGTGAAATCCTGGGATCCCCCTGTCACACCGGCAATAGAAACAGACTCTGCCCCCACATGTCTCGATGGGATTAATGTACATTGTGCACCAGTGTCGACCAAAGCTTCGTATTCTTGTGGTTCAGATGTGCCAGGCCAACGAATCCACACAGTCCAAAAAACACGGTTTTCCCTAGCCTCTACCTGGCTAGAGGCAGGGCCCCTCTAAGCCTGGTTATCCTTTTTTCCCTGGACATATGTCTTGGAGGTTCCTTCAAGGGCATCAAAAATATTGTCATTATCATCATATATGACAGTTCGGTTACTGGCTACTGGAGCTGCTTCCCTTTTGGAACTTCCTCTCTGAGTCTTCAGTTCACGCACCCGTTGTACCAGAGCAGCAGTAGGTTTTCCATCCCATCTCCTCATGTTTTCTCCACAATCACGCAGGAAGAACCACAGCTCAGCTCGTGGGGTGTACCTTCTCTCTCCATCTGGGGAGCGTCTGCGTTGGGCACCAGAACCTCTGATCTGTACTGCTGAGATTTGAAGAAGGTCTTCCTTAATCTCCTCTCTGAGCTTCTTGTGATTCTCCTCTATCTTATCCTCTAACCTCTGCAGACGTGTTTCCACTGCTGCGATTCTGGCATGTGTGGGGCCATGCACAGCGTCTGCATACGCTCGGAGTTTCTTTGCCATATCCAGCACGGTCTCCTCACCGTCATCTCGCTTCATTATTGCTAGAGCAGAAGCATATTCATGTGGCCCGAGTCGTACAAGTTTTCTCCACATTACAGATGTGCATGGTACCAAGTCTGGATTTACAGTGTTTACATCATCCGAGAAGACAATCTCTGCCACTGCCATTTCCCTCAAGCGTTGGATCCCTTGCTCTATGGTCTTCCACTGTGTTTGCTGCATATAGAGATCGTCTGCACACAGGTATCTTTGTGCAACACTTCCCAGGACCCGTGCCCAGAGGCTGTGAGGGTTAGCCCCCCTCATCATTCCTTGGTCAATGACAGGATCCTGTGACAGGGATCCCAAATGCCTGGCTTCACTGCCATCCAAAACTGTAGCCTCACCTGCAGCATCCCAGAGACGGACTAACCAACTAATTATGGATTCATCAGGTCGCCGGGTATAATCCTTCCTTAGGCCACGAAGGTCCTTCAGGGAATAGGACTCCATATTGGCTTCTGAAGCTGTATCAGTTTCATTAACTTTGGGCTTTTTATCAGTAGTTGGTGGTGAGGGTCCTTCCCCTGGATCATCATCGTCAGTCACTGGCCGATTGGTTTTGCTCGTGTACTTCTTTCCTGCAGCAACTGCCAGTGGCTTAGGCTTACTGTCTGGTTCAGCTCCAGCCTGAGCAGCTGGAGTGTTGGCTGCAGCCTGAGTGATTGGAGTAGCTGCTGCTTTATCTCCCTGCCTGCCTGCCTCTGTCTGCTGCCCTTTAGTATCTAGCAGGGTGCGATAAGCGTAGGCCAGGGCCCAGCTTATTGCAATGAGACTTTTTTCCTTACAGTCACCATGGCATTTCTCTTTCAGGTATTTTCCCACCTCAGCTGGGTTCTGAATTTGTTCACATGGAAAATCCCAGTCTACAGGATCAGAAAATTCCTTCAGGGTTTGGCCCATATTTTCCCATTCTCCACACCACTCATCATTTTTCATGCCTGAGTCTACTTCTGGGTCAGGGGTCTTGTCAGCTCCTCTGGACATCTCAGCCCTCATTCTAGAGAAGCTGCAGACCATATAGAGGAAGCTTACCACATTAAATGCCAGAAACATGGTCTCCTTAACAGTCAGGGGAAACTGAACATTCTCAAAAAGTGACATAACAGATTCAGAGGAGAAGAAGGAAAGGAAAGGCTGGAAAGTCTCATTTCCTGCTCCTCCTCTAACAAACTGGGTGCAATTACTAATAAATTCCCAAAACATACTGCCGGAACTAGGACGCGGGGTAGGACGAAGAAACCATACACCATACATATTGTAAGCAGACTCCAGCAACCTTGTAAATGCCCTATAAATCATTATCACCAAGGCCAGCAAAATAGCTATTCCAATCCGTGCCCCTGTACTGTGAAACTTACGTCTTAGGGACAGTAATCCTAGTGACCAGAAAGGTACTGAAACCTCAAAAAGGCTTATAGACCAGAACCACATGAAGGCCTCCACCCCAAGAGATATTATGAAATCAAGCAACATGGCTACTGACTGCTTTAACTCACTACAGAGCAAGCACAACCAACATGCAATCAATAATGTTTTTTTCCACTTTCTCGAGCCACGCGTTGGGCGCCAATTGATGTGTTTGTCCTGGTTCAGGGCAAATTTGGGAGAGAACCCCCAAAGGGCCCCCCTAGGAAATCGGATTCTACCACCCCTCCCCCAACCGGTCCAGGAGAAAATACTTCCTTGGAGAAAAGTGGAAAAAAACTATTTATTAAACAAGAAAACTTAATATTAAACAATAAAACCCCTTGCTGCTCCAAAGGAGATGACACACCCAGAAAGTCCCGTCCCCAGATTCCAGTTCAGCTCACTCAGTCCCTTATCAGTCCCTCCGGCGCTGGAAATGCCGTGGCCCAGGCCCGGCCCGGCCCACCGAGGCGAGCTGCTGGTGCTCTTATGGTTGTTCAGTCCAGAGCAGGTGTCAACAGGTCCAGAGAAAGGGGAAAAAAGGGAAAAAAAAGCGCAGTCCAGGGAACTTCTTTGCCTCAGCTAGCTAAACTAACTAAAAAAGCAAGGAAAAAAAAAAGTGCCCTGTCCCGCCGTCTGCTCATCCGCAGAAAAACACACAGTCCAGAAGCAGGAATGTGTAGGAGTGAGTTCAGTGTCTGAAAACAAACTGCGCGCCTCCTCTCCCCCCCTCAATCCTTGGAGCAAGTCTTAAAGGTGCAAAACTTACTATTCAGCATAAACGGAATGAGACGATTGGGGATAAAAGCATCATATAGTCAACCTAGGACATCTTATTAATTGTATTCTTAGCAATTTGGTTAGTTTACAGCATCTTAAAGGGAGAGATGCAGAAGAAAACATCCTGGAACCAGAAAATAATAAAGGCACTGACACGAGATCCACGCCCACTATCTTTTGGTTCTCCAGCCCGTGATAGCATCCACGACAACGTTTACATCAACCCTGGATTTGAAGAACATCAAGTATAAATTGAGAAGTAAAGGACTGTAGCAAGTGAAAACATTTACACCTATAGTGAAGTGAAAATGCTTTCAGAGGTGGGAGAATGATACTGGGGCCCTGGGAAAATGTTAAAATAGACTCTGAAATGTCAGGCTTTGTTTTGCACCTGTGTAAGCAGAATGATAAATGATATAATTGTTAGATGTGATGATTGTTCAGTAATTAAATATAATTATTGTATAACCATAAGAAGAATCATGAGAAACTATGTTGGAAATCGAAGGGGGGCTATGCTTGGCTGAAATCTATGTATATAGTAGAACAATATAAGTTTAATAATTAACAAGAACGTTATATAACGGCAGAATAAAAAAACATGTTCATCTCGAATGTATCATCGGAGTCAGATTTGGGTTTGTACCCCTGACACACAGAACTCTTCAATAAAAGCACCTGCAGATAATCATTTTCTGTGATTATGTGTTTCTGAACACTAACAGTGGTACCCACTGTGAAAGCCAATGCCAGTGTTGCGAGTAAAACATTTCTAGAATCCCATTATGCGATGGTAAACAGGATGGATTCAGACTGGGGAACTCATTTCACATCGAAGATATGAAAATCAAGACCTTTCTGTTGTATTTTGATAAGGTCTTAATAAACTATTCAAATTTTTGATAGTGAAAAATCAAATCTCACATGGGGTTGGGGAATGTGAGGTAAGGTTGTCTACACTGGATCAGCTCCAAGGTACAATTTCCCTGACCTGGCCAGACCTCCTTAGAAGAGACCCTGGATCAATATCCATCACAGAATGATGCAATCAACTTTCCTCTAAAGAGAACAGTAATAAAATACACTCTTTAAAATAGGATTACATATTTCTTACAAGCTCTTTGAAATATTTCTCCATAAGAGCAAAAGGAAAACTTCCTAAAGAACTAACTAGACCAGAGGGAAATCAAGGCAGAGCCATGGTTTGTCAGGACTTGCTTGATCCTAATGAGCCCTGTGGTGCATTTGGAGCAGAGCTCTGGAACCTCAGGGCTTGAGAGGAGATTGCACAAACCGTGGCAGGAGTCAAAGTCACAAGAAAACCACAAAGTGACTCAAAGCATGAATGGGTCCCACTGAGGTCCATCCCCAACACAGGCTCCTCATGGACTCCTTGGAGGAGAGAATTGGAGGCCAGGATTGCAGACAAAACTTCTCAGAGATTCAGTGTGGACAGGAAAATTCAAAGTACCTTAAAAAACCTTGAGTATCTCAAAGCATTAATGAGCCCAACTGAGTGTCAGTCCAAAGCTCTCAAGGGACTCGTTAAAGCAGATAATTGGGGCCATGATTGCAAAAACCTCTCCCAGAGTCTGTATCCAAAGGGAAACACCAAGTACCTTAAAAGAACTGAAGTACCTTGAAGCATTAATGAGCCCCACTGAGTGCTGTTACTGACAAAGCCTCTCCAGGGACTAATTACAGCAGATAATTGGAGGCCATGACTGCACACAGCTCTCAGAGATTCCAAGGCAAAAGCCAAACCCAAAGTCCTTTGAAAAACCTGCAGTCCCTGGGAGCAATAAAGAGCCCCCAGGGCCATTCCTGAGCAAGGCTCCCCAGGGACTCCTTCCAGCAGATCCTTCAGGTCACTGGGATGTGGGCTGGGGGGGGATGCTGAGGGCAGGACAAGGGGCTGACAGTGCTCAGCCTGGCTGGGGCTGTGCCAGGAGGCCCCAGTGCCTCAGGACAAGGTGTCTCCTCCCAGCCCTTGCTGGCACAGACCTTGCTGTGGCCCAGGACACACAGACTTGGCTTCTCTTTGTCCCCGCCTGTCATCACTGCCTCCAGTTCTCTGCTCTGCCTGGGCCCTGGGGACACTTTCTCAGTGGTGTCCCTCAGTGGGACCCATTAAAAGTCCAAGAAACTTTGGAGTTGCATTCTGAGTTGGAGTTCTGGAGAGGTTTCTTCAGCTCCCTCTCAGGGACTGATGTTCAGGGCCTGAGCACAAAGCCCCAGAGGCTCATTAAAGTCCTTGTGCTGTGTCTGTGCTGCTGAGCTGGGCTGGGCTCCTGGCACAGAGGCAGCTCCTGGTAACCAAGAAGACCTTCAAAAGCACATTTCTCTTGATGAGCAGCTCTTCTCCCAGCCCAGCAGGGCTGGGGCACTGCCTGCAGCCACCCTGGGCACAGCACAGAGGCACAGAGAGCTTCAATCAGTCAGGGCTGGGAAGGTGCTGAGAAGTGCCTGGGGCACAATCACTGCCAGCCCTTGGCACAGGAACCTCTGGCTGCAGGACAATGCAGCTGCAGCTCCTGGAGCCATCTCCTAAAGCTGGAACATCCCAATGCCTGCAGACTCTGTGAGTACAACTCTTACTTTTTCTGGTGCAGGGCAGGTGAAATGTTCATGAAATTCTGACATGCTGAGGGGTTTTGATCAGTCATGGAATGTTTCCAAGACAAGGATTTTGATAAAAATAATGAAATTTCTTAAGACTTTGTATTCAGTTTCCTGCTACTGGAGAGTGGCCGGGAGGAGGGTATAAATATGAAAGGCAAAATATGAATTCTAAATTATGAATTCTGACAAGTGCCTGCGACATCCGCACTGTTACTTTTAGTGATCACTAGGTTCACAGGAGAACCCTAATGTATTTTCAGCCACACAGACTATGGACAGCAGTAGCATCACCTTTTCTGGACCCATCAGGCTCAGTTTGAGCTGTTCTTTCTCCAAGCTGAAAACAGAACCTGTCCCCAGCCAGTGCCCTACAAACTGTCAGAATTCTGTCAGGCCAAAGAGAGTGCACAGAGACTGGGGTCTGTGAGTGCTAGCACAGAGAGATCAGGCACAGAGAAACACCTGAAGGAGGAAAATTTCCAGGAAGCAGAGGGAAGATCAGGCCGTGAGAGAAAACAAAACCCAGAAATGCTGGGTCAGGGAGAGTTTAGAGACATCCACAGGATCCCCTGCAGTGCAGCCCCTCCCTCTGAACAAGCCCCCTCCCTCCTGTGCCCCCAGCCAAGCCTCTGCCCTCAGGGCTGGGGCTCCAAGGCGTGCAGCCCCTCCTGTGCAGGCAGAGCTGCAGCAGAGCCGTGGGGCGGTTCTGCAGCCCCGGGCCCAGTTCCCTCTGCAGATCTCAAGGCTGGGAGCAGCTGCCTGGCCCTGGGGCTCTGGCAGGGGGCACAGCTGGCTCAGGGCAACGCTGTCCCCAGTGCCTGGCTCTGGGCAATGCTATCAGTGCAGCCAGGGAAGGAGCTGCATCTCCCTTCATCCAATGCCAGCATAAGGACACTTGGAAGTCTCCCTGAGATTTCAGTGCAAGCTGGGAGCTTCAATCCAGGGTGCAAACCTGTCCTAGAGCATCTCTGATTTCTAAGATTGATGGGGAAAGGCAGAGGTGTTGTGACACTGAAAATGCTGCTGGGTTGGTGAAATGAGCAACCTGAGTCCTTGGCTACAATTGTGGAGCTGGGCTGCGGTGGATCCATCTGCTCTCAGCAGTGCCTGGTGACATTTTAAGGGAAACATGGGAAGGTGATCAACTTCCACCAGCGAAAGGTTAAAGCCCAGGGAAACTCTGAACAGGTCAGAATGACAGACCATCTCCCCTCACTCTCCACACATCACTTTGCCACTCGGAACTTACTCTGTTCTCCCTGGGGGCAGGAGAAATTCTGAGGGTTTCTCATATCCAAGAATATCAGAATATCAGTAGAGATATGGGGAAGCTTAAAAAGAAAATGCCAGAACTCAAAAACACTAAACACTGTGTCTGTGCATAGCAGGGGAGGGTATATGGGAAATGGTTTTGAATTTGATTACAGATATCTCCTCTAGTCTTCACTGTCCTTTTTCTTCATGAACAGGTCCCCAAGTGCAGCGACAGCAAATGTCCAACAGCAGCTCTATCAGGCACTTCCTCCTGCTGGCATTGGCAGACACGCGGCAGCTGCAGCTCCTGCACTTCTGCCTCTTGCTGGCCATCTCCCTGGCTGCCCTCCTGGGCAACGGCCTCATCATCAGCGCCGTAGCCTGCGGCCACCACCTGCACACGCCCATGTTCTTCTTCCTGCTCAACCTGGCCCTCACTGACCTGGGCTCCATCTGCACCACTGTCCCCAAAGCCATGCACAATTCCCTCTGGGACACCAGGACCATCTCCTACACAGGATGTGCTGCTCAGGTTTTTCTGATTATCTTCTTCCTTGGAACAGAGCTTGCCCTCCTGACCATCATGTGCTACGACCGCTATGTGTCCATCTGCAAACCCCTGCACTACGGGACCCTCCTGGGCAGCAGAGCTTGTGCCCACATGGCAGCAGCTGCCTGGGCCAGTGCCTTTCTCTATTCACTGCTGCACACGGCCAATACATTTTCCCTGCCCCTGTGCCATGGCAATGCCCTGAGCCAGTTCTTCTGTGAAATCCCACAGATCCTCAAGCTCTCCTGCTCCAAATCCTACCTCAGGAAACTGGGGCTTCTTGCTGTTAGTGTCTGTTTAGCATTTGGCTGTTTTGTGTTCATTGTTTTCTCCTATGTGCAGATCTTCAGGGCCGTGCTGAGGATCCCCTCTGAGCAGGGCCGGCACAAAGCCTTTTCCACCTGCCTCCCTCACCTGGCTGTGGTCTCTCTGTTCATCAGCACTGGCACATTTTCTCACCTGAAGCCCCCCTCCATGTCCTCCCCATCCCTGGATCTGGCCCTGTCAGTTCTGTACTTGGTGGTGCCTCCAGCCCTGAACCCCCTCATCTACAGCCTGAGGAACCAGGAGCTCAAGGATGCCCTGAGAAAAATGATGACTATATCTTTTCAGAAACAATAAAGTCTCTTTTTTCTGCTTCATTACCTTCAGAATGTAAATCTTTACAATCTCAGCCTTTTTTTCCTTGTTGTGCATTTTTTCATTGGGACCTTTTCTTATTTTTTTCTAGTGTTCTAATGTTTTTAATAAATTTCTCTAGTACTAAGCTGAGCATTTCTAAATGAACATCTACTTTTCTTGTGTAACACAAGGACTTTCAAGAGGCTTGTCTCCTGTGCATTTCAATAAAAACCAGTGGCTGTCCTGAGTTGTGTGTCCAAGGCATTTCCTGAGCCTTTCTCTGGCTCTGCAGGGGCAGTGCCTGTGAGCAGAGGTGGAGGGAAGAGACTCCCAGCACAGCTGCACGGCCAAGGACAACGGCCCTGCCTCTTTCCACATCTGCTCCTCCCAGCTCCACATCCCCCTTCCCAACCCTTCTGTGGGTGCAAGGCCAGAGTGCTCTGGCAGCTTGGTCACTGTCCTGCTGCATGTCCGTGCTGTGACCACAGGCAGGGCCAGGCCATGAGCTCTGCTGGGACAGAGCTGGGCTCCAGCACAGCAGCCCCAGCAGCAAAGGGCATCTCCTGAATGCAGGGGAGGAAGTGTTTGTTCTCCTCCAAAGTCACTCTCAGGACTCTCAAGAGGTTCCATGTGTTCCTTGTTCTCCCAGGGCTCAGTGGGCTGAGATCAGGGTCCCACTGGGGCTGGGGCCTTCAGGGGACTCAGGTCTGGGTCAGGTTTTGCTTGCTGGTGGCCGAAACAAATGAAAACCTCTTGTTCGTTACAAAATAAAAATTGTGGTTAAGTGCCTGTTTAATTCATGTAGCTTGCACAATTGCTTGCACAATTTTTTTGCTTGCATAATCGCGTGGTAATCATAAGATCTTAAGTAAGTTTTATAAAAAAAAAAAGGCAAAGCTTTTTACTAAATATGAAATCAGGTCAAAGGACATAACCGAGGAAGACTACCAAGACCTTCATCATCGACCACCAGGAGGCGAGAGAAGACCCCCTAGCAACAATCAACGCAGGCGCAGAGTGCTTCAGGATGACATAGTAGTCCGGAAGCATTAGGAACTTAAAAAGGGGGGTCCTTGGGGATGAGGGTGCGGCAGTTGGTGGAGAGGAGACTCCCCTGCCGTCCAGCACTGAAGCTTTTGCTTATGCTGTATGCCTTGAATGAATAAATTCAAATTGGAAATTTCACTCCTTTTGAGTCCATTCATAACAAATTGGTGCCGTGACTCGGATACGGGAGTTGAATTGGATAAGTTGTTCCAGAGAGGGAGGCGCCCCACCTAACCTATTTCGGTGGCCCCTCTGGACGACCTCCACCTCCCTATCCGACGAACCTAAAACTATACTCATAAGCAAAAGGGAGACACCGGTGAACCCCTTAATCCTCTGTGCACAGGGTCCGGACGAAGACGCAGGACACGTGAGTATTTGCGAATTGGGATCCCGGAGTGCGGGGGCACTCCGGAGGAACGGGATTTGTCCGGTTGGGGTTGGGATCCCGGAGTGCAGCAATGTGATGTGTGAATGAGAGGAGGACTGGTAGCCAGATCTTCCAAGCAATTGCGGACCTTCCAGTAGTGCGGTTCCCGCAAACCCGCGAGGGCTCGGGCCACGAAAGAGGGGAAGCGAAAGATACGTGTGTGTAAGAAGGCACTCCGGAAGAATGGGACAGGGGAAGAGTAAGCCCCCTGTACGGGTTAAGCTCCCCCCCATTCCAATGGACAGCCCTCTGGGATACACTATTGTGTAGAAGTTTGGGGCGGGAAAGAAATTTCTAAGAATGTATATTGGCCCATCTTCGGATCGTCGGAAGATTGGGTAAGACAGACATTAAATATTTGGGTAAACTCTAAAGAACATACCTCGCTAGAAGAAAGCGAGTATGCAGAAATTTGGGTGTCTAAACCAGAAGTATACATCTTTAAGTTAACTGAGGAAAATAGGGAACTGAATAAGAAAAAGGAGAAAAAGGGAAAAGGAGATGAAATTATAATGGTACCCCCTCCTTATGTTCCACCCCCACCTCCTCCAGTGCCAAATGCACCGGTGCCCCCATCTCAAAGTAATGATAGTGATTCGGACCAATCAGATTACAGGGGTCCAATCACCAGGAGTCGAACTAAGAAGCAACAGACGGGGCTTTTTCCCTTAAGGGAAATGCCGATGGGGGGTCCGCAGGCAGGAATAGGATTTATTTCAGTCCCCCTGAGTTCGACTGATGTTCGAGAATTCAAAAAAGAAATGGGACATTTACTAGAAGATTCTTTAGGAGTAGCTGATAAGGTAGATCAATTTTTGGGTCCAAACATGTATACATGGGAAGAACTCCAGTCGATTTTAACAATTTTATTTTCGGCTGAAGAACGAAATATGATTAGGAGGGAGGGAATGCGTATTTGGGATGCGCAACACGCCCAGGGTCCCGCTGCGGATACTAAGTGGCCCCTGCAAAATCCGCAATGGGATCATCAAAACCCAGCCCATCGAACGCATATGCAGGATTTAAGAACTATTATAATCCAAGGAATTAGGAAATCAGTCCCAAGGGGCCAGAATATAGATAAAGCCTTCAACGATAGGCAGAAAAGAGATGAATCACCCACAGATTGGTTAAAAAGGTTAAAACGAAACTTCCAGCTATACTCCGGTATGGATCCTAATGGACCAGCCGGACAAGCTTTTTTAAAGGTACATTTTGTTTCAAAATCATGGGAAGATATTAAAAAAAAAAAAAAAAAAAATACAAAAGCTTGAAGATTGGCAAGACCGAGGGCTGGATGAACTTTTAAGGAAAGCACAGAAAGTGTATGTTAGGAGAGAAGATGAGAACTATCGGAAGCAAGTTAGACTGATGGTGGCAGCAACAAGCGAGAATAGAAGGAATGAAAGAGAAGAGAGGAGGTTTGGGAATCCCAGAAAGGGAGAGCCCAAAGAGACAGCAAGACAAAGGATTTGTTTTTATTGTGGAAAAAGAAGGCATTTTTAAAAAGGAATGTAGGGTGAGGATTAAAGATGAAAAAGAATTCCTGATGGATTAGGGGGGTCAGGGGCTCTATTTATTGGGGACCCGAGAAACACCTAAAGAGCCCTTGATAAAACTTAAGGTGGGTCCCCAACACCAGGAAATACCTTTCCTGGTAGACACTGGGGCCGAGAGGTCAACTATTCAGTTTTTACCAAAAGGATGTAATTTGTTTAAAGAGGTTGCAACCGTTATTGGGGCAAAAGGGGAACCATTAGAAGTAAAAATTATTAAGGATATAATAATAAAAACAGATCTTAAAATAGGGATAGGGGATTTCTTGTTGGTTCCCGAATCAGAATATAATTTATTGGGTCGAGATATGATTATTGAACTAAAAATTAAGATTGATGTGGAAGAAAAAGAACTTAAAATAAAACTTTGTCCTCTGCGAGTGGAGGATAAGGCAAAAATCAATCCCGAAGTATGGTACACTCCTAAAAGTGTTAGGCAGTTAAAAATCACTCCTTTTACGGTAACCATTAAGAATCCAGAGGCTCCGATTAGAATAAAGCAATACCCTTTGTCTCTGGAAGGGCGGAAAGGATTAAAACCTGAAATCGATAGATTATTGGACAAAGGGCTACTGGAACCCTGCATGTCTCCTTTTAATACGCCCATTCTTCCCGTCCGGAAGCCAAATGGTACTTACCGTCTAGTGCATGATTTAAGAGAAATAAACAAACGCACAGTAGCCCGATTTCCGGTAGTGGCTAACCCATATACACTCTTGAGTAAAGTGGGGCCAGATAACTTGTGGTACAGTGTGGTAGACCTAAAGGATGCCTTTTGGGCATGTCCCCTGGCAAAGGAAAGCCGAGACTATTTTGCCTTCGAGTGGGAAGATCCAGATACTGGGCGGAGACAACAATTGAGGTGGACTGTATTACCACAGGGGTTCACGGATTCTCCTAATTTATTTGGGCAAGCTTTAAAACAAATTTTACAAGATTATCAAACAGACGCAGGAGTCACATTAGTGCAATATGTGGATAATTTGCTTTTGGCCAGAAAACAAAATGAGGAAGTGAGAAAAGAAAGCATTAAATTATTAAATTTTCTGGGCCTAAAAGGATTAAAGGTTTCAAAGGCGAAACTACAGTTTGTAGAAGAGGAAGTCAAGTACTTAGAACATTATTTGACAAAAGGGGAAAAGAGGATTGATCCAGAAAGAATTCAGGCAATTCTGGCATTACCGATCCCCAAGAATAAGAGGCAAATCCGGCAAATTTTAGGCCGAACAGGATATTGTCGACAATGGATCGATAATTACAGTGCAAAGGCAGCCTTTTTATATCAAAAGTTAACACAAGAAGGAATTTTAAAATGGAATCAGGAGGACACTGAGAAACTTCAAATACTGAGGGAGAGCCTAATGCATGCACCGGTGCTTAGTCTCCCAGACACAAACAGACCCTTTTTCCTGTTCATAAATGTAAGTGGAGGAATTGCGTTCGGGGTATTAACCCAAGATTGGGCAGGGAAAAAGAAACCTATTGGGTACCTATCTAAGCTCCTAGATCCTGTAAGCAAAGGGTGGCCCACGTGTTTGCAAGCAGTGGTAGGATGCGCCTTGTTAGTAGAAGAAGCACGAAAAATTACTTTTAACAGTACATTGAGGGTAATGTCTCCCCATAACATTAAGGGGGTGCTTCAGCAAAAAGCTGACAAATGGATATCTGATGCTCGACTCCTCAAATACGAAGGGATCCTAATAGAAGCCCCAAATTTAACAATTGAAACCACAGCTCTGCAAAACCCAGCTGAGTTCCTATATGGAGAATGGGGCGCAGAACCATTAGAACATGATTGCATAATCACTATAGAGGAACAAGTAAAAATAAGACCCGATTTGGAAGAGGAAGAATTAGACACAGGAGAAAAGTTATTTGTAGATGGTTCCTCAAGGGTTAAAGAAGGGACAAGGAAATCAGGGTATGCTATTAGGGGACCTGAGTTACAAATACTAGAGTCAGGGCCACTAGATAAATCTTGGTCGGCCCAAGCATGTGAACTATACGCCTTACTGCGCGCATTAAATTTTTTGGAAGGAAAAGAGGGAACTATCTTTACAGATTCCAAATATTGTTATGGAATAGTACATACATTTGGAAAAATATGGGAAGAAAGGGGGCTGGTCAATTCTCAAGGGAAAGATTTAGTTCACAGGAATCTTATTGCAGAAGTTTTAAAAGCACTAAGGAAACCCCGAAGGTTGGCAGTAGTCCATCTAAAAGGGCACCAACGGGGATTAGATTTGCAGAGTAGGGGAAATAATGCAGCGGATCAAGAAGCAAAGCGAGCAGCACTGCGAATCCTGACCCTGAAGGGAGACAAAGACATCACTGATTTAAAAAGCCAGGACCAAATTATAAAATTTAGGGAAGAAGAAAAGAAAAAGCTGCTAGAAATCGGAGCAACCGAAAATTCTGAAGGGAGGTGGTTTCTATCTGATGGAAGGGAAGTATTACCGAAAGTTATGGCCTATAGATTACTAGAAAGAGTTCATCAGAAGACCCATTGGGGATCACAAGGATTAGTAGATTATTTTGTCACCAAATACTTGAGTATGGGGATTTGGGACAAGGCTAAACAAGTAACTAGAAGTTGCCTTTTGTGCCTACAAACAAATAGGAAGAACCTAAGAAAGTTGCCAGAAGGAGGGCGACCTATGGAAAAAAGACCTTTTTCGCATATTCAAGTAGATTTTACTGAACTCCCGAAGGTAGGAAGGATAAAATATCTGTTAGTCCTGGTAGATCACCTTACTCACTTTGTAATAACATTCCCGACCCCGAGGGAAACTGCTAAAGTAGTTGTGAAAGTATTACTAGAAGAAATAATTCCTCGATATGGGGTCCCAGAAGTTATAGAATCAGATCGGGGACCACACTTTACATCTCAGGTAACCCAGAACCTAGCCAAGGCCCTTGGAGTAAAATGGGAACAACATACTCCATGGCATCCTCAAAGTTCAGGACGAGTAGAAAGAATGAATGGAGAAATAAAGAAACAACTAACTTAGTTAGTAATGGAAACAAAAATGTCCTGGGTAAAATGTGTCCCTTTAGCCCTATTAACTATACGGACCAGACCTTGAGTGGCTATGGGGATATCTCCCTTTGAAATGCTGTATGGAATGCCATACAATTTTGAGGGACCTCAGGAGCATCCAGTTATTAATAATCAATGCATGAATAAATACTTAGCAGAATTGAACAAATTTAAAAAGACTTTATGGAAAAAAGGGATGCTTGCACAAAAACCCCCCTTAGATTTTACCTTACACCAAGTGCAACCAGGGGATTGGGTGTTGGTCCGAAGTTGGAAAGAAAACCCCTTGATACCAAAGTGGGAAGGACCTTACCAAGTACTTATTACAACAGATGCAGCAGTCCGAACTGTTGAGAAAGGGTGGATTCACGCTAGCCGTATCAAAGGACCAGTAAAACCCCCGGACAACTGGAAGGTTGGCAGTGTCCCTGGAGAAACCACGATTAAATTAAAGCGAACTTCATGATTTGGACCATAGCCTGGGTAGGGGACAATCAATATCTTCAAGACCTCTTAACAAGAAACAGGCAATCACCGGGATATTGTAAAAGATTAGAGGACAAACTGGGAAAGCCTTACTTTAAGTCTCCTCGCCTCGAATATAAAGGACAAACCTGGGGAGGGGAGTCAGCTAGATGTGAAGAAATAAGACTCAAATGTAATTATTTAGGCTGTGATTGTTACCCATTTTTATGCTTTTCTTGTATGCTGTGTTTTAAACCGTGGTGGACTCATTGTCAGAAAGGACAGGTTCCTAGGGGCATTTGCAGCCCCTGTTATACTAATGAAAGGAGACTAACTTCTACAATCCTTAATTATAAAATAAACTCAGGGGAAATGAAGCTTGGGTCAGATCAGTGGTGGGAGATCTTCTCAAAGGGTATAAACCCCGAGTGGTTCTGTTATCACTCAAACGGACCGGCCCCCTTCCTCCTAGACATTCTCGAAGTGGTGTGCAGGAGAAGTATTCCCACCATACGGTGTGATATCCCACTAATAAAAGCCAGAAACTGGGCTGCTAGTAAAAGGAAGTGGGAGCAAGAATACCAAAACTGGGCTGCTAGCCTAGAGAGAAGGTGGGGAAGAGACAATCATAATTATCCGACTCCTGAAGAATACCCCTGCTGCCGAGAAGATGGTCACCCTCGAGGCTCGCAGCAACCGAGTCGTCGAGCGAGGCAGAGGGGTAATAGACCGTGGAGACAATCGGGAGTCTCGACCCCTCCGTGGGAAGTTCAGGAGATGCTGGCAGTCCTACCGCAAGATTGGTGAGCCACCACTAAGGGAAGGGAAACGGGAAAAAGAAAAGACAACAAATGAGTCCTATTCCAACCATGTGGACCACCCGGTTTGGACAAAGCTAATACTGATGTGTATAGTGATTAGGATATCCTGTGCTCAGACCCATGAACCCTTTAAGTGGTCCCTAATTAGATGGGAAGATCAGAAAGTTTTAGAAACAAAATTTACTTCAGGAAAACCTAGCTTTTTGCTTATATTGTGCGACATTATACCTGTGGAACCATGTTTGAATCAAAATAACTACTACTTTTGCCCAAGCTCAAATCCTGGAAAGAGTTATTGTAATTATCCTGGGCATTATTACTGTGGTTACTGGGGTTGTGAAACTATTTCTTCAGGATGGGGTAGCACTGATAAGTTTATCACCACTGGGTGGGGACCTTTCGGGTGCACGACACCAAGTCTGATTGGCGGAATAGAAGCAGAAGAAAGCCTAGAAGACAGTAACTGCGATCACATTTACATCAATATTACTGTCTTGGTTTGGATAAGACAGGTGCCTGCTAAAGAAGGCAGGAGCTTCCCCTGAAATGGAGAATGCAAACCCTCCCCACCCCTCCAAATTGCTATGAATTTTAAATTAAGGGGCTCTCAGGCAACAAAAAAAATACGGGAGCAGGAAATAACAGTTCTTTAATAGGGAAGGGGGGAAAAAACATAAAATGATAAAATAAAAACAATGCAGTACACTAAAATGACAGAGTCAGAACTCAACCTGACACCCTGTTGGTCAGGGTGCTGGCAGCAGTCCAGTTGGAAAAGTGGCTGCAGTCCTCCTGAGGTGTCAGGTGTGGTTCTGTTGGAGCAGGGGGTCCTGTAGAAAAAGGGTGATTCTTCCTCCGCAGATCCGTGGAAGTAGAAGCAGCTGCTGTTCCTCTGGTGAATCCAGTGGAGAAGCTGTGCTAGTGTGTCAGAATCTCCTGATTATATCTGGATAGCAATGCTCGGCTCCTCCCTCTGGGTGGAGCATCTCACAATGGGATGTTACAGTTCTTATCAGCCATGCAGTGACATTCAATAGCCTCTTATCACGGGATGCCCCCTGCTGAGGGAGGAGTGATTGTGATCTCGCAGGGAGAGAGATAAGGGGAAATTGCCCACTTAACACCTAGACAACTGCCATACAGATGGTAATAGAATACATCCTGCCTTGCAATCCAGAACAATTACCAATCCCGATGATTCTGTGTGGTTACTAGGGAAGATGTGGGGGGCTAGACTTTACGAGCCAGGAAGAAGAGATAGAGGGGGACATTTCCTGATAAAGAAGAGTCCTATACCTAATGACCCACCAGAAGCTGTGGGACCAAATCGAGTGATAAGTAATAAGATGGTTACAGAACAGGAAGATGATTTCAGCATTGATGTAAACTTTACACTTCCAACCCCTACATCCAGTTCACTAGGAATGGGAGATGACAATTTATGGAAAATTTTGCGGGCCACATTTAAAGTACTGAACGAAACCCACCCAAATTTGACATCAGACTGTTGGCTATGCTACACACTCAAACCCCCTTTTTATGAGGCAATAGGAATCACGGCAAAAGCTAGGAAAATAAATGGCACCAACCCTGCAAGATGCCTGTGGAAGAAAGAGAATACTCAGAAAGGAATAACTTTAGCAAAAGTCACAGGGAAGGGGAGATGTGTAGGACAAGTACCCCCAGAAAAACACCACCTGTGTGCTGAGTATGAGAAACTCAGAGATCTAGCAAAGCCAGCACAATGGCTACTCCCGGCAATGAACACAAAATGGGTTTGCAATACTTTAGGAGTCACTCCTTGTATAAATATAGAAAAATTTAACAGGACCAGTGAATTCTGTGTTCAAGTGTTAATCGTGCCCAGGATAACTTACCACTCACCCGACTACGTTTATGATCAATATCAGGGGCCAGGACACCACTTAGTAAAAAGGGAAGTTTTCACTACTCTCACGGTAGCTATGTTATTGGGAGTCGGAGCAATTGGAACAGGAACAGGAGTAGCCTCATTAGTACAACAACATAAAGGGTTTCAGGAACTTAGACTATCTGTAGATGAAGATTTGAAGAGAATCGAAGAATCCATGAGATCTTACAGAATCCTTAGATTCCCTGGCAGAAGTAGCATTACAAAATAGGCGAGGACTAAACCTTCTATTCTTACAACACGGAGGGCTATGCATGGCTTTACGAGAGGAATGTTGCTCATACGTCAACAAGAGTGGGGTCATCCGAGACTCAATGGCAAAACTTAGAGAAGGGATAGAGCAGAGGAAAAAAAAAAGAGAGGCTCAACGAAGCTGGTATGAAGCTTGGTTCAATTACTCCCCCTGGCTTACTACTTTGTTGTTAACTATTGCAGGACCAGTAATACTGTTAATGTTAGGACTTACGTTTGGACCTTGTCTTTTTAATAAAATAGTAAATATTGTTAAAGGGAG
The DNA here is from genome assembly GCF_027477595.1 of Haemorhous mexicanus. Classification (NCBI taxonomy): domain Eukaryota; kingdom Metazoa; phylum Chordata; class Aves; order Passeriformes; family Fringillidae; genus Haemorhous; species Haemorhous mexicanus. The sequence continues at coordinate 14,954,163 of NC_082356.1, read as the reverse complement.
GCTAGAAGCAGCTCGCCTTATGGTGATACGCTCAGAATACGAAAATTTGCGAGAAGCCGAAGGGGGACAATACTTAGAACTAAGTCGATACGCATTAGCTAGGTTTGACGAACAAGAGGATGAAAAAGAAAGGGGGGATTGAAACAGATGAAAACCTCTTGTTCGTTACAAAAATTGAAATTGTGGTTAAGTGCCTGTTTGATTCATGTAAGCTTGCACAATTGCTTGCACAATTTTTTTCTTGCATAATCGCGTGGTAATCATAAGATCTTAAGTAAGTTTTATAGAAGAAAAAGGCGAAGCTTTTTACTAAATATGGAATCAAGTCAAAGGACATAACCGAGGAAGACTACCAAGACCTTCATCATCGACCACCAGGAGGCGAGAGAAGACCCCCTAGCAACAATCAACGCAGGCGCAGAGTACTTCAGGATGACATAGTAGTCCGGAAGCATTAAGAACTTAAAACGGGGGTCCTTGGGGATGAGGGTGCGGCAGTTGGTGGAGCGGAGACTCCCCTGCCGTCCAGCGCTGAAGCTTTTGCTTATGCTGTACGCCTTGAATTAATAAATTCAAATTGGAAATTTCACTCCTTTCGAGTCCATTTATAACACTTTCAGTTTCAAAACCAGGAAGAGAGTTTTGAATGCTGGATAACTGTGAGGAAATCCAAAACCCTGGCACAAAGCATCCTCGAAAACCAATTCCATGCACTCCCATATGTACGAATCAAGGAAATGCAACACATCAGGGAAAAAGCCATAGTATTTTGTCCATCTGAAAAACTCATGGAAATGTCTCTTCACCCTAGGAAATCTCTATTCATGACCCCATTTCTGCCAGAGGGCAATAATTATCTCCTCTGAGGAAGAGAATGGAACCTCCACCTCCATAGGCACCCTCTTCCACATCCCAGCCCACCTTGCTCAAAGGGCAGCATTTTCAGGAAGGGAAGAGTTAACAGTACCTTGTGACAGTGTCCTCTGGGTTTCAGCAGGCTGCTCTGTGCTGCGAAGACTTCCGGACATCTTGTCTGGGAGACTTTTCAAAATGTTCTCTCTGTGGTCAGCCTTGGCTGTGAACTCTGTCCAAAGTCAGAATCTTCAGTTTTTCAGCTCCAGGCTAGAGCCACTTCTGTGGTCACCTGTGCAGTTGCAGTATACAGTAGAGATAATTTATGCTGTATATGTATATAAAATATTGTGAGATCCAACTTATGTCTTTGACCACCCTGGCTGGGAGCAGAGTCTTATTTCTATTTAATTAGTTCCCGGACATCGTTAAGATAATATCAAGCCCATTAATGTGAGAATGAAACCTTCCCAGGCCATGAGTGCCGATTTCCCAGGAATGTCTGAGCCGTTCACGAGAACTTGCACCTGGGGAAATTCATCTACCTACTCAAGTACTGGCACCAGTCCATTACATGTGAAAGAAGGCTATTCCGAAGAAGTCCAGACAGCCATCCGGACCCCTGGACTGGCTTTTGTACACTTTTGCATCTGTATGGTCCCAGTTATACCTGTGAAGGGACACAAAAGAACCTTCTGTCATTTCTGCCTCAGGCAGAATAAACGGGATATAAGCCAGTGGCATGAAGCAGTCGGGGTGAACCACTGGGGAGACGCTGACACTTTGTTGTTCGGATCTCAGTTCACCCAGCGCCGACGCTGGGGTTGACGCTGCCTTGGCTGTGGTGGGTTTTGGAGATTCTAGTTTTGTTATTGATCTAATAAATCTTTGTTAAATTTTATTATGAATTTGGCTGCCAATCTGATCATTTATAACAAGACAAACTATGACATCACACCACAACAAAATGTCACTTTTTAAATGCAATTGTGAGGATTCAGTCCCATCAGAAATTCCCAGATGGGAAGCCCTTCCCTAGAGTTTCCTGGCTCTGGAGTGGGCTGAGGTCAGAGCACCGTGTGAGCATTGGGGCAGTCAGTTAAAAGAAGCTGAACCACTGGATGGCTTAAAATACATCCAAAAATTCCATATGGAGAAAGAAAAAGAACTTGTGGGTTTGGGAAGACGACGGTGAATTTTATTAACAACACATTGGAAACAGCACCAACAGAAGGAAACATTGTTGGAACACTCCCTCACGGAGAGACAGAAAAAGGTTTTAATCTTGAGCTCAGGTCCATTTGTGCAAGAAGAAGAAGAAGAAGAAAATGAAGAAGAAGAAGAAGAAGAAGAAGAAGAAGAAGAAGAAGAAGAAGAAGGTATATACCATATAAGATAATAATTTATATTTGTATCTATGTAATTAAAAATTTATCCTGTGAAATAGGGCTGACAATAGTAATATGTCAGCTTTGGCTGCTCACTGTAACACTAAATACCCTACAGAAAAGAACTGGCCAAGACCCAAATGTCAGTGGTAAACTTTGTGAGATTGTACACACGGAATAAAGGAGGAAGGGATAAAATTGGCTATTTATAAAGGATTTGCTGATACTGTGATGTGGAATGCTTTGTCTGTTACTGTGAGAAATACAGTGATTAAGATTTCTGGGGTTTTCATATCCCAGATATCCACAAGCTGCAGGATTGGTTGAACAGCTGAAGGGGTTGTTAAAAGAGCAGTTGAAAAAATGAGGAGATGGGAACCTGTGCCCATGGAGAACCCATCTCCCAGATGTGCTCCATGCCCTTAACAAGGGCCCACTGGGGAAATGGAAACCCCTGGCTGTGCAGGGCTGCCCCCAGTTTGCAAATAGAACCATGGGCAGTGAGACTTGGACTGCCTGGGAAATTGTTCTGGCTGGGATGGCCCCTGGCAGGGCCAGCCCAGAGGCTGAAGGGCTGGACCTTCATGCATTGGAATTAGTTTGGATAAATCAGAAGGAAATGAGAGTTATAAACACCAAAACAGGAATTCGGATTCCTCCAAGACACTTTTGTTCGATAACTGCTCACTCAAGCTTGGCCTTGCAAAGTGTTCATGTCATGGGAGGAGAAACTGATGCAGATTATCAAGGAAAAGTTAAAGGAATTGTGTTAAACAATAGCACACAAGATTGGATTATTCAACCCCCTTGCAGGGCAGCACAAATATTGATATTGCAGTTTTAAAAGCGATTGTGAAAGAAGGAGATCCATCTCACATCACTGCTGTTGGTGGAGATAAAGGGTTTGGATCCAGCACTCTTAATAATGGAGCCAGAGTGTGGCTCCAGAGGCCCAAAGGCCCTCCCGAGGCGGCTGAAGGAACAGCTCCAGGGAAAGACAGCAGTGTTTGAATCCTGAAAACTGGGCAGGAATGATGGCAATGTGTCCCTGCAGCCAAGTGTTCTGGGTGAGAACAAAGAGATGTTACAGGATATTGTTTTATACATCCTGCCAGACCAAATCTCCCTGTTTGCCCCAATGGACAAGCAAAGGACCTTGGGGGCATTTTTCTGGAATTAACACGGGGCCAGCTCCATGGACAACAGAATTATTGTTCCTAACCCAAATGAAATCGAGAAAAAAGAATGAGTAACCTTGTCACTGAAATACTGCTGATGTCTCTACGTTGTATCTTGAGAGTCAGCCAGAATCTTTCTTTGCAGAATCACCTCTAGAGTTTCACCAAGGGATTGGTCATCAAAATAGTTTTAAAGATTTAAAGATCAAAGTAGCCAAAGTACTCCAGGTCACTAATTGCTGGGGATGTTCTCAGCTGCAGTTGGGAGGAACAGGGTTCCCTTGAAGGGCCCACCCTGTGGGGTGGCCAGAACTCTGTCCATGGGCTCTGCCTCATAACAGAGACAGTGAAGGGACAGTTACAGAAAAGTGTACTGTGGAACACAGGAATACAGTGATCAGTTTGACAGGATCCACTAGGATTTCCCTTCAGGAGAAACCAAACCCTGTTCTAGTTCTAGAGGCCACAGTGTGAGAGGATTTCTGTGCTTCACCATCACTCCCAATGTCAGTAGAACTCGGGGTGCTGGAGCTGGTCAGTGTCAGTGTCACACCACTCCCAGCTGCAGGGCTACCGTGAAATTCCTCTGGCCCAAAGACACCAGGGACACAACAGAAGCACAGGGAGGAGCCTGGATCCATCAACAGCCCACAGCGGGAAATAGGAAATCAGGCCTTTGGTACGGGGAATGGGAGCTGTTGGGTGTGTGGAGGCCGCCCATCAACTGCTTCCTAAAGGATGGTTTGGGTTCTGTTTCCAGGCAATGTTGATGCCTCCCTTGAGGCAACTTGAGCAACAACCACAAGGAAGAGTTGGGGCTGAGAGAATATTTTCCCCCCTAGGAGTGCCTTTGGTCTCAGCAAACCAAAGATGCTGGGTCACCCTGTGCTCTATGTGTGCTGCCTCATCCAGTGGAGTTTACATTATTGAGCTAAACTACTTATTAGAAAAAAGGGCAAATTATACTGTTAAAATGTCCAATGGCACATCCCAGGAGCTCCAACAAACACAAATGGGGCTCTGCAGAACTGCACAGCCTTGGATTATCTGCTTGCTGGCCAGGGAGAAACCTGGACTATCGTAGGACAGGAATGTTGCAGGAATGTCTGTCAGTGCTGGGTTTGAAGTCCAACAATCAGGAATCACCTCGATAGAAAGATCAGTAGAAGAGTGGCAGCAAGAAGAAAATTCTTCATGGTGGGATTGGCTCCCAAATTGGCGGCTGCTGTGAAATGCATTCATGGCAGTCACTGTAATCATTGCAGTGTGAGCACGTGGTGTGTTATGATTCCATGTCAGAGTTGCTGTGACACCTTGTGCTGGAAATGGAGTACTGAGACTTGTCTAAAAGAGACACAATCTCAAGAAAAAAGGGACATTTGATAAAATAACAGAGAATAGCAACTAATTAGGGTTGTTTTGAAAGGAATGTGAATTATAGCTCTGAGTAATGAACTTGAACAGCACTTAATTGAAGAACAAGAGGTGATGCCTTAATGCCAATACCTAAATCTAAAGTCTGTTATTGAAAGAACTGTTATGAAGGTTGCAGTTCATCTGTAGGTCAAAGCACTGACTGAAGTACTGAGGCCTCACCAGGCCCTGACTGAGGCCTGAACAACAAGCCCTGAGGCAAAGCTGAGCTCCAGATGAACCTTCCAACCAAATAAAATTGTTGTATTCACTCATTAAGGAATCATTATTAGCAATATGATCTCTGTATGTGTTCATTGGTGAAATAAGGATTTACTTTTCTGTATTTAGAAGCCAGACAAGGCCATGAAATCTGACATCTGGCCTTGTTTGGGGCTGAAGGGTCAAAGTCACCTCCCTTGGTTCCTCCTTGGGCCCTGGCCAGGCTTTGGGAGGGAGCCAAGAGGAGGATGAAACCAGATGTTCCTGCACTAGAAGTGTTGTCAGTTTGTTCATTCAGCACTGTCAGAGCTGGGCCCTCTCACAGGAGGGTTGGAGCCTCACCTGTGGCTGGAGGCACCTGCAGGAATTCCCAGTGCCCAGGAGTGGCTCTGCAGCCCTTGGCTGTGACAGCTTCCCCCAGCTGCTGTGTGCATCTGGGGGATGGTAAAGCCTGAGGGTAACTGGGGCTGGACCTTTCTTAATCCCTGCAGGCAATCTTTGGTGGTGGTGGTTGGGTGCATTGCTGAGCTGCTCCTTGTGTGATTATTCTCTAATGATTATGTGCTTTGCTGAGCTTCGCCTTTTGTAATTACTTGCAGATATACATTATATATTACACAATTCCTTCCGTTTCTGTCGTTGGTGCTGACCCTGCTACTGGCAAAACTGACCCTGTGGTCTCCATAGGACCAAGGGGCCCTTGTGGCACTGGAGGGCCTCCTGTAACCAGGGGACCACGGTGACCCTGTGGGCTTCATGGAACCAGGGGGCCATTGTGACACTGTAGGGCCTCATGGAACCACAGAGACCATTCTGACACTGTGGGGACTTGTGGGGACAAGGCTCCATTGTTTTCCTCTCCCTGGCACCACCCCAGCCCAGCAGAGCAGCAGAGTCAGGTCTGGCCCTGCAGCAGGAACTGGAGGCCCTGGAGGTCAGGGACACCCCTGTGTGTCTGGAATGCTCAGCAGATGCTCAGCTGGGGCAGCTCCTGCAGCCCCAGGGCCAGCCCTGCTGCCCAGCCCAGCAGCAGAGCTGGCTCTGGGGCTCCTCAGGCAGCTCCTGCTGGCCCAGGGACAGGGCAGCCTCTTGCCAGGGCTCCTCTAGACACCCACGGGCTCCTGCTCTGCTCCTGGCCCATGCCAGCTGCCCCCAGAGCCTTTGCCAGGGGAACACCTCGGTGCTGGCCCGAGCAGCCCTTGCTGCAGCCCCTGCCCTGCTCCCCAGAGCCTGAGCTGGGGCTGCTTCTCTGCAGAGCACGGGGGCTGTGCTGCCCGGGGCCCTGGGCTGCCTCTGCCGGGCTCTGCTGCTCAACCTGGGACACAGAAGCAGCTGATGGTGCTCCCTGCACTGACCCCCTCCCACACGGGCTCTGCAGGGCCATGGAAGGGGGCTCAGAGGAGCCTGCCTTGTTCCAGGGCTGCCAGACGGGGCCTGGGGCTGCCCTGGATGCTCCTGGGGGAGTTCCCTGAGGGTCGGAGGAGTCAGTGCCCAGACTCCTTTCTCTGTGCCTGCTGTGTCCCCTGGGCTGCAGAGCTCTCCTGGCTCACAGCAGACATTCAGTCCTTGATCTCGGGGTGACCCCACCCTGGCCAGGCCTGTGCCCAGTGAGCTCCACTCCCTGCTGGTCCCTGGCACACACTGTCCCTGCAGGTCCCCTGTGTTCTCCTGCAGCTCCCAAGGCCCTCCAGACAATCATCCCCCTGCCATGAGCCCTGGCACAAGCTGCAGAGTCCCAGGAAGGTTCAGCACAGACCATTCAGCATCTGATGGGCAATGGCCACCAGCAAGCAAAACCTGACCCAGACCTGAGTCCCCTGAAGGCCCCAGCCCCAGTGGGACCCTGATCTCATCCCACTGAGCCCTGGGAGAACAAGGAACACATGGAACCTCTTGAGAGTCCTGAGAGTGACTTTGGAGGAGAACAAACACTTCCTGCCCTGCATTCAGGAGATGCCCTTTGCTGCTGGAGCTGCTGTGCTGGAGCCCAGCTGTGTCCCAGCAGAGCTCATGGCCTGGCCCTGCCTGTGGTCACAGCACGGACATGCAGCAGGACAGTGACCAAGCTGCCAGAGCACTCTGGCCTTGCACCCACAGAAGGGTTGGGAAGGGGGATGTGGAGCTGGGAGGAGCAGATGTGGAAAGAGGCAGGGCCGTTGTCCTTGGCCGTGCAGCTGTGCTGGGAGCCTCTTCCCTCCTCCTCTGCTCACAGGCACTGCCCCTGCAGAGCCAGAGAAAGGCTCAGGAAATGCCTTGGACACACAACTCAGGACAGCCACTGGTTTTTATTGAAATGCACAGGAGACAAGCCTCTTGAAAGTCCTTGTGTTACACAAGAAAAGTAGATGTTCATTTAGAAATGCTCAGCTTAGTACTAGAGAAATTTATTAAAAACATTAGAACACTAGAAAAAAATAAGAAAAGGTCCCAATGAAAAAATGCACGACAAGGAAAAAAGGCTGAGATTGTAAAGATTTACATTCTGAAGGTAATGAAGCAGAAAAAAGAGAGACTTTATTGTTTCTGAAAAGACATAGTCATCATTTTTCTCAGGGCATCCTTGAGCTCCTGGTTCCTCAGGCTGTAGATGAGGGGGTTCAGGGCTGGAGGCACCACCAAGTACAGAACTGACAGGGCCAGATCCAGGGATGGGGAGGAGATGGAGGGGGGCTTCAGGTGAGCAAATGTGCCAGTGCTGATGAACAGAGAGACCACAGCCAGGTGAGGGAGGCAGGTGGAAAAGGCTTTGTGCCGGCCCTGCTCAGAGGGGATCCTCAGCACGGCCCTGAAGATCTGCACATAGGAGAAAACAATGAACACAAAACAGCCAAATGCTAAACAGACACTAACAGCAAGAAGCCCCAGTTTCCTGAAATAGGATTTGGAGCAGGAGAGCTTGAGGATCTGTGGGATTTCACAAAAGAACTGGCTCAGGGCATTGCCATGGCACAGGGGCAGGGAAAATGTATTGGCCGTGTGCAGCAGTGAATAGAGAAAGGCACTGGCCCAGGCAGCTGCTGCCATGTGGGCACAAGCTCTGCTGCCCAGGAGGGTCCCGTAGTGCAGGGGTTTGCAGATGGACACGTAGCGGTCGTAGCACATGATGGTCAGGAGGGCAAGCTCTGTTCCAAGGAAGAAGATAATCAGAAAAACCTGAGCAGCACATCCTGTGTAGGAGATGTTCCTGGTGTCCCAGAGGGAATTGTGCATGGCTTTGGGGACAGTGGTGCAGATGGAGCCCAGGTCAGTGAGGGCCAGGTTGAGCAGGAAGAAGAACATGGGCGTGTGCAGGTGGTGGCCGCAGGCTACGGCGCTGATGATGAGGCCGTTGCCCAGGAGGGCAGCCAGGGAGATGGCCAGCAAGAGGCAGAAGTGCAGGAGCTGCAGCTGCCGCGTGTCTGCCAGTGCCAGCAGGAGGAAGTGCCTGATGGAGCTGCTGTTGGACATTTGCTGTCACTGCACTTGGGGACCTGTTCATGAAGAAAAAGGACAGTGAAGACTTAGAGGAGATACCTGTAATCAAATTCAAAACCATTTCCCATATACCCTCCCCTGCTATGCACAGACACAGTGTTTAGTGTTTTTGAGTTCTGGCATTTTCTATTTAAGCTTCCCCATATCTCTACTGATATTCTGATATTCTTGGATAACAGAAACCCACAGCATTTCTCCTGCCCCCAGGGAGAACAGAGTAAGTTCTGAGTGGCAAAGTGATAAGAGGAGAGTGAGGGGAGATGGTCTGTCATTCTGACCTGTTCAGAGTTTCCCTGGGCTTTAACCTTTCGCTGGTGGAAGTTGAGCACCTTCCCATGTTTCCCTTAAAATGGCACCAGGCACTGCTGAGAGCAGATGGATCCTCCGCAGCCCAGCTCCACAATTGTAGCCAAGGACTCAGGTTGCTCATTTCACCAACCCAGCAGCATTTTCAGTGTCACAACACCTCTGCCTTTCCCCATCAATCTTAGAACTCAGAGATGCTCTAGGACAGGTTTGCACCCTGGATTGAAGCTCCCAGCTTGCACTGAAATCTCAGGGTACTTCCAAGTGTCCTTATGCTGGAATTGGATGAAGGGAGATGCAGCTCCTTCCCTGGCTGCACTGACAGCATTGCCCAGAGCCGGGCACTGGGGACAGCGTCACCCTGAGCCAGCTGTGCCCCCTGCCAGAGCCCCCAGGGCCGGGCAGCTGCTCCCAGCCTTGAGCTCTGCAGAGGGAACTGGGCCCAGGGCTGCAGAGCTGCCCCACAGCTCTGCTGCAGCTCTGCCTGCACAGGAGGGGCTGCACGCCTTGGAGCCCCGGCCCTGAGGGCAGAGGCTTGGCTGGGGGCACAGGAGGGAGGGGGCTTGTTCAGAGGGAGGGGCTGCACTGCAGGGGATCCTGTGGATGTCTCTAAACTCTCCCTGACACAGCATTTCTGGGTTTTGTTTTCTCTCACGGCCTGATCTTCCCTCTGCTTCCTGGAAATTTTCCTCCTGCAGGCATTTCTCTGTGCCTGATCTCTCTGTGCTAGCACTCACAGACCCCAGTCTCTGTGCACTCTCCTTGGCCTTACAGAATTCTGACAGTTTGTAGGGCACTGGCTGGGGACAAATTCTGTTTTCAGCTTGGAGAAAGAACAGCTCAAACTGAGCCTGATGGGTCCAGAAAAAGTGATGCTACTGCTGTCCATAGTCTGTGTGGCTGAAAACACATTAGGGTTCTCCTGTGAACCTAGTGATCACTAAAAGTAACAGTTCGGATGTTGCAGGCAATTGTCAGAATTCATAATTAAGAATTCATATTCAGCCTTTCATATTTATACCCTCCTCCCGGCCACTCTCCAGTAGTAGGAAATTGAATACAAAATGTTAGGAAATTTCATTATGTTTATCAAAATCCTTGTCTTGGAAACATTCCATGACTGATCAAAACCCCTCAGCATGTCAGAATTTCATAAGCATTTCACCTTCCCTGCACCAGAAAAAGTAAGAGTTGTACTCACAGAGTCTGCAGGCATTGGGATGTTCCAGCTTTAGGAGATGGCTCCAGGAGCTGCAGCTGCATTGTCCTGCAGCCAGAGGTTCCTGTGCCAAGGGCTGGCAGTGATTCTGCCCCAGGCACTTCTCAGCACCTTCCCAGCCCTGACTGATTGAAGTTCCCTGTGCCTCTGTGCTGTGCCTGGGGTGGCTGCAGGCAGTGCCCCAGCCCTGCTGGGCTGGGAGAAGAGCTGCTCATCAAGAGAAATGTGCTTTTGAAGCTCTTCTTGGTTACCAGGAGCTGCCTCTGTGCCAGGAGCCCAGCCCAGCTCAGCAGCACAGACACAGCACAAGGACTTTAATGAGCCTCTGGGGCTTTGTGCTCAGGCCCTGAACATCAGTCCCTGAGAGGGAGCTGAAGAAACCTCTCCAGAACTCCAAGTCAGAATCCAACTCCAAAGTTTCTTGGACTTTTAATGGGTCCCACTGAGGGACACCACTGAGAAAGTGTCCCCAGGCTCCAGGCAGAGCAGAGAACTGGAGGCAGTGATGACAGGTGGGGACAAAGAGAAGCCAAGTCTTGGTGCCCTGGGGCCACAGCAAGGTCTGTGCCACCAAGGGCTGGGAGGAGACACCTTGTCCTGAGGCACTGGGGCCTCCTGGCACAGCCCCAGCCAGGCTGGGCACTGTCAGCCCCTTGTCCTGCCCTCAGCATCCCCCCCTAGCCCACATCCCAGTGGCCTCAAGGATCTGCTGGAAGGAGTCCCAGGGGAGCCTTGCTCAAGAATGGCCCTGGGGCCTCCTTAATACTCCCAGGGACTGCAGGTTTTTCAAAGGACTTTGGGTCTGGCTTTTGCCTTGGAGTCTCTGAGAGCTGTGTGCAGTCATGGCCTCCAATTATCTGCTGTAATTAGTCCCTGGAGAGGCTTCCTCAGTAACAGCACTCAGTGGGGCTCATTAATGCTTCAAGGTACTTCAGTTCTTTTAAGGTACTTGGTGTTTCCCTTTTGATACAGACTCTGGGAGAGGTTTGTGCAATCATGGCCCCAATTATCTGCTTTAACGAGTCCCTGGAGAGCTTTGGACTGACACTCAGTGGGACGCTTTAATGCTTTGAGATACTCAAGGTTTTTAAGGTACTTTGAATTTTCCTGTCCACACTGAATCTCTGAGAAGTTTTTTCTGCAATCCTGGCCTCCAATTCTCTCCTCCAAGGAGTCCAAGAGGAGCCTGTGTTTGGGATGGACCTCAGTGGGACCCATTCATGCTTTGGACACTTTGTGGTTTTCTTCTGACTTTGACTCCTGCCACGGTTTGTGCAATCTCCTCTCAAGCCCTGAGGTTCCAGAGCTCTGCTCCAAATGCACCACTGGGCTCATTAGGATCAAGCAAGTCCTGACAAACCATGGCTCTGCCTTGATTTCCCTCTGGTCTAGTTAGTTCTTTAGGAAGTTTTCCTTTTGCTCTTCTGGAGAAATATTTCAAAGAGCTTGTAAGAAATATGTAATCCTATTTTAAAGAGTGTATTTTATTACTGTTCTCTTTAGAGAAGAGTTGATTGCAGCATTCTGTGATGGATATAGATCCAGGGTCTCTCCTAAGGAGGTCGGGCCAGGTCAGGGAAATTGTACCTTGGAGCTGATCCAGTGTAGACAACCTTACCTCACATTACCCAACCCCATGTGAGAATTGATTTTTCACTATCAAAAATTTGAATAGTTTATTAAGACCTTATCAAAATACAACAGAAAGGTCTTGATTTTTCATATCTTCGATGTGAAATGAGTTCCCCAGTCTGAATCCATCCTGTTTACCATCGCATAATGGGATTCTAGAAATGATTTACTCACAACACTGGCATTGGCTTTCACAGTGGGTACCACTGTTAGCGTTCAGAAACACATAATCACGGAAAATGATTATATGCAGGTGCTTTTATTGAAGAGCTCTGGGAATCAGGGTATTTTCAACCCAAATCTGACTCCGATGATACATTCGAGATGAACATGTTTTTATATTCTACCGTTATATAACGTTCTTGTTAATTATTAAACTTATATTGTTCTATTGTATACATAGATTTCAGTCAAGCATAGCCCCCCCTTAGATTTCCAATATAGTTTCTCATGATTCTTCTAATGGTTATACAATAATTATATTTAATTACTAAACAATCATCACATCTAACAATTATATCATTTATCATACTGCTTACACAGGTGCAACACAAAGCCTGACATTTTAGAGTCTTTTTAACATTTTCCCAGGGCCTCAGTATCATTTTCCCACCTCTGAAAGCATTTTCACTTCACTATAGGTGTAAATGTTTTCACTTGCTACAGTCCTTTACTTCTCAATTTATACTTGATGTTCTTCAAATCCAGGGTTGATGTAAACGTTGTCGTGGATGCTATCATGGGCTGGAGTACCAGCAGATAGTAGGCGTGGTTCTCGTGTCAGTGCCTTTATTATTTTCTGATTCCAGGATGGTTTTTTCTGCATCTCTCCCTTTAAGATGCTGTAAATTAACCAAATTGCTAAGAATACAATTAATAAGATTATCACACTCTCAATGTTAAATTTAATCCATGAACTCACATTCCACCTTAACCCTTTAAAGATTTTTCCTAACCAGCTTGTAGTCAAATCCTTTTGCTCTTCTTGTGCTTCATGCTCTATTTGTTTCAACTGATTGATGTCATATTCTACATCTGCAGTTACATTTGGGACGTGAACACAGCAATGATCAACTCGTCCCTTTAAAAATCCACATACTCCATGCTCCTTCAGGAGTAACAAATCTAAGGCTAATCGATTTTACAAAGTCAATTTTGTGGTGGCTTGTAATTGTACGTTTAATTCTTTAAATCTTTCCCGGGTGACTCTTGCTAGTCTATCTACCTGACCTGTAAGTTTGTACAGCATCTCTCTACTCTGATAGTTTGCTATAGGACCAAGCAAAGACTCTAGGGCCCACTCCAATTTCACCCTACCAGAGGGCTCTTGCCAACTGTCATCTGGATTTTCATTTTGTCTAGAACTTCTCGTCTTGCTCTTATCTGCAGAAGTTCATGTTTTCCATTAAATGGGGACTTTTTCTAAATTGGACATAAGGTTGGGAGGCCCAAAGTAATTTCCTTTACTTTCCCATCTACAGGCAGATGTGTTGTCCAGGTACCATCGCTTGTTGCCCATACAAATTGTCCTGGACTTTTAATTGTACTCCTGGTACATCCTACAACTACTTTACAATTCATTTTGCTTGGTTTATGTTTGATCCCTCTGCAAGCACAACTAATCTGTAGGGCTACTGCCAGGGGTGGTATCTGATTTATCTCTGCATCATCAGAAGTGCAGTCATAGGTTTTATTGCATGCCCACCAACTTACTTTGTCTGCCCACGTTCTGCTACTAGTGGCAGTGTACGTTACTGCTGGATCTGTTTCACTCTCAGAACCTTCCTACTTAATACTCCAAGGGGTGTTTGCTGTATACTGGAATTTTTGAAGTATACTCACAGACCATGCACTATCCCAAGGCTCTATCTGATCTTTCTGATCCTTGGCCTCTCACTTCTATACCAGAGTAGATTTTCTATGATCTTTTTATAGTGTGGCAAATAGCATTGCCATTGTGTGGTGCCTCCTGACTGTCCCGTAGGGGTTCCTAGTATGCCATCACTTAGAATACAGTCTTTCTGGCTCATAAGTCTCATCCATGTTCTTACTTTCTCCCAAGTTTCCTTGACCACTTGTCTCGGTTCGAGTACTTGTTTGCATGCAATTGTTTTGTTCTTTTGTATTTCAGGTTGTTTTGATGTCATGATTCTCCAATATACTGGATCTCCTGCTGCCTTAGGTATTAGCAGACAGGCAGTTATTCTACTGGTGTTTTGTATTTTGGCAAAATTTTTGACTAATTTAATCATTACATTCTCAGCTTGAACTGCGTTAGAAATTTTTATCACTTGTGTGTCTGCCTCTCTCTTCATTCTAGAATGAAGAGTGGTTAGATGATCTTTTTGCATCTCACATCCCAAAGACATTAATGACCATAACAATAGCACAATTACTAATAACATTCTCAAAGTAATTAAACACATCTTATCTGCAGTCTCGGTTCCTCAGTTTACACAGTCTGTGATCCCGGATGTACTTTCTTCACTTGGGTATAGTGAATCCAGGGGTCCACACCAGCTACTTTCACTGCTGTAAAGGTGGTCAGCAGTACCTGATAGGGTCCATTCCACTATTCTTTCAGCGGTTCTTCATTCCACTTTTTAATGTACACCTTGTCTCCTGGAAGTATGTTATGAATTGGGTTCTCGAGAGTTATTGGCCTATTCCACACAAGGATGCTCCAGAGCCAAGCTAAAGTTTTCCCAAGAGGCAGAACATAATTATTCACTTCCTGCTTTCCTGTAACGTGTACATTAGGGTGAGGCTCAGGAGATTCATATGGTTTCCCATACAATATCTCATAAGGACTGACTGACATCCCGCTCCTAGGTTTTATCCTAATCCTCAGCAGTGCTACTGGCAAAGCCTGGGGCCACTGCAGCTTGGCTTCTTGTCATATTTTACTGATTTGCCTTTTTAGTGTCTGATTCATCCTCTCTACCTGTCCACTTGACTGGGGTCTCCACGGTGTGTGGAGGTCCCAAGGTATCCCCAGCAATCTACTTACCACTTTTATTGCTGTAGCAATGAAATGGGGCCCCCTATCTGATGATACCCCTAGGGGTACCCCGAACCTGGGAATAATTTCCTGTAGTAACCACTTAACTGTTTCCTTTGCTTGGTTTGTGCGACAGGGAAGGGCTTCTGGCCATCCGGAAAATGTGTCAACTCCTACTAACAGGTATTTGTATCCTCGAGTTCTTGGCAATTCTACAAAATCTACCTGCCAAAAGTCTCCTGGCTCTATTCTTATCTGAATTCTTCTTAGCTCTGCCTGTCGCCTAGCCACTGGGTTGTTAAAGCAGATATCACATTTTGACATGACTGATTTTGCCATTGTTAACCTCTGTACCAAAATTAAATGCTGCTTTAGCAATTTTACCAATGCCTCTGCACCCCAATGACATTCGTTATGTTTAATTTGTAGAACTTCTCTCATTATCAAAGGGGGGGTACCACTATTTGTCCTTGTGCAGTCAAATACCATCCTTCCGAGTTCTTTTGTGCATTTAGTAAACGTGCCAGTCTCTCATCTTCTACTGAATATCTTGGTTTTGCGGGCAGATTAAATTGGGATAAATTGAGCTTTGAAGGTATCAATGCCATTGTTGTTTGCACCTCTCGAGCAACCTGTTGGGCTGCCCAGTCTGCCTTTCGATTTCCTTCACAGATTTTGGAGTTTCCTGATTGGTGTGCTTTACAGTGTATAATTGCCACCTGCTCTGGTTTTTGTACTGCTTTTATCAATTGCAGGACTGCATCTTGGTGTTTAATGTGTGTACCTCGAGAAGACAATAATCCCCTTTCTTTCCACAGTGCTCCGTGTACATGCACCACCCCAAAGGCATATTTTGAGTCAGTCCATATATCTACCTTTTCTCCTTCACTTAATTCTAGTTCTCTGGTTAGAGCAACCAGTTCTGCCTTCTGGGCAGATGTATTTGGTGGTAATGCCTTTGCTTTCACTACTGTGCTGACTGTTGTTACCGCATATCCAGCGTATCTGGTTCCGTTTTCCACGAAGCTGCTCCCATCTGTAAATAGCTCCCACTCTGGCTGCTCTAGCGGGACGTCTTTCAAGTCTTCTCTTGCTGAATAGGTGTACTTTGTTACCTCTACACAGTCATGCTCTAATGGGCCTTCTTCAGTTGTGGTACCTAGGAACAAAGCTGGATTCAAAAGGTTAGTTGTTTTTAATGTGACATCATCCTGCTCAGTCAGGACTAGCTGGAATTTTATCATCCTGTTTGGAGATAGCCAAAGGCCCCCCTTCTGTTCTAAGACAGTGGTTACCATGTGTGGCACATAGACATCTATGTGTCTTCCCATAGTAAGCTCCCTGGCTTCTTGTACCAGCATCACGATGGCTGCGGCCGCCCGCAGACATGGAGGCCACCCCGCACTTATGTTGTCAAGTTGTTTGGAAAAGTAGCCCACCGGCCTTTTCCAACTTCCCAGACATTGGGTCAGGACTCCTAGTGCTAGGCGTAGCCTTTCATGTCCAAACAGCTGAAAATCTTTAGACAGGTCAGGTAACCCTAATGCTGGAGCAGTTGTCAGTGCTTATTTTTAGTTTTTAGGAAGGCTTCTTTCTGTGGCTTGCCCCAGGTAAATGGCTGCATCCTCTGAGCTTCATACAGGGGTTTCGCAATCAGTCCATAGTCCATGATCCACAAGCGACACCATCCTGCCATCCCGAGGAGGACTCGCAGCTCATGTAAGTTCTGGGGCTCTGGAATAGCACAGATAGCTTGGATACGGTTAGTACCTAGTTTTCGTTGCCTTTGTGAAATTTCACATCCCAGGTAGATCACAGTCTGTTGGGCAATTTGTGCCTTTCTTCTGGATACTTTGTAACTTCTCATTCCCAGTGACTTTAAAATCTCAAAGGTTACCTTTATACAGGTTGCTTTTTCTTCTGTAGCTATTAGTATATCATCAACATACTGCAACAATAGGTATTGGTCTCTTGGTACTTCCCCATTTTCAGTCCAAATCTCCAGCTCCTTTGCCAGTTGGTTTCCAGATAGGGTCAGTGGGTTCTTGTCCCCTTGTTGAAATCGTGTCTTAGTGAGCTGGGTCTTTCTTCCGTTCCCTGGGTTTTCCCACTCAAAGGCAAACAGTTTCCTACTTTCTTTGTCAAGGGGGATGCAGAAAAAGGCATCTTTTAAATCAATTACAGAAAACCATTTATATATCTCCTTTACAGATGTCAGCAATGCGTAGGGATTTGTTACCACTGGATAAATGTCCTTTGTTACTTTTTTTATTGCTCTCAAATCCTGCACTAATCTATATTCACCATTTAGTTTCTTTACAGGAAATATTATGTCCTAACTGTATATTTATAACAGATTCTTGAACCTGTTTTAGAGGTTCTACATCAAGTCGGCTGTTATTTTCACCTAACACCATTGTCTTGGATATGTTTTCCTGCTGGAACTGATTGCCCTGGTGAGACCGGTTGTTTGGGTTTTTTGGCCACTCTCTCTTCCAATGCCCCTCCCTTTTGCAGTACACACATTGATTTAGGCTTAACCCTTGCATAACTAGTCCTCTACCACGAACACTCCTGCCACGTCCTCTGAAATTTGGGTTCCCTTTTCCTTGTGTTACTGCCAAAAGACTTTTCTGCTGCCTTTTACTAGCTTCTCTTTCGCGATTATTATATACCTTCCAGGCTACCTCAAGTAGCTTATCCAGATTCCTTAATTCCTACCCTTCTAATTTTTGCAATTTCTTCTGAATATCGTCTTGTGACTGACCCAAAAATATGAGAGCGAGCTGAACCTTTGCTTGTTCTTTGTCTGTTTGGAGATCTGTATATTTGCTTCCTGCCTCCTTAAGCCTCTCCAAAAACGCTGTGGGAGATTCTTTCTTTTCCTGACAAACCTCCTATAGTTTAGACCAATTCATAGTTTTGGGCACAGCATTCTGAACTCCTTTTTGGATCCACTCCTGATATTTCTGTAGTCTCCTCATTCCCCAAAGCAAGTTAGGGTCCCATTTTGGATCCTCAATTGGAAAATTTTCATCTAGAGTTCCTGTTACGAGCCCATTTCTGATATCCTCCCTTGCCCTTTCTTTGGCTGCCTTAAGTACCATCTCTATCCCAGTAGAATCCATCAAAGTATCTAATATTACTTGTATATCATCCCAGTCAGGATTCTGAGTTTTCATGATCATTTTTGCTACCCGTGCCACCTTATCAGGATTTTCTCTATAAGTTCCTGCTGACTGTTTCCTAATAACTAAATCTGCAGGAGAAAAAGGCACTTTTACAAACACTGGCCCTTCCACTCCTACGCCTTGTCGCAAGGGAGCGATCACAGTTCACTTTTGTCTGCTTATGTCTTTCCTTTCCACAAACGGGGCAAGCTTTGACTGGCTTCAGGTTCTGTGGGCTACTGGGGTTGCTGATTCATTTCCATATCTATCTTTTCTACTTGCATCTCTCTCCCTCCTTTCTATCACAGTAAGGTTTTGCTCATCTTCCAAGAAAGAGGAATCAGGTGATGATGGGAGAGGAGAATAAAGAGGGAAAGGTGTACTAGATGAGACAGATCCAGGATCTGGTGAGGTAGGGGCAAGCAGTGGGATAGGGACAGATGAAGCAGGTGGGATAGGGTTAGGTTCTCTTGGTCTTATTGGAGCTACCTGTAAATCAATATCTGTATAATTTTCCCTTCTTAGACTTTCTCTCAACACCAAGTGTTCTAAACAACGTTCCTCACAAACCCCGCACTTATCTTTGTAGATGCTCTAACCACCATTAATCCACATTGATCCTGCCATTCTGGCTTTTCCCGTAAAAAGAAGAACAAATCAACATACGGAACCTTATCCCATTTTCTTTCTTGCTTACAAAATGACATTAACTGCAAAATGGTGTTATATTGCAGAGTCCCATATTTTGGCCATTTTCCACCATTCTCCAAGACACATTCTGGCCACCATGTATTACAATAATCAATCAACTTAGCTTTACGTAATTCTTCCCCAAAATTACCCTGTTTCCAATGTGCTAATAAGCACCCCAAAGGAGAAGTTCGCAGAAGGGAGGCATTGTTGTCCAAAATCCCTTTAAGCTTCTCCATCCAAAAATACACCACAAATGCTGAACCTGCAACACTTTCGCGATTGTCATACGGACGGCGCCTAGGCAATACCACAGGAATTCCTTAGCCCAACCAAGCGTAGCTTTTGCTGCGTCTTACTGGCAGGCACCCAAACCAAAATCAAAGCACCTTACCTCTCTCCTGGGGACGTTGTGAGCGGCAGAGGCGGTCGCGGCCGATGGGCTCCCCGAGAATCCCTCGGTGCCGGCTGGAGCCCGATTGAGTTGCGAACTCGCTCAGCAGCACTCACAGGGTCCCATCTGGGTCACCAAAAATGTTAGCGTTCAGGAACACATAACCAGATTATCTGCAGATGCTTTTATTGAAGAGCTCTGGGTGTCAGGGGTACAAACCCAAATCTGACTCTGACAGAGGTTCAAGATGAAGATGTTTTTATATTCTACCGTTATATAACTTCCATGTTAATTATTAAACTTGTATTGTTCTATTGTATACATAGATTTCAGCCAAGCATAGCCCTCCTTAGATTAGGAACACATACTTTCTCATGATTCTTCTTATGATTATACAATAATTATGTTTAATTACAAAACAATCATCACATCTAACAATTATATCATTTATCATACTATTTATGCGGGTGCAACGCAATGCTTAAATTTCAGAATCTATCTTGACATTTTCTGTGGGAGCTCAGCACATCACTCCTGATGTCCAGAGATACCGAGAGAACCCTTGGGGGGCTCGGGAGTCCTGGAATGTTGCCAAAAGCACTTGGTGGCTTGATTTTGATCCATCTAGAGATGTGCCACCGATGTATGAGGAAATGGAACCTGCGAGAATCACTCGAGTGTAAATGGTGAAGGGAAGATATCATTATAGGGTGAATCACAAATTTTGGGGTTTTGGTACAGGGGGGTTTCAGAGACAAGATGGAGGAATCAGGGTGTGCCACCAGGCTCTTCTTTCTTCTTCCTGTCTCCCATCTTCTGCAGTGGTGTTGGCATTTGGGGATTGGTCTGGGATGAGGGTGTAGTTAGTGACGAAGATGATAGGTATTGGGGATAAAAGGTAAATATGATATATGTAGTTTTTGTTATAAAAGATGCGGCCGCCTTGGGGGTGGGCAGAGTGCCTTTGGCTGCCGTGCTGGTCAGATCCTTCAGGCAGAGAAAGGACTTTATAGATAAGAAATAATAAACAATTCTGAAGACCGAAAAAACCTAGCGTCCAGACTCATCTTTTGAAGCCCAGCGTGCAAGAACCATCCTGAGCGTGTGTGGGGGCAGAGGCAGACAGCTGACCCCATAATTTTCCAGGGCCCCACTATCAACACCATGAGGGCCCACGGAACCAGTGAGACCATTGTGACCCTGCAAGTCCCTACAGAACCAAGAGGACCGTTGCGATACTGTGGGGCCTTGAGAAACCTTTGTGACACTTCAGGGCTTCATGGAACCAAAGCTCCAGGGTGACACAGAGGGGCCTCCTGTAATCATCAATGGTCCATTGAGCCACTGTGGAGCCAAAAAAGACCATTGTGACACCAGAACCCCCCATGGCCCAAAGGTCCATGGTGATACATTACAGGGCTCATGGAACAGAAGAGTCACGTGACATTGTGGGGCCTGGGGAACCACATTGTGACACTGCAAGGCCTCATGGAATCGTTGGGATCATTGTGTCACTTGGGGTCTTCTGGAACCAAGGGGCCATTGTGACACTGTGGAACCCCATTGAACCAAGGGGCCATTGTTACACTGCAGGTCCCTATGGATCCAAGGCACCATTATGACACCACAAAACCAAGGGAGCACAGAACAGGTCTGGTTGGTTTGGCCTCCTGGGGACCACCTGACTGGTCCTACTGACCATGGCATGTGGAGGGTCTCTTCTCATCTGCTGCTAAACCAGTGGGGCTCCGTGCTTTCCTTCCTATGGAAAAGAACCCTTCTTCTTGGCCAGATGCCCATAGCCAAAATTGGGATGTCACCTCCAACATTGCATGTTGTGTAAGACTGGAGGAGATTGTTGGCTCAAGACGTTCCATGTGTGGAGGAGGAAGGGGCAGGTCCAGCCTTGCCCTGCCCTGGAACCCCAGCACTGCCCTGCCCTGGAACCCCCATCCCCCCAGAGCCTCTATCTGAGCCCAGCAGTGTCTGCCAGTCCCTGGCACAGCACAGGCAATGCTCCACAGACACCTCTGGAGCCCCCAGCCCAGCTCCTGAGTGACCAAATGAGCCCAAGGCCCACCTGGGGGAAGGGCCCAGGAAGACCAAGGGGTATTTAAGGCTGACCATGAGGCAAGCACACATCTTGGCCCTACCTCCTCTTGGCATTTCTGTCTGAACACCACTGAAATCCAGGAGTTGGTAGCTCTGTGTGTGCTTCTTTATTTTTTTTTTAATTTCTCTCTTTCTGTGTCTTCTTCTGATTCCCTCCTCTTGCAAATATTGAGGAACTTAAAACTGAACAGGCTAAAAGTTTGTGAAGTTGAATGGGCCAAGTTATTGCTTTGAGAAGTGTTTTCTGTTGATTGGATATTGTATTAAACATTTTGCCAAAGTTTCTCTGATTTTCTAAAGTTCCCAGTTATTCATTTGAGTGCTTGAGAATCTCTTGATGGTATTTCTCCAGCACATCCAGCTCAGAGTACACAAATAATTGCAATACTTTTTAAATGTCTCCTTGAAAGAATTGTTTGGGGGATGGGAGTCAGGCCTGGTCTGTCCTGCTTGGCACAGCCCAGGCAGGGCTTTCCCAGCCCCATTCCACACTCCATTTCCCAGCTGGAGCCGCTGGTGCCTCTGAGTTGTGCTGCCCCAGCCCCAGGGACGCTTTCCTTGTCTGCCCATTCCCCCATGGGCTCTGGGCAGGGATGGCCTCAGTGGGGGCTGCTGACATCCTCAGCAACTTGGAGGCTGCTGCTGAATTTCACTGCTGCAGAGGCTTGTTCAGCCTTCAGCTCTTCAGTGCAGGAATTCAGTGTCCCAGGGCTCATTAACATTCAGAACACCTTAACAAGCCATGCCTCTGGGAACAATTTTATTTAAGTTTCAAAATCATTTGTGGTTAATTCGACAGATTTCAGAAGTGTATTCAAACTGAATATATTCTATTTAAAAAGACAGTGAAAAAACATTTTTTAGGTCCTGTTTAGGTTTTTTTCCCCGTTAATACATTGATATCTGCAATCTCCAATTGACATTGAATCCAGGTACCTCCTCATGCAGTTTGAATAGAGATGAAAATCAAGACCTTTTATGCCTGACAATCAGACTCTGTCCCTACCCCCAGCCCACCATTTCCCCCATCCAAGCCCTGGCACTCAGAGCAGCCTTGTGCAAATCTGAGCTCTCTCCAGCCCAGGCTGCACCTGCAGCTTTCAGCTCCTTGGCTCCCACTCCCACCTGCTTTCCTTGGAGAAGGAGCTGCCCGAGACACAGAGGGATGTCATTTCCTGTCAGCCAACGAAGCCAAGGGAAGGCACAGCTCCATCAAATGTAAAAGTCATTCCTCTGCTGGATATTAAATCACTTTCCAGAGCAGACAGTTTAGAGCAATGGAAAACACCTTCTGTGCCCAGCACAGATCCCAAGGTCCCCCCAAACCCTCCCTGTCCCAATTCTGCCCAGATTTGCTCTTTGTACACACAGGAGTCACATGCTGAAGTCAGGAGCTCCCTGCATGCCCAGAGGGAGGAAAAGAAAGTGGATGAAGAGCTCTGCTTTGCAGAGCCAAGGTCCAAGTGCCCCTGCAGTAGGAACCACAACTCATCAGGTTTGTGTCCTTTGGGCCCAGGGACTGGTGACACTCAGAGGCATCAGTTTGTTTCTTGCCAACAAACAGAGGCTGAACATGATACAGTTTGATAACCATCACAGCTCTTCCCTCAGCTCTCTGGGATGTCCCGGTGAAGCGATATGCGGAATAAATAAGCTCCACAACCAGAGATAGTTATGAAGTGAGTATGTTTGTCAGCGCCCCGCACAAGAGAGATAGCTCTCATGAAAACTTGAGCCCTGAGCCTCAGTCTGACCCACATTTTTATTCACAAAGGTATTCCATATGCAATACATTGCGCAACTTTTTCATGCATATTCAACCATTGGCCCCGCCTGTCCTCACCTCACATGGTAATCAGATCCACGCCTTCTGTGCATGCGTTGTTTTTGTTTGCTGTGGTGGTCACACGGGGATCTCTCGGTGGTCTCTGAGGCTGAAGGCCATGGTCTTCCTCATGACTGAACTTTTGAACTTTTCTCCTTTGCGCGTGGGCTCTTGGTCCTTTGGTGCTTATCTATCTGTCGGCCTTGATCTGCTTGGAGACAGAGGAGCTCCTTTATCTGGGTTCTTTGCATCCCTTGGTCTCCTCTGGTATTGATCATTCTGCAAGAAGCTTCAGAAATTTGCTTTTTTCTATGCCCTTTGTACCATGGCAGAGGTTTCTTAAGTAAAAGGGTTAAAATTCAACACATAGTTCTACAGGCTAAACTTTAAATGCTTAGTTCATATTGCTAACTCAAGTGAATTCCAAAAATCTCTATTTCATCAGCAGCATCTGACATGTCCCCCATCCCCAAGGGATTTCTGTACAGGAACAGTTTTAGACAGAGACATAAGGTAATTCTGTGATAGATATAAACACAATTAAGATGGTATTTATTATATATTTATTTGAAATTCAGGAATATTGGGCATTTTCTTGTAGCTCAAAGGATGAAGCCACTTGAATGAGTGAGAGGCACTTGAGAGGCACTTGAATGACTAGAGAGCACCTGGAGGAGGAAATCAGAGAGCAGTACAAGTACATAGATCCTTTTACGATAAATGAAGAGATGTCCTTAGACATGGGCATTTAGGCAAGAGGGCTGGAAAGACCTGAAGGAAAAGAGAGATAAAGTAACAAACAGAATATTGGTGCCACCAGTAGAAGTCAAGAGCAGTATTTCTCCTCCTGCCATCAGTTCACCTCCAAGAAATTCATGTTCCTGGTTGGAAAACTTTGCCATTACTTAAAAGTACTCAAATGACCCAGATAATAAAGATTTGCTTGTATATTATGAAACTAACAGGTATTAACATCCATGCCCCATTCCAGGCAGACATAGTTGTGTCCCCATGAACAGGCAGTGCCACTTGTGCCCTGAGGTGCCCAGCTAGGACTGTATCTCTCTGAGAGCACCTGAGGGAGAGCAGAGCACCTTGCAAGCTGAAGGTCCCTGACAGCCCCACAGGGCTCCTGTCCCATAAACATCGGCTCTGCTTCTGTCTGAAACAAGGCCCAGCATGGTGCCAGGATCATCAGGGAACTGAGGTGTGTGCTGGAATTCAATGCCCTCCCCATCCCACAGCAGCCCTGCATTTCCCTCCTCCAGCCTTGGTCTCCAGCACAGCCATGGAGGCTCTTTGGGCTCTGGACTGTTCCTGCAGCCCCCAAGGGCAGCTGAGCTCTGCCTTTGGCACAGTCAGCCCTGGCCAGCGCAGGCCATGCTCAGCAATTGCCTGTCAGTGCCTGGCCTTGCTGTCAGCCCTGGCAGCGGCTGCGTGGCCCCTTTGTGGCCCTGTGCTGGCCCAGCCATGGTGGCCCAGCCCCTGTGCAGGCCCAGCCCGGACCAGGAGCATTGCGGCTGGGAACGGCCCCTGTGCTGTGGTGGCCATAGCAGCCCTGGGGCTCTGTGCCCCGTGGCCTCCCTGCTGGGCAGCCTCTGCCAGCTCCTCCAGAGCCCGTGGCACCTGTGGGCCTGCACAGACAGCCCTGCCCTGGTCTCTGCCAGCCTCTGGGCCAGCAGAGAGGCAGCCAGGGCTGGCCATGGCTGGGCACGGGCCCTGAGCCCCGCAGGAGGAAGGAGCTGGGCCACAGCCAAACTCAGCCCAGGGCAAAGCTGGGCTCAGCAGCCAGGGCTGCCAAGGGCTGGGGACAGAGGCTGGCGCTGACAAATGTCCTGGGCCCCCTCCCTGCTCTGTCCATGCCCCCAAGGTCACAGAGCAGCCTCCTCTCTGGGCCACTTGCCTGTTTTCAATCCCTGGCACAGGCGCTGGCCCTGCCCCACAAGGCCTGGCCTGAGTCCTGCCCCTGCACGCTCAGCCAGGCTGAGATGGACACTGATGGTGTCTGGGCCAGGCTCTCGGAGCCCAGCCCAGCTCCCTGCAAGCTCTCCCAGCTGCCCTGAGCTCTGGGCAGCACCAAGGGCCTCTCCCCAGCCCAGCCCAGCCGGCTCTGGCCCCACAGCTCTGCTCAGGCCAGGCTGCTCTGGGCACTGCCCCACGGCCTCAGCCCCTGGCAAGGGCACAGCAGCAGCTGCAGCTGCCACAGGACTCAGCCCCAGCCATGGGGGAAGGTGCTTGGCCAAGGCACAAGGAGGCTCCCTGGGTGCCCTGCTCCCCTCTGGCTGAGGTGCTGAGAGCTCTGCAGCCCCTGCTGCCATCCCATCTGCCCAGGGCAGCACAAGAGCCCTGGCCTTGGGGCCCTCCAGAGCTGCTCCTGCTCCAGGCCCAGGGCCCATGCCAAAGCTGGGGCAGCCACAAAGCTGTGCCCATTTCTGTTCATTGCTGCTCTGATGGGGATTGATCCCCCGCCACTTGGAGGTTACTGATGAATTTTGCTACTCCAGACACCTCTTCTTTCTAAATCTCTTCAGTTCAGGAATTTAGTGGGAATAGCTCATAAACCTTTGCTTGAAACACCCTAACACGAAAACCCTTTGGGAATAATTCAAGTTTTCCATTCTTCTGTGGACAATTATACAGATTTCAGAAGTGTATTCAAAGTGAATATACTATATGGAAAAGAATGAACAGAGAATACTTTTGTCCTCTTAGGTTTTCTTTTCCTGTTTAGAGATTGATGTCAGCAATCCCCAGTTGATATTGATCCCCAGCACCTCCTAATGCAGTTTGAACAGATATGAAAATCAATACCCTTCATGGCTGACAATCAATCAGACCTTGTCCCTACCCTCACCCCACCATTTCCCCCATCCAAGCCCTGGCACTCAGAGCAGCTGAGGAATGGAGTCACATCCAGGGGTGTGCCCAGGGCTCAGGATTGGGGCCAGGTCGGTGAAATCTCTTTATTGCTGATCTGGCCGTAGCCATTGAGGACACCCTCAGTCAGTTCCCAGGTGAGCCCAAGCTGGGTGGGAGTGTGGCTGTGCTGGAGGGCAGCAAGCTCTGCAGAGGGATCTGGACAGGCTGGAGCCATGGGCCCAGGACCATGGGATGAGGTTCACCAAGGCCAAGTGCCGGGTCCTGCCCTGGGCTCACAACCACCCCAAATCCCTGGCGTGCCCTGCACCTGATCCCCACAGCCTGTCCTGTTTCCTTCATCCCAGCATTGCCAGGCACTTTCTGGGACAAAGGAGATCTTCTCTGGGGATGGAGGGAGGTGCCAGTGCCACCACTGGAGTGGGAACCACAACTCATCAGGTTTGTGTCCTTTGAGGGCCAGGAACTGGTGAGACTCAGAGGCACAGAAAGTTTCTCTTCATGGCCAACATACCATAGTTTAACAGGATACAGTTTAATGAAAATCACACTCTTCCCTGAGCTACGTGCAACATCCCAGCAGCATCTGATGAGTCCCCCATCCACAAGGGATTTCCATACTAAAATTAATTTTAGACAAAGGTGGTTCTGTGATAGATATAAACACAATTAAGTTGTTGTATCAGGGTGCTCGTCCTGGAGTGGGGGCAAAACAGCTCAAACAATTCCTGATTTGCAAAGCTGTCAGTGTTGGATGGAGAAGGGAGGTCAGGCTGCTCTTGGTGTTGAGGAAATGCTGAAACCAGCCTGATTCATTTCATCTCCTCCTGTCCTGGCTGATCTCCCCTCTTTCCCCTTCCCACCATTGGCTTCTGTCTCCCACAAGGTCCCCCTGTGAAGAGCCTGGCTCTGTGTTCTCCATCACCTCCTCACAGGCACTGCCAGGCTGGGATGAGGAGCCCCTCAGCCTTCCCTGCTCCAGGCTGGACAAGCCCAGCTCCCTCAGCCTCTGCTCACAGCCCAAGGGCTCCAGCCCCACCTTGGAGGCCCTTCCCAGACCCTGCTGCAGCTGCCAGACATCTTTCCTGCCCTGGGGAACACAAACCAGGCCACAGTGACCTGGATAATCCATGTCCTTGATGTCCTGGTCACACAGCCCAGCCCCTTGTCCCCATTTCAGGCTCTTGGGTGGATCCTGTGGATCATCCTTTGGTAGAGGCTGTGGATTCCAGGTGGGCCAGGGGGATCCCAGCAGACAGGGACCCCGCTGGGCGTGAACAGCCTTGGACTTGTTGGGAGAAACTGTGAGGGGGAGCTGGGGCGGAGTGACCAACCCAGTAACTTCACACAGGCCTCCTGGGATGTCACACAGCCTCTCTGTGACGTCACAGTCTGCTCTGTGAGGTCACAGCTCATTCTCTAATGTCACACAGCTGCTCTCTGATGTCACAGCCAACTCTGTGATGTCATAGTCTGCTCTGTGATGTCAGACCTCTGCTCTGTGATGTCACAGACTGCTCTGTGAAACCACAGAGGCAGTCTATGATGTCGTAGCTACTCAATGACTTCATATACCCCATTCTGTGATGTCATAGCCTACTCTGTGACCTTCTGTGAAATAAGGAGGGGCAGCAACAAAACTTCTACACTGGAATTAGGAAGGGCAGACTTTGGCCTGTTTAGGATGCTGGTTTGGGGTGTACTGAATCAGGTCCTGATTTTTTTAAGGGAAACAGACGTTAAAAACAAAGGGGTCCAGGGAGGATGGACACATTTCAAGAAAGTAATCTTAAGGGGGAAGGAGTAGCCTGTCCCAGTATGGCAAAAGATGAGCAAGTGAGGAAAATCACTGTCCTGGCTCCACATGGTGCTTTTGTGGCAAGTCAAGGGTAAAAAGGAATGGCAACTCAGGAAGCATTTAAGGTTGACATTAGGTTATGAAGAAAGGAAAGATGAGACGTAAAAGTTCAATTAGAACTTTACCTGGTGGCTTCAAAAAAAAAAATTAATTAAAAATTTATAGCAAAAGGAGGGAGAAGGAGAACCTCTACTCTTTATTGATTGCAGTGGAGACTATAATAACTAAAGATAAGGAAAAGGCTGTACTACTTAATATCTTGTTTGTCTCAATTTTCAGTATTAGGACAAGTTGTCCTCAGGACCAGTGTTCTCCTGAGCTGGTAGATGGGCACAGGGAGCAGAAAGATTACAGATTCCCCTGTAATCCAGAAGGAAGCAGCTGGTGACCTGCTGAGCCACTCAGATGCTCACATGTGTATGGGATCGGATGGGATCAATCCTAGAGGCATGAGGGAGCTGGTGGATGAGCTTCTCAAACTGCTTCCCATCATTTACCATCAGTCCTGGCTCAGTAAGGAGGCCCCAGAGGACTGGAGGTGCCAGTGTGACCCCATCCCCAAGAAGGGCTGGGAGGAGGAGCTGGGGAACTCCAGGCCTGTCAGCCTGACCTGGGTGCCCAGCAAGGTTATGGAACAGATCACCTTGAGTTCCATCACAGGGCATCCACAGGATGGCTGAGGGATCAGAGCCAGCCAGCATGGATTTAGGGGTGGCAGATCCTGCCTGACCAACCTGGTCTCCTTTTATGACCAGGTAACCTACCTGTGGATGTGGGAAAGGCTGTGGGTGTGTCTATCTGGACTTCAGCAAAGCCTTTGACACTGTCTCTGACAGCATTCCCTGGAAAAACTGCAGCACACAGCTTGGGCAGGTTCCCTCCTCACTGGCAGAATTAAGAACTGGCTGGAGGCTGGGCCCAGAGAGTGGTGGGGATGGTGCTGCACCCAGCTGGTGTCCAGGCACTGGTGGTGTCCCCAGGGATCTGTGTTGGGCTCAGTCCTGTTTAATATCTTCACTGATGATCTGGCTGAGAGGATCGACTCCACCATTCACAAATTGCGGATGACACCAAGCTGGATGTGAATGTGGATCTGCTGGAGGGCAGGAGAAGATGACACAGCCATAAGCTGCACCAGGGGAGGTTTAGGCTGGACAATAGGAAGAAGATCCTCACAGAAATGGTGAGTGGGCATTGGAATGGGCTGGCCAGGGTGGAGGTGGCACAGTCACAGTCCCTCTCCAGTGGCATTTAGTGGCATGGTCTGGGTGACAAGGCAGTATTAGGGCATTGGTTGGACTTGATGATCCCAAAAGTCTTTTCCAGCCTATTTGATTCTGTCATTCTGTGATGATTGGGACACTCTGGGGAAGCCAGGGGCCATTGTGACACTGCAGGGCCTTGTGGAACTAAGGGGACCGTGGTGACACTGGGCAGCCCCGTAGAACCAGGGGTCCATTGTGATCCTGTGGAGCCAAATGGAACCAGGGTCTTCACTGTGACACTCTGTGTCCTCGTGAAACCACAGAGGCCATTGTGACACATCAGGGCCTTGTGTAACCAAGGGGTTTCACCATTTTGGCACTGCAAAACCAAGGAGACCATTGGGAGACTCCAGGGCCCAGTGGAACCAAGGGGTCGTTCTGACACTGTGGGGCCCCATGGAACCAAGGGGACAGTGTGACACTGCAGGATCCTGTGTAACCAAGGGGACACTGTGACATTAAGGGGCCTCAAGGAATCTGGAAGGCTTGTGACACTGTGTGGCCTTGTGGAAACGAGGAGTCCATTGTGACACTGGGGGGACTTGAGGAAGCACAGAGACCATTGTGACAGTGTGGGACCTCATGTAACCATGGGGCCATTGGGACACCCTGGGGCCCCATGGAACCAAGGGGCCACTGTGAAACTGTGGAACCAATGAGAACATTGTGACACTGTGAAGCCCCACGGAACCAAGGAGACCATTGTTGCTCTGCATGGTCTCATGGATCCAATGAGACCAGTGTGACAGTGCAGGGCTTGGTGTAACCCAGAGGCCATTGTGACACTGAGGGGCCCCATGGAACCAATCATATCTTTGCATATGGCACAAAGCTGGGTGTGAGTGTTGATCTGCTGGAGGGTAGGAGGGCTCTGCACAGGGCCATGGACAGGCTGGATCCAGGGCCCAAATCAAACAATGTGAGGTTTAACAAGTCCAGGTGCCACATCCTGCACTTTGGCCACAACAACCCCTGCAGCACTACAGGCTGGGGACAGATTAGCTGGACAGCAGCCAGGCAGAAAGGGACCTGCAGGGACTGATGGACAGCACGCTGGACATAGGCAGCAGTGTGCCCAGATGGCCAAGAAGGCCAATGGCTCCAGGCCTGGATCAGGAATGGTGTGGCCAGCAGGACCAGAGCTGCTGTGCCAGCACTGATCTGCCCCCAGCTCTGCAAAGACATTGCTGCAGCAGCTCCAGAGAAGGCAACAAAAGGGCATCTCTGCAGAAAACTTTACTGGGAGATCCTTTAGTTCCTTTAAAGGCACTGAGAACACAGCCGCTCATTGACACACTCTGGCTACTGGAAAGGTGGAGAGAACCAAATGAGAAATGGCAAAACCAATGGCTTAACTTTGTGGACAATAGTAAAAAACTAAAACATAGGGAAAAAAAGAACAAACCCACAACCAAACCCAATAAAACTATCTAAGATGTTTTTTAATTACAAATTATTTATATTACATGGCCTGTCCCTGCTGCAGCCCTGGCACTGCCACCCCCAGGGCTGTGCCCGGCCCCAAGAGCACTCAGGCCCTACAGCAACACCAGGGCCACCAGGGCAGCGGGGCAGGGCCACGGGAGCAGCACTGGCAACACCAAGTGCTGCTGCTGCTGGGCACAGCTGCTGGGCCAGCACTGATCTGCCCCCAGCTCTGCACACAGACATTGCTGCTGCAGCTCCAGAGAAGGCAACCAAAGGGCATCTCTGCAGAAAACTTTGCTGGGGGATCCTTTAGTTCCTTTAAAGGCACCAAGAGTGCTGCCCCTCATTGACACAGTCTGTGGCCACAGGGAGGGCGGAGAGTAACAAATAGAGAAATGGCACACACAAGTACCTTTCTTTATGGACAATATTAAAGAACTAAAACAAAGGTAACCAGCAAGATGAAACCAGCCAGAAGGATCAAAGATTATTTTATTACAAGTGATTTTCAGAAATTGGTCAGCAGATTAATGTCCCTGAAACCATCCAGCTATCAGTCTCCACACTGCAGCCTTGAGCTCCTGGTTCCTCAGGCTGTAGATGAGGGGGTTCAGGGCTGGAGGCACCACTGAGTACAGAACTGACAGGGCCAGATCCAGGGATGGGGATGAAATGGAGGGGGGCTTCAGGTACAAAAATATACTAGTACTGAGGAACAGAGAGAGCACGGCCAGGTGAGAGAGGCAGGTGGAAAAGGCTTTGTGCCGTCCCTGCTCAGAGGGGATCCTCAGCACGGCCCTGAAGATCTGCACATAGGAGAAAACAATGAACACAAAACAGCCAAGTGCTAAAGTGGCACTAACAGCAAGAAGTCCCAGTTCCCTGAAATAGGATTTGGAGCAGGAGAGCTTGAGGATCTGAGGGATTTCACAGAAGAACTGGCTCAGGGCATTGCCATGGCACAGGGGCAGGGAAAATGTATTGGCCGTGTGCAGCAGTGAATAGAGAAAGGCACTGGCCCAGGCAGCTGCTGCCATGTGGGCACAAGCTCTGCTGCCCAGGAGGGTCCCGTAGTGCAGGGGTTTGCAGATGGACACGTAGCGGTCGTAGCACATGATGGTCAGGAGGGAAAACTCTGATCCAAGGAAGAGGAAAATCAGAAAAACCTGAGCAGCACATCCTGTGTAAGAGATGGTCCTGGTGTCCCAGAGGGAATTGTGCATGGCTTTGGGGACAGTGGTGCAGATGGAGCCCAGGTCAGTGAGGGCCAGGTTGAGCAGGAAGAAGAACATGGGCGTGTGCAGGTGGTGGCTGCAGGCTACGGCGCTGATGATGAGGCCGTTGCCCAGGAGGGCAGCCAGGGAGATGGCCAGCAAGAGGCAGAAGTGCAGGAGCTGCAGCTGCCGCGTGTCTGCCAAGGCCAGCAGGAGGAAGTGGCTGATGGAGCTGCTGTTGGACATTTGTCGTGCCGTGTCATGGAGATCTGTAAAATAAGTAATCATGGAATAGATGGGTTTGGAGAGGACTTTAAATATCCCAGCGCAGCTTGGGGGCACTTTCCCCCCACTGCCTGCCCAGGGCTCTGCTGCCTGGAGCTGTCCCTGCCAGCAGCTGCTTCCCTGTGCCCAGGGCTGGGCCCTGCCAGTGCTGCCAGAGCCCAGCCCAGGCCTGGGGGCTCAGCTCTGCCCTGCAGACCCCTCCCAGGTCTGGCACTGCCCATGGTCAGCTCTGGATCTGCAGGCTGTAATGTCAATGTCAGAACAACCCTGAGGAGGCTGGAAAAGCCACACCGATGCTGCCTCTGACGGACCCTCTGCTGATTTCTGTCACTCCGTGCTTTATTCAGATCTGAGACAATATTTTTTTTTTTCTTAACTAGCACTGAGAGATGAATATCTATGTGCAATTTCCCATGCAGGCAACCCAGAGCAGTAGATTAAAAACGCAGGATTTTCCCTTTTATGCAGTCCCTGCCTTGCTGTGCTTCCAGTATAATCTACTTGGAAATGTTCTGCAGAAAAATGTCATGCTGGGCTCAGTCCTGAAAAATGCAGCATCCTCACCACACAAGCAGAACACTTCCAAGCCTTACCAGCTGTCTCCTTCCACACAGATCTTTCCCCCCAGCGCTGGGAGCAGCTGCCAGGGCTGGCTGAGAGCTGTCCCTGGCAGGCAGCAGAGCCCCTGCCCCAGCACAGCTCCCTGGGCTGCAGGGCCCTGCTCTGCAGGACAGCACTGGACACCCCTGGCTGCTCTGCACAAGAGAGAATCAGAGAATGTACTCACAGAGTCTGGAGGCATTGGGATGTTCCGGCTTTAGGAGATCACTCCAGGAGCTGCAGCTGCATTGTCCTGCAGCCAGAGGTTCCTGTGCCAAGGGCTGGCAGTAATTGTGCCCCAGGCACTTCTCAGCACCTTCCCAGCCCTGACTGATTGAAGCTCCCTGTGCCTCTGTGCTGTGCCCGGGGTGGCTGCAGGCAGTGCCCCAGCCCTGCTGGGCTGGGAGAAGAGCTGCTCATCAAGAGAAATGTGCTTTTGAAGCTCTTCTTGGTTACCAGGAGCTGCCTCTGGGCCAGGAGCCCAGCCCAGTTCAGCAGCACAAACACAGCACAAGGACTTTAATGAGCCTCTGGGGCTTTGTGCTCAGGCCCTGAACATCAGTCCCTGAGAGGGAGCTGAAGAAACCTCTCCAGAACTCCAAGTCAGAATCCAACTCCAAAGTTTCTTGGACTTTTAATGGGTCCCACTGAGGGACACCACTGAGAAAGTGCCCCCAGGCCCCAGGCAGAGCAGAGAACTGGAGGCAGTGATGACAGGCAGGGACAAAGAGAAGCCAAGTCTTGGTGCCCTGGGGCACAGCAGGGTCTGTGCCAGCAAGGGCTGGGAGGAGACACCTTGTCCTGAGGCAGTGGGGCCTCCTGGCACAGCCCCAGCCAGGCTGGGCACTGTCAGCCCCTTGTCCTGCCCTCAGCACCCCCCCTAGCCCACATCCCAGTGGCTTCAAGGATCTGCTGGAAGGAGTCCCTGGGGAGCCTGGTCAGGAATGGCCCTGGGGGCTCCTTAATGCTCCCAGGGACTGCAGGTTTTTCAAAGGACTTTGGGTTTGGCTTTTTGCCTTGGAGTCTCTTCTGAGAAGTTTCAGCAATCATGGCCTCCAATTATCTGCTGTAATTAGTCCCTGGAGAGCCTTTGTCAGTAACAGCACTCAGTGGGGCTCATTAATGCTTCAAGGTACTTCAATTCTTTTAAGGTACTTGGTGTTTCCCTTTGGATACAGACTCTGGGAGAGGTTTGTGCAATCATGGCCCCAATTATCTGCTTTAATGAATCCCCTGAGAGCTTTGTACTGACACTCAGTGGGGCTCATTAATGCTTTGAGATACTCAAAGTTTTTAAGGTACTTTGGATTTTCCTCTCCACACTGAGGTTTCTGAGAGATTTTTGTGCCATCCTGGCCTCCAGTTTTCTCCTCCAAGGAGCCCATGAGGAGCTTGTGCTGGGGATGGACCTCAGTGGGACCCATTCATGCCCTGTGGCACTTTTTTTTCTCTGTCTTTGACTCCTGGAATGGTTTGTGCAATCTCCTCTCAGGCCCTGAGGTTCCAGGGCTCAGCTCCAAATGCACCACAGGGCTCAGTAGGATCAGGCAAGTCCTGACAAACCATGGCTCTGCCTTGATTTCCCTCTGGTCTAATGCACTTCAGCAGGAAGGTTTCCTTCTGCAGTTATGGATAAATATTTCAAAGGGCTTCTAACAAATATGTAATTCTCTTTTAAAGAGTGTATTCTATTACTGTTCTTATTTGAGAAGAGCTGATTGCGGCATTCAGTGATTGATTTTGATTCAGAGTGTCTCTTAAGGAGGTCTGGCCAGGTCAAGAAATTTTACCCTGAGAGCTGACACAGTATGAATATCCTTGCCCCATATGCCCTAACCCCATGTGAGAAACTATTTTCACTTTCAAAAATTTAAATGGTTTTTTTAGATCTTGTCAAAATACCACAGAAGACCGAAAAAGAAAAGAATACAGCACCAGGAGCAAAGGATTCAGTCACCATGTCCTTTTCTACAAAATGGATGTTCTGTCTTTTATTCCTCTAGCCCCTCCCAAAACCTTGTCGATCAACTCCTTCTTCTCTGTCCAGTGATCACTGGAGATCACTGTCTTACACCTTGGTTGGAGGTCAGGTGCTGCCACAGTAAGAAGCCGACCCTCCCAAATGCCCCGACTACAGCAGCCATCCTGGGATAACAATGCAAGGGGGAGGGGAAGGAGAACTATAGATCTACAAAACTTCTCTTAACATATATCTAATATTCACCCCTTAATTTTGAGAGTCAACCATAGGATTACTCATCTATAACAAGTCCCCCTTTTCTTTTTCTACAAGTTGTTTTGCTCAAACAGTTAAGTAAAAAATTTTCTCTCTCTCTTGAATGAGTCATACACCTGTTGATGTGGGCAAGGACAGTGGAAACAGGAGAAGAAAAATCTCAGGTTTTCCTTAGACAGACTTCTTTGGAATGGAGAAAAGGGCATCACAGAGGTCCAGTATGGCTTTGCCTCCCATCTACTGTGCCTATGTGGCTGCTACCCATAGTCAGTGTATCTTAGGGGTGAGTACAGAGGCCAGCTCGGTCCTGCCCTCTAGTCCCTGTTGAATTAAAAGACAACTGAGGAATGACAGAGGTCTGGTATGGCCTTTTGTCCCCACCTTACCATTTCTACAGGGTTGCTACCTGCAGTAGGGCTATGGAGCCTTCTTGGTGGCAAACAAAGGGGCCAACCCAGTCTTGCCCTCCTTCCTTTGTCTTAGTTTCTTCAAGAAGTTGTCCCATTACCTTTTACAGTCCTTGTGGACTTCTCCTTGACAGATGCTGGTAATTCTCACCCATGAAAACAGGAAGACAGTTCTCAAGCTGGATGGTGGAAGCTTGACTCTAATTTTTTGGCGTCGTGGTGTTTTTTGGGTGTTCTTTCAGTCTCTGCTTGAGAGTCAATCTTGTTTCACCTGGCCTGGATGTTATAGTCCACTCTTTGGGTTCTTCTGCTGGGCCTTTGACTCTGTTGGCATGAGTCCATCCCTGCTCTGCAGTTTGCACTGCTGATTCGGTCGTGAGCAGTACCTGAAAGGGACCTTCCCACTGAGGAGTTAGAGGCTGACCTCTCCAGGACTTAATCATCAGCCAATTCCCAGGATTAATAGTATGGATTCTGAAATCCAGGGTGGTAGTTTGAGGAATTGCCCCTTTATGTCTTAGCCCTTCTAAGGTTTGTGCTATAAACATAACTTGTTTCGTGTCATTGTCTTCCCCTTCCTCGTAGGTGGCAACCTTTTGGGATGAGGCCAGGAAGGGCAACCCAAACATCATTTCATAGGGTGAGACCCCCAGGTCTGACTATGGTTTGGTTTTAATTCTTAACAAGGCAAAAGGGAGACATTTTATTCATGACATTCGAGTTTCAATGATTATCTTAACTAGAGTTTTTTTCAGAGTTTGATTCTTTCTCTCAACCTGACCAGAACTCTGTGGATGCCTTGGAGTGTGTAACTCCCATTTTACTCCCAGGGCCTGAACAACTTTCTGCAATATCTTTAATGTGAAATGAGTTCCCTGATCTGAATCAATCCTGTTTGCCACCCCATACTGGGGAATGATTGTTTCTAGAAGTGTTTTACTCACAATACTGGCATGGGCTTTCACGGTGGGTACCACCTCTACCCAGTGAGTCACATGATCTACTATCTCTGGCAAAAATTTCTACTCTTGTACCTAGGGAAGCTCAGTTAAGTCTGCTTGGACGTTTTGAAAGGGCCTTAAGGCTAGTTCTTGCTGTCCCCTGGGTGTTTTTCTCATGATTTTCTTATTAACTTGTTGACATATCACACATCATTCAGTTACTTGCTTAGCTATTCTGAAAATTCCTGTGCATCCCCAATCCCTTGGAAAGTTTTCACTTAGCACTTGGGTACCCCAACGTGTTGTGTACCCCAGTGTGTCCCATGTATGCATTCTAGCATTTTCTTGGCCAGGGGTTTATTCAACATTTGCCTCCCATCTGCTAATCTCCACTTCCCTTCGTTTTTTCTTGGCTCCTGTTTTAAGGAGTTCTTCCTCTTCTCTCCCACTGAATACGGGGACTTTTTGCATTTCTCTTATGGGCATTAATACTACTCTTAGTTTTTCTGTCCCTGATTCAGTTACATTTTTAGCTTCTAAATCAGCTAAATTGTTCCCTCGTGCCTCCTGAGTCACCTGTTTTTGAAGTTCTTTAACATATACCACCGCTACGTCCTCTGGTAATTGTAAGGTTTCTAACTCTTCTAAAAGAAATTTTTCATAAATCAGTCCCTTTTCCTTTGAATTGAATAGCCCCCTCTCTTCCCAAATTTTTCCAAAGGCATGTACTACTCCAAAAGCGTATTTTCCATCTGTATCTGTTGTTCCCCTTTTCTGTGCCAATATTTCCAGAGCTCACTTTAGGGCCTATAGCTCACATGCCTGGGCTGACCAGTTGGAAGGTAACTTTTCTATGGCTACCAATGCCTCATGCACTATAGTGTACCCCGATACCCGGTGCCCTTTATCACCCGTGAAGATCCATCGATGGACAATCATTTTCCACCTTGGAGTGTGTTATGGTTTGATGCTGGCACAATGCCAGTGCCCCCATGAAAATGTATTTTCTCTTATGTCTGCTGTCAGATGTGACCAGGAATAGAGCAAAGTAGGCTCCAACTTAGGAATAAAGGAAAAACTTTATTAACATACAACTATATGTAAAAAGAAACACACACAGAACTCAGAATGAAAACCTTCCAGAACATTCCTCCTCCCCCCCCACCAAATTTCCAATACATCACAGTAAGAAAAAACCTTGGATACTCAATTCAGTTACCACCCCTCAGATCACCAGCTCTCAGTCCATCACCACCCTTCAGATAATCAATTCTCAGTTCATCAGGGAGAGAGGAGTCCCTCTTGTACCATAGGCTTCTCCAGGAAACACAGTTGAAACCTCTTGTGTTTCCATGTCACACATGGCACCGCCCGGAGATCTGCCATCGTGACATCTTCCTTCCATGCCCAGTGCTCTCACCACTGCACATGGACCAGGGCTGCTTCTAGGGTTCCCCTTTTAAGGATGCTTTGCCCAGTTCAAAAAAAAAGCAACAGTCTCTCACTTTCAGGACACCTGTCCCCCCCAGATTCACCCCCTGGGTCCGAGAGGTCTCGAGAACAGAGATCTTTTTCTTCACTCAAGACAGAGGGCACCACCACCCTCCTCACCCGTCGTCTCTGTTCACAAACTCCTTCACATAACAACACTTCACTCTCTTGGCTCCAAGCTGTTGTCTCCCCCTAAATGCAGTCTTGTTGTCACAGGAAAAATGGTTCTGTCCATGGCTCCACAAGAAAAATCCAGCTCAAGGCCACTCCATCATCTCCTCTCACCTAGGATTCTTCTTAATGCTTCTGACATCTTTCACTTGCCCAAACTTTCATCACACTTGCCCATTTCCTCCTATTTCATCTCTATCTCTCTCCTCATTCAGCTCCAGGAAGATCAGCATTTGTAAGGTTTCTGTCATCTAAGAAAAGGGGTAAAATTTCAGGCCCTGCTTGTCCAGAACTCTCACGCTGCCCTGCCGGGCACCTTCTCGCTGCACAGCACTTCTCCTTCTCGGCCGGCTGTGCTGCCTGCACATGGTATCAAATTCCAAGGTGGCACAGGCACAGGCTCCCTCTCTCTCTCCCAGGGGGGCTGCCCGATGCCTCTCAGTGCTCCTCCACCCTTCCATCCTGCAGGGGCCTTCACCTCCCTTCTCCATCCAAGGCCCCGACCTACCTCACTCAGGCCTCGTGGCTTCCCCTCCCCCGCCCAGCCCGCAGTTGGGCAGGGCAGGTCTGACCTCTTTCACCCACTGGAACCGAGAGAGAGTGCCCCTGGGAGTTCTCTGCTTTTAACCCACTGTGTTCTCAGGGGCGTATCCGTGTCCTCAGTGGCCACACCAGGTGCCAATATTCAAATCTGAGCACCTATTGGTTTGACCACCAAACTTGCAAAAAGCTCACTTCTTTTTCAAACCAGGACACTACCAGGACAGTCTCTTATCAGTCCCTCTGGCGCTGGAAATGCCGCAGCCCAGGCTCGGCCAGGTGGGTCACAGGTGTGAGGTGCCGGTGGTGTTCTGGGTGTTCAGTCCAGAGCAGGTTTAAACAGCTCCAAAGAAAAAGAAAAACCACAGTCCAAGGAACTTCTCTGCTTCAGCAAGCTGAAAACTAACTAAAAGCAAAGGCAAGCTCTGTCCTGCTGTCTGTCTGTTCACAGATAACTGATACATTAGGTTTAAGTTTTTCTGTTCTGTTTAGGTGAGCAGCTTTTAGCTTTATATTAAGTGTTTCTGGGATCTTTTCACAGGGTGGTGAAGATAAAAGAATCCTATTCTAGCTGGACTCAAGGACAATCTCTTCAAACTTCAGGCCCAAAGCACAAACAACATGAAACAAGCAAGCAAGGAAGATGAAACTCCATAATTTGAAGCTATTCATTGGGCAGTTAATTCCTATATAAAAATGGACTAAAACTTATAAAACTGTGAGATCTTGTGACCAAGCCCTCTTTTGCTCCCATCTTGAACCCATCCGGGCAGAGCCACAACTGTGGCTCCGGTACTGCCAGAGTGTGACCTTTGAAGGCACTTCAATAAAAATCCACTTTATTCCTCTCAGCTCTGACTGGCCTCTGTTCCAGCTCCTTAAGGCATCACAACAGTCCAGGAGCCGGAATGTGGAGGAGTGAGTGCAGTTTCTAAAAACAAACTGCTGCTTCTTCCTCCTCTCCTTTGCTCTCAGAACCAGCCTTAAAGGTGCAGAACTCATTTCTGGGATAAACAGACCAATGGGGGTACGAGCATTGTGAAGTCACCACAGGACACGCCCCTCTCAGGGTCAGGGGGTCCTGTCCCCACCTCATCTCCAGGCTGCCAGGGGTCCCCCAGCTCTGGTATTGCCCCTTCCCCTCTCCCCAACCTGGGGGTCCCCCGTTCCACAGCCTCGGCTCTCACGGGGATCCCCAAAACCAATGTCCCACCCCGTCGGTACCAGACCATCCCCACGTGGACCCCCCGGGACCCTCCCCAGGGGCAATCGCGGCTCGTCTTCCCCCGATAAAGCTCCTCTTAGGGAGCCTGGAGATACCCAGGGCTCGAGTCTGGGATCAACTGCCTCCGAACACTCTCCAAAAGCATCCTCCCGGAGACCCTTTGCTGGAGTTGGGGCGAGCTCAGCCTCCACCCTCACCTGCGGCTCGGGGCTGGGGGCGATGCTCCCGGGGCAGGGGGGGCTGCAGGCTCGGCGTGCGGGCGGTGTGAGCAGTGGGATTCTCCCGCTCCTCCTCTTCGTCCTCTTCCTCCTCATCCTCCTACTCATAATCATCATCCTCCTCCTCCTTGTCCTCCTCAATCTCCTTCCCCTCCTAAACCTCATCCTAGTCCTTGTCCTCATCCTCCTCCTCCTCCTCCTCCTACTCATCCACCTTCTCCTCCACCTCCTCCTCTTCCTCCTCCATGTCCACCACCTCCTCAGCCTCTTTGTCCTCCTCCTGGTTCTCCTACTCCTCATCCTCGTCCTCCTCCTCTGCGTCCTCCTCCTCCACCTCCTCCTCCTTATCATCCACTTTCTCATCCTCCACTTCCTCCTTCTCCTCGTCCTCCTCCACCACCTCCTCATCCTCCTCCTCCTTATCCTTGTCCTCCACCTCCTCGTCCTCCTCCTCCCCAACCTCCTCCTCATGCTCCTCCTCCTCGCCCTCCTCCTCATCCTCTCCCTGCTCCTCTTCCTCCTCATTTTCTGCCTCGTTGTCCTCCTCCTCATCTTCCTCCTTTTTGTCTGCCTCCTCGTCCCACTCCTCATCCTCCAACTCGACCTCCTCCTCCTCCTCCTCCTCCTCGTCCTCCTCTTTGCCACGTCCTCTTCCTCCTCCTCCGCCTTTACCATTTCTTCATCTTCCTCCTTCTCCTTCTCTTCCGCCTCCTTGTCCTTATTGACCTCTTCCTGCTCCTCTTCCTCATCCTCGTCCTCATTATCCTCCTCCTCATGCTCCACCTCCTCATCCTCCACCTCTTCGTCCTCTTCCTCCTCATCCTCCTCCTCCTCGTCCACCTCCTCCTCCTCCTCCTTGTCCTCTTCTTCCAATCCTCCTCCTCCTCCTCCTCCACCTCCTCATCTACATCCTCATCCTACTCCTCCACTTCCTCCTCCTCCTTTTCCTCCATGTCCTTGTCCTCCTTCTTTTCCTCTTCCTCCTTCTCCTCCTCCTCCCCCTCGTCCACCTCATCCTCCTCTTCCTCCTCGTCATTCTCTTCCATGTCCTCACCCTCGTCCTCCTCTTTCTCCTCGTCCTCCTCATCAGCCCCCTTTTCCTACTCCTCCTCCTCCTCCTCATCCTCCTTCTCCTCTACATCATCATCCTCCTCCTCTTCATCATCCTCCTCCTCATCCTCTTCCTCCTCCTCCTCCTCCTCCTCATCCCCTCCTCCTCCTCTTTCTCCTCCTCCTCTGCCTCATCCTTCTCTTCCTTGTCCTCCTCTTCCTCCTCCTCATTGTCCTCTTCCTCCTCGTACTCCTCCTCCTCTTCCTCCTTGTCCTCTTCTTCCTCGCCATCCTCCTTGTCCTCCTCATCCTTGTCCTCATCCTCGTCATGCTCCTCCTCCTCCTCTTCCCTCTTCTCCTCTTCTTCCTCCCCCTTCTCCTTCTCATCTTCCTTGTCCTCATTCTCCTTGTCTTCCTCCTCCTCCTCATCCACAGCCTCCTCCTCCTCCTCATCCTCCACCTCTTCCTCGTTCCTTCTTGTCTTCCTCATCCTCATTCTCCTTCTCATGCTCTTCTTCCTCATCCTCCGCCTCCTCCCGGTCGTTCTCCTCCATGTCCTCGTCCTCCTCTTTCTATTCGTCCTCCTCATTATCCCCCTTCTCCTACTCCTCCTTCTCATCCTCCTCCTCCTCCACATCATAGTCCTCCTCCTCTACGTCGTCCTCCTCCTTGTCCTTGCCCTCCTCTTCTGCATCCTCCTCCTCATCGTTGACTGGATGGGAGATTTTCCCTCACTCTTCCCTGCGGGAGGATAAAGCCCAGCTGCTCTTTTCTTCTGGTGCCTCCTCCTCTCCTCAGCTGAGATGTCAAACTCCCTAGAAGGAAAACTCCCATTCCCTGTTTCCTTGTGGCTGCAGCCTGGAACATCCACCCAGAGTGAAGAAATTTCTGACAGCCCTACTGAATGACACTGGCAGGAGGTTTGAGAGAAAGAGAGGAAATTGTATTTTGGTAAGAAATAAAAGTTATTTCTTTCTTTCCCATTACTTTTCAGTCAGTTCCAGTTCTGTTTTCACAGTGCCACCTTCTCAGCTGATTGGATTTCTGTCTGCCTTTCTCTCCTGCCTCTCTCTGCCTGCTCTGTTTCCCTCTCAGTGTCTCCCTTGGCCCAGGGCAGCTCCCACCAAAGACCCTGCCCTGATTTAATTCCCAATCGATGAGCTACAACAACCATGGGTGTAGTAACGAAGGCTGGCAGTGAAATGTCAATGTAAGATCTTCCTCCACTTGGCTTTTGGGTCCCTTCTTAAGAGCTTTGCCTTCAAGAGCAGGAACATCTTTCCCTGGCTGGGAACTGGAATTCCAGCCCCTGGGAGTGTGTGCCATGGATCCCAGAGGGGCATTCCCGAGGCTCCCAGGGCTCTGCTCCTGCCGTGCCTCCCAAGGAACAGTGCAGGGCCAGGGAACAAGGTCCAGCAGCTCTGTTGGTTCTGCAGGGCCACAAGGGCCCCTGGTTCCATGAGTTTCCCTACTGCCAACAGCAGTTCCTTGGTTCCCATGATGCCCTG
This sequence comes from Haemorhous mexicanus, assembly GCF_027477595.1. Taxonomy (NCBI): domain Eukaryota; kingdom Metazoa; phylum Chordata; class Aves; order Passeriformes; family Fringillidae; genus Haemorhous; species Haemorhous mexicanus. The sequence goes on along the minus strand of NC_082356.1, from coordinate 14,911,973 downwards.
CTGTGTCACCATGGATATTTGGTGCCATGAAGTCCCTCAGTGTCACAAAGGCCTCCCTCGCTCCATGAGCTTCCGCAGTGTCCAAATGGACTCCTTGGATGGCAGTGTCACCATGGAGCATTGGCTCCATGCAGCCCCCCTGGGTCACCATGGACTCCTTGGTTCCATCAGGTTCTGGGGGTGTCTCCATGGTCTCCTTGCATCCACAGTGTCACAATGGACCGCTGGATCCACGTGGCCCTGCTGTGTCACCATGGCCCCTTGGTTCCATGGGACCCCAGTGTCACAATGGACTCCTTGCTTCCACATCACCACCTCAGTGCCAAAATGGCTCCTTTGTTCCATGAGGAACACAAAAGTTTGGCAGAAACATTGAGCAAATCCTGCTTAACACACCTGGGAACATCTGTTTGCATTCCAAAGAGAGGTTAAAGGTGAGGATGGCACCAGCAGCTTCCATCTGCAACAGAGATCCAGGGAAAGGACAGGGACAGAGAATTCAGCTGCAAGACTCAGAGAGTTCTGCTTCCAGAGATCATTTCTGCTCACACTGGCCCTTGGAGAAAGGGGACACCATTCCAGGCAGCCTGGAGAGAGCAGGTGGTTCCTGAGTGGGGTTTGTTGTTCAGGAAACCCACTCAGGCTTTTCCATTGTTTCCTTTCCAACAGGAAAACCTCTTCTGGGCCTGTGTGCAGGCAGAGCCTGAGGAGAGCAGGTGGGACACCGTGCAATGGGCTGGGACATGGAGCTGCAGAGCTCAGGGGAAAAGGTTCTGCTGCAGGGCACAGGGATGTCAGTGCCAGGTGGGCCATGTCAGACATGGTGAGGCTGGGGGTGAGGAGCAGCTTGTCCAAACAGGGTCAGCCCTCAAGGGGCTCATTCTTCTCTGTGCCCAGACCTCCTATGGAGTCATTCAGCATCAAGATCACCTGGGGAATGCTTCTATCAGCTCTTCTCTGAACTGGAAAATAAAAAATACTCACTTGATTAAAGATAAAAGGTCATGAGGTATGCTTTTAAATCTCCATTTCTAAAAGAACTCCAAACTGTCCTCAATCACCTGTGCAGGCCCTGAAATCTTGAAGACAATTGAAAGAAGAGAAAGAGCCCTCAAGAGCTTTCTATATTTTCATGATCCTCATGGTGGATTTGGGGCTGAGTCCAGCACCCTCAGGCAGTGAGAGAAGGCTAAAGAAGTTTCTCAAGGAGTCAGAAGCAAAACTCCAAGTCCCTAGGAGCATCACTGGGCCCCACTGAGGGCAGGGACTGCCAAAGGCTCCCCAGGCACTGGTGAGAGCAGATCCTTGAGGCTAGGATGGCAGGGAGCCAAAGGCTCTGGGCAGGGAACTGCAACGCTGAGCAAGGCCTGGGCTGGGTGGGGGAAGCAGAAAGGCCAAGCCCTGAGCCCAGCCTGGGACAGCAGGGCCTGTCCCTCCCAGGTGGCTCGGGGCAGTTTGTGGGGCAGTGGGATGTGAGGGGCTGCAAGGACAAATGTCATAAACCTGTGTGACACTCCAGATCCTCATGGAACCAAGGGACCAGTGTGACACTGTGGGAAGTTGGTGGAACCAAGGGGATCATTGTGGCATTGTTGGGCAAATGGAACCAAGGGACCAGTGTGACACTGTGGGGCCGCATGGAAACAAGAAGCCATTGTGAGCCTGCAGGGCTGGAAGACCCCAGAACACTGAAATGCTGGGGGTAACCAAAGGTTCCTTGACCTGAGTTTGGTGGACAGGGGAATCACCAACCAGATATTCTCAACATGGACAGATGCAAAGAATATTCTTGGTAGGAAAGAACCCACAAGGATCACCAAGTCCAGCTCTTAAGTGAATTGCTCACACAGGGATTGAACCCACAGCCATGGTGATACCAGCACCACGCACGAACCAACTGAGCTAAGAGGTCAAAATGACACAAAATTTTACGGGCAAAATACAGACAATCAACGAACTTTGGTAAAGGGTTCAATACAACATGCACTCCAACATAAAACTCCTATCATAGCATTAATTTAATTAACTTAGTCTATTTAACCTAAAACCCTTTAACCCTTAAGATGTGAAGTTACCCAGAAATGCTCCTGTTAAGTAGGATTAGAAGGAGAAGAAATAGAGAACAACAGGAAGACAGAAGAGCTATACAAAGACAAGCACATAGGCACCAACTGCTCAGGTTCCAGTGTCACTGACAGAGGAACCCCAGGAGAAGACAGGATCCTGACCACAGGCTGGCATCGTATTCCAGCTTTTAACCCCCTGGGCCTTCATGGGCTCGCCCCTGGGGTGGGACTGCCAGTTGCTTGTCCAATCAGAGTCAGGGTAGCAGCAGTTCTTAGTGTGTGATTGATTGACAGCTCAGCCAGTCAGACATGGATTAACACTGCCCCTGCTGTGTGATTGACAGCTCTGCCAGGCCAGGGCTGGGGGGGGGCTCTGTCCCACCACAAACCAAGGCCTGACCTGGCCCTGGCCCCACACGGGCATTCCGAGCATCCCAAGGTGTCTCGGGACATCGATCTCATCCAGCCTCTGATAGCAACCACGGTGACACTACGGAACCTCATGGAGCCATGGGTCAGTTGTGACAATGCGGGTCCAAGGACGCCACGGTGACACAATGGAACCTCATGGAGCCATGGGTCAGTTGTGACAATGCGGGTCCAAGGACACCACGGTGACACTGTGGAACCTCATGGAGCCATGGGTCAGTTGTGACAATGCGGGTCCAAGGACACCACGGTGACACTACGGAACCTCATGGGACAAAGGGGCCATTGTGACCCCGTGATGCCTCATGGAATCAGGGAGACCATTATGAAACTCGGGGGCCCCAAGGAACCAAGGGTCCATGGTGACCTTGTGGAGCCCTGAGTGTCACGGAGAAGCCATTGTGACACAGTGAGGGCACAGGGAGCCAAGGGGCCATGGTGACACATCAGGGCTTTGTGGAACCACAAAGCCATCGCGACACTGCAAGGGTGCATGGAAGCACAGGGCCATTGTGACACAGCAGAAGCAAGGGGAACATTGTGACACTCCAGGGCCTCATGGAACCAAGGAGACCATTGTGATACTGTGGGGTCCCACAAATCCAAGGGAACATGGCACAGGTCTGTCTGGCTGGGCTCCTGGAGACACCTGACAGGTCTGGCTGACCTTGGCATGTCGAGGGCTGCTTCTTATCTGCCCCTGAAGCACTGGGGCTCTGGGCTTTCCTTCCTAGGGAAAAGAGCCATCCTTCTTATCTATGAAGAAATGGCCTAAATTGGGATTCAACCTCCCAAATGGCCTACATCCAAGGGTTGCTTTCAGACAAAAGCTGCCAGGACAGATGTGTCTGGCTGGCCTAGGCCTCTGATGGCCGCCTTTCATCTGTCCCTCAAACACTGGTCTTCCACGCTTTCCTTCCTATGGAAAAGAACCATCCTTCTCCTCCGGGTCTCCATGTCTGAAATTGGGATTCCACCTCTAAAATTCTCTGTATCCCAAGGTTGCTCCCAGACAAAATCTGCCAGCACTGTCAAGTCTGGCTGGCCTTGGCCTGTGGTGACTGCCCCTGCAACACTGGGGCTGGGTTCTTTCCTTCCCATGGAGATCACTGGGACACTCTGGGGACCTCATGCAACCAAGGGGATCCTTGTGGCACCACTGGAGCCCATGGAACCAAGGGGCCATGGTGACACAGCGGGGCTTCATGGAACCCAGAAACCATTGCTCTGTGGGGCCTCATGGAACCATGGTGACCAGTGTGACCCTTCAGGGCCTGGTGTCACCAAGGGGGCACTATGATACCTCAGGGCCTCATGGAAGCAAGGGACCATTGGGACACTGTGGGGCCCCATGGAACTGAGGGAACATGGAACAGGTCTGGCGGGCTTGGCGTCCCAGGGGCCACCTGCCAGGTCTGGCTGATGTTGAGATGTCAAGGGCTGTCTCTCATCAGCTCCTGGAGTGCTGGGGCTCTGTGCTTTCCTTGCTATGGAAAAGAACCCTCCTTCTTTTCAGATGCTCATTACCAAAATTGGTACTCTTGCTGAAACATTTCCTATAAGCAGGAGTATCTCTCAGAACAAAATCTGCCAGCTCTGGCTGGCTTTGGCCTCTGGTGGTCACTTCTCATCTGCCCCTGAAACACTGGGGCTCTGTTCCTTCATTCCTATGGAAAAGAACCGGCTTTCATGTCCAGGGGCCATGGCCAAAATTAGAATTTGGCTTCCCAAATTCCGTATGTCCAAGGATAGCTCCCAGAGAAAAGTAGCCAGGAAAGACAGGTCAGGCTGGCCCCGTCCTCTGGTGATTTTCTTAGATTCTGAGCTGCATGTTTTCATTTGAAAACAACTTGGAGAGGGCCCAGAGATCTCCCAAGGTGGAATTTTAAGACCGTGGGCACATGACCACGACATACGGACAAAGGAGCTCTGTGCTCTGTGCTGTTGTGGTGCTTTTGAATCATGGAAGTGATGTCCTAAGAGAAGCTGCCAACAGTTTCCTCCATGTCTGACAAAAAACCAATCGTTTTTAGCTTTGAGAATTGACAATCTCTTAACTCACCAAGGAAACCACTATACGCCTCTATGAAGACAAATGTTAAAGATGAAGAAGCCAGGGAGGGTCTCTTTCCCTTCTGGCTGGCACAGAGGTAACAAGGATGACCCAGCCCCGTCCCAGCCAGGGCAGCCCAGGCGGCTCCTGCCGTGGGGCCGGGCCCCTTCCCAGGGACCCCGCCAGGCCCCATCGGCTGCCGGGCAGGGCAGGGGAGGCCACAGGGCCAAGGCCGGGCCGGGCCATGGCTGCAGTTCCAACATCTGGGCACTGCTGAGCCCTGCCCCGCCGCCAGCCTGGGCTTAGCCAGGATCTGCCGGGCCCCAGGAGCAGCCCTGGGCCGGGCTGGCTCGGCCAAGGTTCTGCCACCGTTGGGGTTCGCCCACAACTCCCAGGCAGGGGGAGGAGAAGCCATTGGCCCCTGGCCATGCTGCTGCTCTGTTCTGGCCTGGCTGCTGAGAACCTGGCCCTCCCCGCAGCACAGCCCATCCTGACACAGCCCCAGCGCAGCCGCTGCAGAAACCTCCATCGTAAAACAGCTCCGGCCCAAGGACCGAGCCTGGCCGGGGTCATGGAACAACCTGCAGGCCCTGGGTGAGATAGGAACTCTTTCAGTGCTTCCATCCTCCCTCAAGTGAGAGAAAAGGACAAAGTGCAGGTATTGTATTTGTGTTCCCTCTAGAAAAAGGAAGGAATGATGAAGCTGACTCCATGTTCTCAGAAGGCTAATTTAATATTTTATGATACTATAATATATTAAAGAATACCAAACTATACTATACTAAAGAATACAGAAAGAATACAGAAAGAAGGCTAAAAAGATAATAATGAAAACTTGGGACTCTTTCCAGAGTCTCAACACAGCTTGGCCCCAATTGGCCATTGAGTCAAAACAACTCACAGCAGAAACCAATGAAACAACCACCTGTTGGTAATCAATCTCCAACCACATTCCAAAGGAGCAAAACTCAGAAAAAGTAAATCAGATAATTCTTGTTTCCCTTTTTCTCTCAGGCTTCTCAGCTTCTCAGGAGAAAAATCCTGGGCAAAGTGATTTTTTTTCAGAAAATATGAATGCCACAGGCAGGCACATAGAGAAGCAACATGAAGACACTGAGGTCAGTGAAGGGGAACTTGAATCCCAGAAGGGAGGGATGAGGAGATGCCTTGATCTTGGGGCTGAAATCCTCTTGTAAAGCTATGGAGAAAGATGTGATTGGTACATCAGACTCTCTTTTTCCCTATAACACATTGAAAAGTATGGGGAAATGACTTGTTCTGCAAAAAGCTCCATGCTAAAGTAAGCAAGTGTTGAAGTAGATGTGATCTCCTGAGAAGTTTGTACATGGAAAAAAAGAAGAGTGATGAGACTCTGCCTTTACAGAAAGAAGAAGATCTCTGTTCTCAGAGAGGAAGATGATTTCAGAAATAGATCAAGACAACCTTTGCTCTTAAAAAGCTCATCTTTAAACTAATACCCCAAAGGCTGACATGGCCCAAAAACACAGCTGTGGGACAAGCTGTGCAAAAATGGGAGGGACTTAACAACTGCAGATTTTCCAGGCAGCTGCTCTTCGTGGAAATTGAGAGCCACAAGTGAACTGTTTTCTTGTAGAGAAGTCTCCATAGCATGAAAGAGAGACTCCTCTCTCCAAATGAACTGAAGAAAGACTATTCTAGAGGTGGTAAAATGACTGAAAATTTTAGGTTTTCTCTCTTTACATTCTGAGTAAGAAAGGAGAGGGTGTAGGCAGAGAAGTGTTCTGAAAGGTGTGTTCTCATACTTAATTCTCTTTCTTTAAGTTAATATTAGCAAACTTCTCTTTAAAGTCTTTTAAAGTTTTGAGCCAACATTGCCTTTCTCCTAATCCTATCTCACAGCAGGAAATGAAGAAGTATTTTCTAGTGAGTGCACTGGTAATTTGCCAATACTGAATTGACCACAATAATTGCTGCATTCTCCAAGAAACTGTCAATTAGTGAACCAAAACGACTACAGAAACATTTCTGATGAACTGCATGAGAGCAGAGGGAAATCAAGGCAGATCCATGGTTTGTCAGGACTTGCTTGATCCTAATGAGCCCTGTGGTGCATTTGGAGCTGAGCCCTGGAACCTCAGGGCCTGAGAGGAGATTGCACAAACCATTCCAGGAGTCAAAGTAGAAAACCCTAAAGTGTCTTGAGGCATTAATGTGACCCACTGAGGTCCATCCCCAACACAGGCTCCTCATGGACTCCTTGAAGGAGAGAATTGGAGGCCAGGATGTCAGATAAACCTCTCAGAAACCTCAGTGTGGAAAGGAAAATCCAAAGTACCTTAAAAACTTTGAGTATCTCAAAGTATTAATGAGTCCCACTGAGTGTCAGTCCAAAGCTCTCAAGGGACTCATTAAAGCAGATAATTGGGGCCATGATTGCACAAACCTCTCCCAGAGTCTGTATCCAAAGGGAAACACCAAGTACCTTAAAATAACTGAAGTACCTTGAAGCATTAATGAGCCCCACTGAGTGTTGTTACTGACAAAGCCTCTCCAGGGACTAATTACAGCAGATAATTGGAGGCCATGATTGCTCACACCTCTCAGAGACTCCAATGCAAAAGCCAAACCCAAAATCCTATGAAAAACCCTGGAAGCATTCAGGAGCCCCCAGGGCCATTGCTGAGCAAGGCTCCCCAGGGACTCCTTCCAGCAGATCCTTGAGGCCACTGGGATGTGGGCTAGGGGGGGTGCTGAGGGCAGGACAAGGGGCTGACAGTGCCCAGCCTGGCTGGGGCTGTGCCAGGAGGCCCCAGTGCCTCAGGACAAGGTGTCTCCTCCCAGCCCTTGGTGGCACAGACCTTGCTGTGCCCCAGGGCACCAAGACTTGGCTTCTCTTTGTCCCCACCTGTCATCAGTGCCTCCAGTTCTCTGCTCTGCCTGGGCCCTGGGGACACTTTCTCAGTTGTTCCCTCAGTGGGACCCATTAAAAGTCCAAGAAACTTTGGAGTTGGATTCTGACTTGGAGTTCTGGAGAGGTTTCTTCAGCTCCCTCTCAGGGACTGATGTTCAGGGCCTGAGCACAAAGCCCCAGAGGGTCATTAAAGTCCTTGTGCTGTGTCTGTGCTGCTGAGCTGGGCTGGGCTCCTGGCACAGAGGCAGCTCCTGGTAACCAAGAAGAGCTTCAAAAGCACATTTCTCTTGATGAGCAGCTCTTCTCCCAGCCCAGTAGGGCTGGGGAACTGCCTGCAGCCACCCCGGGCACAGCACAGAGGCACAGAGAGCTTCAGTCAGTCAGGGCTGGGAAGGTGCTGAGAAGTGCCTGGGGCACAATCACTGCCAGCCCTTGGCACAGGAACCTCTGGCTGCAGGACAATGCAGCTGCAGCTCCTGGAGCCATCTCCTAAAGCCGGAACATCCCAATGTCTGCAGACTCTGTGAGTGCATCTCTGATTCTCTCTTGTACAGAGCAGCCAGGGGTGCCCAGGGCTGTCCTGCAGAGCAGGGTCCTGCAGCCCAGGGCGCTGTGCTGGGGCAGGGACTCTGCAGCCTGCCAGGGACAGCTCTCAGCCAGCCCTGGCAGCTGCTCCCAGCACTGGGGTCAAGATCTGTGAGGAAAGAGACAGATGGTAAGGCTTGGAAGTGTTCTCCTTGTGTGGTGAGGATGCTGCATTTTTCAGGATTGCTCCCAGCAGGATATTTAACTGCAGATTATACAGGGAGGATAGCAAGGCAGAGGTTGCATAAAAGGGGAAATCCTTTTTTTTTAATCTCCTGGACTGGGTTGCCAGGATGGGGAGCTGCACATAGATATTCATCTCTCATTTCAGGTGGAAAAAAAAAGAAATTTTCTCTCAGATCTGAATAAACCCAGCAGCGACAGAACTCAGCCCAGGGCCCCTCAGAGGCAGCATCAGTGTCACTTTTCAAACCTTCTCATGGTTGCTCTGATGTCACCATCAGAGCTTGTAGAGCCAGAGTTACCCATGGGCAGAGCTGGCAGGGGTCTTCAGGGCAGAGCTGAGCCCTCAGGGCTGGGCTCTGGCAGCACTGGCAGAGCCGAGCCCTGGGCACAGGGAAGCAGCTGCTGGCAGGGACAGCTCCAGGCAGCAGAGCCCTGGGAAGGCAGTTGGGGGAAAGTGCCCCCAGGCTGTGCTGGGATATTTAAAGTCCTCTCCAAACCCAAATATTCCATGATTACTTTTTTAAAAGGTCCCCAAGTGCAGCCCCAGGAAATGTCCAACAGCAGCTCCATCAGCCACTTCCTCCTGCTGGCACTGGCAGACACGCGGCAGCTGCAGCTCCTGCACTTCTGCCTCTTGCTGGGCATCTCCCTGGCTGCCCTCCTGGGCAACGGCCTCATCATCAGCGCCGTAGCCTGCGGCCACCACCTGCACACGCCCATGTTCTTCTTCCTTCTCAATTTGGCCCTCACTGACCTGGGCTCCATCTGCACCACTGTCCCCAAAGCCATGCACAATTCCCTCTGGGACACCAGGACCATCTCCTACACAGGATGTGCTGCTCAGGCCTTTTTCTTTTTGTTCTTCATCTCAGCAGAGTATTTCCTCCTGACCGTCATGTGCTACGACCGCTACGTGTCCATCTGCAAACCCCTGCACTACGGGACCCTCCTGGGCAGCAGAGCTTGTGCCCACATGGCAGCAGCTGCCTGGGCCAGTGCCTTTCTCAATGCTCTCATGCACACAGCAAATACATTTTCCCTGCCCCTTTGCCATGGCAATGCCCTGGGCCAGTTCTTCTGTGAAATTCCCCAGATCCTCAAGCTCTCCTGCTCAAATTCCTACCTCAGGGAACGTGAGCTTCTTACGTTTTCCATCTGTTTGGGATTTGGTTCTTTTGTGTTCATTGTTTTCTCCTATGTGCAGATCTTCAGGGCCGTGCTGAGGATCCCCTCTGAGCAGGGCTGGCACAAAGCCTTTTCCACCTGCCTCCCTCACCTGGCTGTGGTCTCTCTGTTCCTCAGCACTGCAGTGTTTGCTCACCTGAAGCCCCCCTCCATGTCTTCCCCATCCCTGGATCTGGCCCTGTCAGTTCTGTACTCAATGGTGCCTCCAGTCCTGAACCCCCTCATCTACAGCCTGAGGAACCAGGAGCTCAAGGCTGCAGTGTGGAAAGCAATGACTGAATGGTTTTATGAACATTAATCTGCTGGCCAATTTCTACCAATCGCTTATAACAAAAGTCATCTTTGATACTTCTTGTTGGTTTAATTTGGGGAGTTCTTTTTCTTTGTTTTACTTTTTGCACACTGTCCACAAATAAATGTCATTGTTTGTACCATTTGTCATTTTGTTTCTCTCCACCTTCCCTGTGGCCACAGACCATGTCAATGATGGGCTGTGCTCTCAATAGCTTTAAATGAACTAAAGGATCTCCCAGCAAAGTTTCCTGCAGAGATGCCCTTGTGTTGCCTTCTCTGGAGCTGCAGCAGCAATGTCTGTGTGCAGAGCTGGGGGCAGATCAGTGCTGGCACAGCAGCTGTGCCCAGCAGCAGCAGCACTTGGTGTTGCCAGTGCTGCTGCCGTGGCCCTGCCCCGCTGCCCTGGTGGCCCTGGTGTTGCTGTAGGGCCAGAGTGCTCTCAGGGCTGGTCACAGCCCTGGGGGTGGCAGTGCCGGGGCTGCAGCAGGGACAGGCCATGGGCACTGCTGGGGCAGCGCTGACGCCTCAGGCCAGGCCCTGGGGGCTCCAGGCTCCTTGCCCAGGCCCTCTCAAGAACACGGCCAGGCCAATGCTCAGCACAGAAAACCCCCGTGAGCAGCCCCAGGGTGGCCTTGGGCAGGCTGGGGGCAAACAGCATGGCTGGTGCTCTGCAAGGGCCCTGGGGGAGATGGGAAGGAGCAGCAGAGCAGGGGCTGATCCATCCCCAGTGCGCTGGACAGCCCAGGGCAGCGTCCCAGAGCGTCCTCATGGAGCTGCCAACAACATCCCCCCTCTGCAGCCCTGGCCTCTCCCCCAGCTCACACAGGTGCCCCATCCTTGCAGGCACAGACACGGCAGCACTGGCTCAGGAGCCCCTGTTTGCATTGCACAGAGCAGGGGGAGCACCCCCATGCTGTTTGTGTGGGGACATGATCCTGAGGGAGCACAAATGCCATCAGTCCCTGGGGCCAGCAAGGGCTGGGAATGGCAGGGAAACCACTCAGCTTTGTCCTGGCCTCTGCAGCCAGCTGGAATGTTTGTTCCCATCAGCTGGGAGTTTCCTGTCCCACTGCAGACGCTGTTGCTCAAATCCAGGGCTGCCTGGCAGCCACCCCCAAACTGCCCTGAGTATTTCCTTGGCTTCATCTCTGCTTTCCTCACTCTTCCCTGCTGCAAATTTCTTTCTCTTGCCCACCCCTGTTCCCTCCCCTGCAAACAGCCCATCCCTGTTTGCCCTTTCCTCTCTGGCCCCGCTCCCCATTGCAGTTCCTGACTTGGCGCCATGGGAATTTCCCTTGGGCAGCAGGATCATCCTACAAGTGCTGCAGGAATTGTCTGCAGGCTCCTGCAGTGCCTCCTGCTGCTCCCTTGCCAGAGGCACCACAGGCCAGGAGGGCACATCTGGGCTGCTGTGTCTGCCTCTGGGGCTCCCTGTTCTGGGCAATGACGAGGAGCTGCAGAGGCTCTGCAGGACTGACAGGATGGGCTTTGGGCCTGGGAGGAGAAGTTGAGGGTCCTGGGCTGCTGGAGCTTCTGAAGAGGAAGCCCAGGTCTCATCCTGCAACGGCTGCAAGGGTGGTTTCAGATAATCCCAGAATCAGCAAGGTTGGAAAAGACCTTGGAGATCATCAAGTCCAACCTGTGCTCTGACACTACTCGTGTCCCCTGAGCCTCTGCTTCTTCCAGATGGGCAACCCCAGCCCCCTCAGCCACTCCTCACAGGACTTGTGTTCCAGACCCCTCTCTAGACTTATTGCCCTTCTCTCAACATACTCCAGCCCCTCCACGTCCTTCCTAAACTGGGGGGCTCAGAACTGGACACAGCACTCGAGGTGCTGCCCAACCAGTGCCCAGCATAGGGGAAGAATCACTGCCCTGCTCCTTCTGGCCACACCATTCCTAATCCAGGCCAGAAGCCACTAGCTTCTTCACCACCTGGGAACACTGCTGGCTCATGTCCAGCCTGCTGTCCATCAGTCCCTGCAGGTCCCTTTCTGCCTGGCTGCTCTCCAGCCACTCTGTCCCCAGCCTGTAGTGCTGCAGTGGTTTTTGTGGCCACAGCTCAGGACCCAGCACTTGGACTTGTTAAACCTCACCTTGTTTGATTTGGGCCCTGGATCCAGCCTGTCCATGGCCGTGTGCAGAGCCCTCCTACCCTCCAGGAGACCCACACTTGCACCGAGCTTGGTGCCATCTGCAATTTTGCTGATGGTGGACTCAATCCCCTCATCCCGTCCATCAATGCAGACATTGAAATCCTCGCTGGCTGGCTCTGATCCCTCAGCCATCCTGTGGGTGCCCTGTGATGGCACTCAAGGTGATCTGTTCCATAACTTTGCTGGGCACCCAGGTCAGGCTGACAGGCCTGGAGTTCCCCAGATCCTCCTCCCAGCCCTTCTTGGGGATGGGGTCACACTGGCACCTCCAGTCCTCTGGGACCTTCCAGCTGAGGCAGGACTGATGGTAAATGATGGAGAGCAGCTTGGGGAGCTCATCCACCAGCTCCCTCATCCCCCTGGGATGGATCCTACCTGATCCCATATACCTGTGAGCATCTGAGTGGCTCAGCAGGTCAGCAACTGCTTCCTCCTGGATTCCAGGGGGCTGTTCTGCTCCCTGTGCCCATCTGCCAGCTCAGGAGAACACTGGTCCTGAGGACAACCTGTCCTAATATTGAAAATTGAGACAAACAAGGTGTTAAGTAGCTTAGCCTTTTCTTTGTCTTTAATTACTATATTCTGCACTTCATCCAAAAAAGAGTAGAGGTTCTCCTTCTCCCTCCTTTTGCTACAATTCTTTTTAATAAAAACTGGGTTTTTATAATAGAAGCCACCAGGTTGTATTCTAATTGAGCTTTCAACTCTCTAATTTTCTTTCTCTTTCACCTAACATCAACCTTAAATACCTCCTGAGTTGCCAGTCCTTTTTTTCCCCCGAGTTCCCACAGAAGTTCCAAGGGCAGCCAGGACAGTCATTTTCCTCACTTGCTCATCTTTTGCCCCACTGGGACAGGCTGCTCCTACCCACTTAAGATTATTTTCTTGAAATGCATCCATCCTTCTTAGACCCCTTGGTTTTTGAGGTCTGTTTCCCTTAAAAAAATCAGGACCTGATTCAGTACTCCCCAAATCTGCATCCTGAACAGGCCAAAGTCTGCCCTTCCTAATTCCAGTGTAGAAGCTTTGTTACTGCCCCTCCTTTTAGAGAACATTGAAAACTTGATTATTTCATGGTGACTGTGCCCCAGGCAGCCTCTGACCCCCACATCTGCCACCAGCACTTCTCTGTTTGTGAACAGCAGGACACAGAGCTCTCCTTGGCAGTGGGAGTGTTACTAAAAATTTGGTAAAATAGAAAATTCCTTAACCCCAATGTAGCATTAGGAAGCAGTGTTCTTTATTCAGCTGGATGCACAGGGAACAGCTCCTCCCAAAGCCGTGCATGCTGAGTGCAGGAAAGTTTCTGTTTCTTTTCTGTGTTTTGCACACATATTCATTGATTGTCCTGGACTAAACATACATATGATAATCATTTCCCCAAAATCGTTAACACATTTCCCCTCCCCTTTACCCATGCACTCTTCTGTCCTGGTGGTCTCTCTGGTGGTCCCTGGTGCTCATGGACCCCAATGTTCCAGTGGGCCTGGCTGAGCTGGCAGGACACTGAGGCTGGTGAAATTCCAGTTCCCCTTCTCACACAATGGGCATTGTGTGGTTTCCATAGGCCTGGGGTTTTGGAGAACAAGCTCTGGGTGTGAGCTCACCTGGTGTAGGCAATTTATCATCTGGTAACATGAGGTCACAGAGAGGGCTGTGACATCACAGAGTGGGTTATGTGAGGTCATCAATAAGCTATGACATCACAGGCTGCATCTGTGACATCACAGAGCCTGTTGTGAAATCACAGGGCAGAGGTATGGCATCACAGAGCAGACTATGAAATCACAGAGTTGGTTATGTGAGGTCATGGGGAAGCTATGACATCATAGGCCACATCTGTGACATCACAGGGCAGAGGTCTGACATCACAGAGATGACTATGACATCACAGAGTTGGCTGTGACATCAGAGAGCAGCTGTGTGTCATTAGAGAATGGGCTATGACCTCACAGAGCAGGCTGTGACCTCACAGAGCAGGCTGTGACATCACAGAGGGGCTGTGTGAGGTCACTGGATGGTCACTCCTCCCCAGCTCCCCCTCACAGTTTCTCCCAACAAGTCCAAGGCTGTTCATGCCCAGCGGGATCCCTGTTCGCCGGGATTCCCCCAGCCCACCTGGAGCCACAGCCTCCACCAAAGGATGTTCCGCAGGATCCACCCCAGAGCCTGACATGGGGACAAGGGGCTGGGCTGTGTGACCAGGACATCAAGGACGTGGATTATCCAGGTCACTGTGGCCTGCTTTGTGTTCCACAGGGCAGGAAAGATTTCTGGCAGCTGGGGCAGGGTCTGCTAAGGGTCTCCAAGGTGGGGCTGGAGCCCTTGGGCTGTGAGCAGAGGCTGAGGGAGCTGGGCTTGTCCAGCCTGGAGCAGGGAAGGCTGAGGGGCTCCTCATCCCAACCTGGCAGTGCCAGTCAGGAGGTGATGGAGAACACAGAGCCAGGCTCTTCACAGGGGGACCTTGTGGGAGACAGAAGCCAATGGGGGAAGGGGAAAGAGGGGAGATCAGCCAGAAGAGGAGGAGATGAAATGAGTCAGGCTGGTTTCAGCATTTCCTCAACAGCAAGAGCAGCCTGACCTCCCTTCTCCAACACTGACAGCTTTGCAAATCAGGAATTGTTTGAGCTGTTTTGCCCCCACTCCAGGACGAGCACCCTGATACAACAACTTAATTGTGTTTATATCTATCACAGAACCACCTCTGTCTAAAATTAATTTTAGTATGGAAATCACCTGTGGATGGGGGACTCATCAGATGATGCTGGGACGTTGCACGTAGCTCAGGGAAGAGTGTGATTTTTATTAAATTGTGTCCTGTTCAACTATGGTCTGTTGGCCATGAAGAGAAACTTTCTGTGCCTCTGAGTCTCACCAGTTCCTGGCCGCCAAAGGACACAAACCTGATGAGTTGTGGTTCCCACTCCAGTGGTGGCACTGGCACCTCTCTCCATCCCCAGAGAAGATCTCCTTTGTCCCAGAAAGCGCCTGGCAATGCTGGGATGAAGGAAACAGGACAGGCTGTGGGGATCAGGGGCAGGGCACGGCCAGGGATTTGGGGTGGTTGTGAGCCCAGGGCAGGACCCGGCACTTGGCCTTGGTGAACCTCATCCCATGGTCCTGGGCCCATGGCTCCAGCCTGTCCAGATCCCTCTGCAGAGCTTGCTGCCCTCCAGCACAGACACACTGCCACCCAGCTTGGGCTCACCTGGGAACTGACTGAGGGTGTCCTCAATGGCTACGTCCAGATCAGGAATAAAGAGATTTCACTGACCTGGCCCCAGTCTTGAGCCCTCGGCACACCACTGGATGTGACTCCATTCCTCAGCTGTACTGAGTGCCAGGGCTTGGATGGGGGAAATAGTGGGGTGAGGGTAGGGACAAGGTCTGATTGATTGTCAGCCATGAAGGGTCTTGTTTTTCATATCATTTCAAACTGCATTAGGAGGTGCTGGGGATCAATATCAACTGGGGATTGCTGACATCAATCTCTAAACAGGAAAAGAAAACTTAACAGGACAAAACAATTCTCTGCTCATTCTTTTCCATATACTATATTCACTTTGAATACACTTCTGAAATCTGTATAATTGTCCACAGAAGAATTGAAAACTTGAATTATTCCCAAAGGGTTTTCATGTTTGGGTGTTTCAAGCAAATGTTTATGAGCTTTTCCCACTAAATTCCTGAACTGAAGAGATTTAGAAAGAAGAGGTGTCTGGAGTAGCAAAATTCATCAGCAACCTCCAAGTGGCTGAAGATCCACCCCCATCAGAGCAGCAATGAACAGAAATGGGCACAGCTTTGTGGCTGCCCCAGCTTTGGCATGGGCCCTGGGCCTGGAGCAGGAGCAGCTCTGGAGGGCCCCAAGGCCGGGGCTCTTGTGCTGCCCTGGGCAGATGGGATGGCAGCAGGGGCTGCAGAGCTCTCAGCACCTCAGCCAGAGGGGAGCAGGGCACCCAGGGAGCCTCCTTTGGCCTTGGCCAAGCCCCTTCCCCCATGGCTGGGGCTGAGTCCTGTGGCAGCTGCAGCTGCTGCTGTGCCCTGGCCAGGGGCTGAGGCCGTGGGGCAGTGCCCAGAGCAGCCTGGCCTGAGCAGAGCTGTGGGGCCAGAGCCGGCTGGGCTGGGCTGGGGAGAGGCCCTTGGTGCTGCCCAGAGCTCAGGGCAGCTGGGAGAGCTTGCAGGGAGCTGGGCTGGGCTCAGAGAGCCTGGTACAGACACCATCAGTGTCCATCTCAGCCTGGCTGAGCGTGCAGGGGCAGGACTCAGGCCAGGCCTTGTGGGGCAGGGCCAGCGCCTGTGCCAGGCATTGAAAACAGGGCCCAGAGAGGAGGCTGCTCTGTGCCCTTGGGGGCATGGACAGAGCAGGGAGTGGGCCCAGGACATTTGTCATCGCCAGCCTCTGTCCCCAGCCCTTGGCAGCCCTGGCTGCTGAGCCCAGCTTTGCCCTGGGCTGAGTTTGGCTGTGGCCCAGCTCCATACTCCTGCGGGGCTCAGGGCCTGTTCCCGGCCATGGCCAGCCCTGGTCAGCCTCTCTGCAATGTTTTCTCATCAGCAGCAGGAGTTTTCTGGATCTACTGGATTCTTCTACTGGTAGGAGAAGAAGAAATACTGATCTTCCCCTTGACTTGTGTCACCAATAATCAGTGTAATATTTCAGCACCCTCTTCCTTCTCTGTTTCAGAGATGGTGTTTCCAGCTCTTCTGGTTAAATGGCCATGCCTAAGGACATCTCTTCACTAGACAAGCTGGATCCATGTCCTTCCCATTGCTCCCAGCTTTCCTCCTCCACATGCTCTCTGGTCATCCAAGTACCTCTCAGCTGAGTGGTTATCTGCTTTGAGCTCCAGGGAGCCTATCTTCCTGAAGTTCAAATAAATACCACATTAGTAAACATCCTAAATGTCTTTATATCTATCACAGAATTACCATTTCTTATGTCTTTGTCTAGAACTGTTCCTGTCTGGAAACCCCTTGGGGATGGGGGACATGTCAGATGCTGCTGGGACATCCCAGAGAGCTGAGGGAAGAGCTGTGATGGTTATTAAACTGTTCACATGTTCAACTTGTGTTTGTTGGCAAGAAACCTTTCTGTGCCTCTGAGTGTCACCAGTCCCTGGGCCCAAAGGACACAAACCTGATGAGTTGTGGTTGCCACTGAAGGGGCACTTGGACCTTGGCTCTGCACAGCAGAGCTCTTCATCCCCTTTCTCTCTTTTCCTCCCTCTGGGCATGCAGGGAGCTCCTGACTTCAGTGTGTGACTCGAGTGTGCAAAAAGAGCAAATCTGGGCAGAATTGGGACAGGGAGGGTTTGGGGGGACCTTGGGATCTGTGCTGGGCACGGGAGGTGTTTTCCATTGCTCTGAGACTGTCTGCTGTGGAAAGTGGACTTAATATCCAGCAGAGGAATGACTTTTGCATTTGATGGAGCTGTGGCTTCCTTGGCTTTGTTGGCTGATAATAAATGAACATCCCTCTGTGTCTTGGGCAGCTCCTTCTCCAAGGAAAGCAGGTGGGAGTGGGAGCCAAGGAGATGAAAGCTGCAGGTGCAGCCTGGGCTGGAGGGAGCTCAGATTTGCACAAGGCTGCTCTGAGTGCCAGGGCTTGGATGGGGGAAATGGTGGGCTCGGGGTAGGGACAGAGTCTGATTGATTGTCAGCCATGAAGGGTCTTGATTTTCATCTCTATTCAAACTGCATGAGGACATTCTTGGATTCAGTCTCAACTGGAGATTGCACATATCAATGAATTGACAGGAAAAAAAAAACTAAACAGGACCTAAAAAGTGGTTTCTCTCTTTTTAAATACAATTTATTCAGTTTGAATACACTTCTGAAATCTGTTGAATTAACCACAAAGCATTAGGAAACTTAAATCAAATGATTCCCAGAGGCATGGCTTGTTAAGGTGTTCTGAATGTTAATGAGCCCTGGGACACTGAATTCCTGCACTGAAGAGCTGAAGGCTGAACAAGCCTCTGGAGCAGTGAAATTCAGCAGCAGCCTCCAAGTTGCTGAGGATGTCAGCAGCCCCCACTGAGGCCATCCCTGCCCAGAGCCCATGGGGGAATGGGCAGCCAAGGAGAGCGTCCCTGGGGCTGGGGCAGCACAACTCAGAGGCACCAGGGGCTCCAGCTGGGAAATGGAGTGTGGAATGGGGCTGGGAAAGCCCTGCCCGGGCTGTGCCAAGCAGGACAGACCAGGCCTGACTCCCATCCCCCAAACAATTCTCTCAAGGAGACATTTAAAAAGTATTGCAATTATTTGTGCACTCTGAGCTGGATGTGCTGGAGAAATACCATCAAGAGATTCTCAAGCACTCAAATGAATAACTGGGAACTTTAGAAAATCAGAGAAACTTTGGCAAAATGTTTAATACAATATCCAATCAACAGAAAACACTTCTCAAAGCAATAACTTGGCCCATTCAACTTCACAAACTTTTAGCCTGTTAAGTTTTAAGTTCCTCAATATTTGCAAGAGGAGAGAATCAGAAGAAGACACAGAAAGAGAGAAATCAAAAAAAAAAAGTTCAAGAAGCACACACAGAGCTACCAACTCCTGGATTTCAGTGGTGTTCAGACAGAAATGCCAAGAGGAGGTAGGGCCAAGATGTGTGCTTGCCTCATGGTCAGCCTTAAATACCCCTTGGTCTTCCTGGGCCCTTCCCCCAGGTGGGCCTTGGGCTCATTTGGTCACTCAGGAGCTGGGCTGGGGGCTCCAGAGGTGTCTGTGGAGCATTGCCTGTGCTGTGCCAGGGACTGGCAGACACTGCTGGGCTGGGATAGAGGCTCTGGGGGGATGGGGTTCCAGGGCAGGGCAGTGCTGGTGTTCCAGGGCAGGGCAGTGCTGGACCTGCCCCTTCCTCCTCCACACATGGAACGTCTTGAGCCAACAATCTCCTCCAGTCTTACACAACATGCAATGTTGGAGGTGACATCCCAATTTTGGCTATGGGCATCTGGCCAAGAAGAAGGGTTCTTTTCCATAGGAAGGAAAGCACGGAGCCCCACTGGTTTAGCAGCAGATGAGAAGAGACCCTCCACATGCCATGGTCAGTAGGACCAGTCAGGTGGTCCCCAGGAGGCCAAACCAACCAGACCTGTTCTGTGCTCCCTTGGTTTTGTGGTGTCATAATGGTGCCTTGGATCCATAGGGAGCTGCAGTGTAACAATGGCCCCTTGGTTCAATGGGGTTCCACAGTGTCACAATGGCCCCTCGGTTCCAGAAGGCCCCAAGTGACACAATGATCCCAACGATTCCATGAGGCCTTGCAGTGTCACAATGTGGTTCCCCAGGCCCCACAATGTCACGTGACTCCTCTGTTCCATGAGCCCTGTAATGTATCACCATGGATCTTTGGGCCATGGGGGGTTCTGGTGTCACAATGGTCTCCTTTGGCTCCACAGTGGCACAATGGACCATTGATGATTACAGGAGGCCCCTCTGTGTCACCCTGGAGCTTTGGTTCCATGAAGCCCTGAAGTGTCACAAAGGTTTCTCAAGGCCCCACAGTATCGCAACAGTCCTCTTGGTTCTGTAGGGACTTGCAGGGTCACAATGGTCTCACTGGTTCCGTGGGCCCTCATGGTGTTGATAGTGGGGCCCTGGAAAATTATGGGGTCAGCTGTCTGCCTCTGCCCCCACACACGCTCAGGATGGTTCTTGCACGCTGGGCTTCAAAAGATGAGTCTGGACGCTAGGTTTTTTTGGTCTTCAGAATTGTTTATTATTTCTTATCTATAAAGTCCTTTCTCTGCCCGAAGGATCTGACCAGCACGGCAGCCAAAGGCACTCTGCCCACCCCCAAGGCGGCCGCATCTTTTATAACAAAAACTACGTATATCATATTTACCTTTTATCCCCAATACCTATCATCTTCGTCACTAACTACACCCTCATCCCAGACCAATCCCCAAATGCCAACACCACTGCAGAAGATGGAAGACAGGAAGAAGAAAGAAGAGCCTGGTGGCACACCCTGATTCCTCCATCTTGTCTCTGCAACCCCCCTGTACCAAAACCCCAACATTTGTGATTCACCCTATAATGATATCTTCCCTTCACCATTTACACTCGAGTGATTCTCGCAGGTTCCATTTCCTCATACATTGGTGGCACATCTCTAGATGGATCAAAATCAAGCCACCAAGTGCTTTTGGCAACATTCCAAGACTCCCGAGCCCCCCAAGGGTTCTCTCGGTAGCTCTGGACATCAGGAGTGACGTGCTGAGCTCCCACAGAAAATGTCAAGATAGATTCTGAAATGTTAAGCATTGCGTTGCACCCGCATAAATAGTATGATAAATGATATAATTGTTAGATGTGATGATTGTTTTGTAATTAAATATAATTATTGTATAATCATAAGAAGAATCATGATAAGGTATGTGTTCCTAATCTAAGGAGGGCTATGCTTGGCTGAAATCTATGTATACAATAGAACAATACAAGTTTAATAATTAACATGGAAGTTATATAACGGTAGAATATAAAAACATCTTCATCTTGAACCTCTGTCAGAGTCAGATTTGGGTTTGTACCCCTGACACCCAGAGCTCTTCAATAAAAGCACCTGCAGATAATCATTTCTCGTGATTATGTGTTCCTGAACACTAACATTTTTGGCGACCCAGGTGGGACCCTGTGAGTGCTGCTGGGCGAGTTCGCGACTCGATCACGCTCCAGCCGGCACCAAGGGATTCTCGGGGAACCCATTGGCCGTGACCGCCTCTGCCGCTCACAACGTCCCCGGGAGAGAGGTAAGGTGCTTTGATTTTGGTTTGGGTGCCTGCCAGTAAGACGCAGCAAAAGCTACGCTTGGTTGGGCTAAGGAATTCCTGGTGGTCTTGCCTAGGCGCCGTCCGTAAGACAATCGCGAAAGCGTAGCAGGTTCAGCATTTGTGGTGTATTTTTGGATGGAGAAGCTTAAAGGGATTTTGGACAACAATGCCTCCCTTCTGCGAACTTCTCCTTTGGGGTGCTTATTAGCACATTGGAAACAGGGTAATTTTGGGGAAGAATTATGTAAAGCTAAGTTGATTGATTATTGTAATACATGGTGGCCAGAATGTGTCTTGGAGAATGGTGAAAAATGGCCAAAATATGGGACTCTGCAACATAGCACCATTTCACAGTTAATGTCGTTTTGTAAGAAAGAAAGAAAATGGGATAAGGTTCTGTATGTTGATTTGTTCTTCTTTTTACAGGAAAAGCCAGAATGGCGGGATGAATGTGGATTAATGGTGGTTAGAGCATCTACAAGAGATAAGTGCGGGGTTTGTGAGGAATGTTGTTTAGAACACTTGGTGTTGAGAGAAAGTCTAAGAAGGGAAAATTATGCAGATATTGATTTACAGGTAGCTCTAATAAGACCAAGAGAACCTAACCCCATCCCACCTGCTTCATCTGTCCCTATCCCACTGCCTGCCCCTTCCTCACCTGATCTTGAACCTGTCTCATCTAGTACACCTTTCTCTCTTTGTCCTCCTCTCCCATCATCACCTGATTCCTCTTCCTCCGAAGTTGGGCAAAGCCTGGCTGTGATAGAAGGGAGGGAGAGGGATGCAGGTGAAAAAGATGGTGGTGGTAATGAATCAGCGACCTCAGTGGCCCGCAGAACCACCCGAAGCCGGTCCGAGTTTGCCCTGGTGGTGGAGGAAAAAGACACAGGCAGACAAGAACAGACTGTGATTGCTCCCTTGTGACAAGGTGAGGGAGTGGAGGGGCCAGTGTTTGTAGAAGTGCCTTTTTTTTTCCTGCAGATTTGATTATTTAGAGGCGGTCAGCTGGAACTTGTAGAGAGGGTCCTGGTAAGGTGGCAAAAGTAGTAAGAATAGTTATGAAAACTCAGAATCCTGGGGCTGGCCTGGAGGGTGTATAATAATCGCAAAAGAGAAGGTGGTGGGGGGCAGCAGCAAAATCTTTGGCAGTGGTACAAGGAAAAGGGAACCCAAGTTTCGGGGGACGTGGTGGAGGTAGTCGTGGTAGAGGACCAGTTATGCAAGGGTTAAGCCTAAATCAATGTGCTTATTCCAAGCGGGAAGGGCATTGGAAACGAGAGTGCCCAGACAGATTTAACCAGGGCAATCAGTTACGGCAGGAAAATGTCACCAGGGCAATGGTGTTGGGAGAATATAGCAGCTGACTAGACACAGAATTTGTAAAATAGGTTAGGACATAATATTTCCAGTAAAGGAACCAGATAGTGAATATAGATTAGTGCAGGATTTGAGAGCAATAAATAAAATAACAAAGGACATTTATCCAGTGATAACAAATCCCTACACATTGCTAACATCCGTAAAAAGAGATATATAAATAGTTTACTGTAATTGATTTAAAAGATGCCTTTTTCTGCATTCCCCATGACAAAGAAAGTAAGAAACAGTTTGCCTTTGAGTGGGAAACCCAGGGAACGGAAGAAAGACCCAGCTCACCAGGACACGACAAGGGACAGGAACTCGCCGACCCTATCCAGAAACCAACCGGCAAAAGAGCTGGAGATTTAGAACGAAAATGGGCAAGTACCAAGAGACCAATACCTATTGTTGCAGTATGTTAATGATATACTAATAGCTACAGAAGAAAAAGCAACCTGTACAAAAATAACCATTGAGATTTTAAATTCACTGGGAATGGGAGGTTACAAAGTATACAGAGAAAAGGCACAAATTGCCCAACAGACTGTGATCTACCTGGGATGTGAAATTTCACAAGGGCAACGAAAACTAGGTACTAACCGTATCCAAGCTATCTGTGCTATTCCAGAGCCCCAGAACTTACATGAGCTGCGAGTCTTCCTCGGGATGGCAGGATGGTGTCGCTTGTGGATCATGGACTATGGACTGATTGCGAAACCCCTGTACGAAGCTCAGAGGACGCAGCCATTCACCTGGGGCAAGCCACAGAAATAAGCCTTCCTAAAATTAAAGGAAGCACTGACGACTGCTCCAGCATTAGGGTTACCTGATCTGACTAAAGATTTTCAGCTGTTTGTACATGAAAGGCTACGCCTAGCACTAGGAGTCCTGACCCAGCGTCTGGGAAGCTGGAAAAGGCCGGTGGGCTACTTTTCCAAACAACTTGACAACATAAGTGCGGGGTGGCCTCCATGTCTGCGGGCGGTCGCAGCCACTGTGATGCTGATACAAGAAGCCAGGGAGCTTATTATGGGAAGACACATAGATGTCTATGTGCCACACATGGTAACCACTGTCTTAGAACAGAAGGGGGGCCATTGGCTATCTCCAAGACGGATGATAAAATTCCAGGTAGTCCTGACTGAGCAGGATGATGTCACATTAAAAACATCTAACCTTTTGAATCCAGCTTTGTTCCTAGGTACCACAACTGAAGAAGGCCCATTGGAACACGACTGTGTAGAGGTAATAGAGTACACCTATTCAGCAAGAGAAGACTAGAAAGACGTCCCGCTAGAGCAGCCAGAGTGGGAGTTATTTACAGATGGGAGCAGCTTTGTGGAAAACGGAACCAGATACACTGGATATGCAGTAACAACAGTCAGCACAGTAGTGGAGGCAAAAACATTACCACCAAATACATCTGCCCAGAAGGCAGAACTGGTTGCTCTAACCAGAGCACTAGAATTAAGTGAAGGAAAAAAGGTAAATATATGGACTGACTCAAAATATGCTTTTGGGGTGGTGCATGTATATGTAGCACTGTTGAAAGAAAAACAATTATTGTCTTCTCAAGGTACGCACATTAAACACCAAGATGCAGTCCTGCAATTGACAAAAGCAGTACAAAAACCAGAGCAGGTGGCAATTATACACTGTAAAGCACTCCAATCAGGAAACTCCAAAATCTGTGAAGGAAATCGAAAGGCAGACTGGGCAGCCCAACAGGTTGCTCGAGAGGTGCAAACAACAATGGCATTGATACCTTCAAAGCTCAATATATCCCAATTTAATTTGCCTCCAAAACCAAGACATTCAGTAGAAGATGAGAGACTGGCACGTTTACTAAATGCACAAAAGAATTCAGAAGGATGGTATTTAACTGCACAAGGACAAATAGTGGTACCCCCCTTGATAATGAGAGAAGTTCTACAAATTAAACATAACAAATGTCATTGGGGTGAAGAGGCATTGGTAAAATTGCTAAAGCAGCATTTAATTTCAGTACAGATGTTAACAATGGCAAAATCAGTCATGTCAAAATGTGATATCTGCTTGAAAAACAACCCAGTGGCTAGGCGACAGGCACAGCTAAGAATAATTCGGATAAGAATAGAGCCAGGAGACTTTTGGCAGGTAGATTTTGTAGAATTGCCAAGAACTCGAGGATACAAATACCTGTTAGTAGGGGTTGACACATTTTCTGGATGGCCAGAAGCCCTTCCCTGTCGCACAAACCAAACAAAGAAAACAGTTAAGTGGTTACTACAGGAAATTATTCCCAGGTTCGGGGTACCCCTAGGGGTATCATCAGATAGGGGGCCCCATTTCATTGCTACAGTAGTAAAAGAGGTAAGTAGATTGCTGGGAATAACTTGGGACCTCCATACACCATGGAGACCCCAGTCAAGTGGACCGGTAGAGATGATGAATCAGACACTAAAAAGGCAAATCAGTAAAATATACCAAGAAGCCAAGCTGCAGTGGCCCCAGGCTTTGCCAATAGCACTGTTGAGGATTAGGATAAAACCTAGGAGTGGGATGTCAGTCAGTCCGTATGAGATATTGTATGGGAAACCATATGAATCTCATACATTAACCCTAATGTACACGTTACAGGAAAGCAGGAAGTGTATAATTATGTTCTGTCTCTTTGGAAAACTTTAGCTTGGCTCTGGAGCATCCTCGTGTGGAATAGACCAATAACTCTTGAGAATCCAGTTCATAACATACATCTAGGAGACGAGGTGTACATTAAAAAGTGGAACGAAGAACCTCTGAAAGAAAAGTGGAATGGACCCTATCAGGTACTGCTGACCACCTTTACAGCAGTGAAAGCAGCCAGCGTGGACCCCGGGATTCACTACACCCGAGTGAAGAAAGTCCATCCTGGATCACAGACTGTGTAAACTGTGGAACCAAGACTGCAAATAAGATGTGTTTAATTACTTTGAGAATGCTATTAGTAATTGTGCTAATGTTATGGTCATTAATGTCTTTGGGATGTGGGATGCAAAAAGATCAACTAACCACTCTTCATTCTAGAATGAAGGGAGAGGCAGAAACACAGGTGATAAAAATTTCTAATGCAGTTCGGGCTGAGATTGTAATAATTAGATTAGTCAAAAATTTTGCCAAAATACAAAACACCATAAGAATTAGTGCCTGTCTGCCAATACCAAAAGCAGCAGGAGACCCAGTATATTGAGGAATCATAACATCAAAACTACCTGAAATACAAAACAAAACAATTGCATGCAAACAGGTACCCGAGTCGAGGAAAGTGGTCAAGGAAACTTGGGAGAAAATAGGAACATGGATGAGACTTATGAGCCAGAAAGACTGTATTCTAAGTGAAAATGTTACAGAAACCACTCTGGTATGGAAGGGTGAGGCCGAGGATCAGAAAGATCAGATAGAGTCTTGGGAAAGTGCGTAGACTGTGAGTATACTTCAAAAATTCCAATATATGGCAAACAACCCATGGTGTATTAAGTGAGAAGGTTCTGAGAGTGAAACAGATCCAGCAGTAACGTACACTGCCACTAGTAGCAGAACGTGGGCAGACAAAGTAAGTTGGTGGGCGTGCAATAAAACGTATGACTGCACTTCTGATGATGCAGAGATAAAACAGATGCCACCCCTGGCAACAGCCCTACAGATTGGTTGTGCTTGCAGAGGGATCAAACATAAACCAAGCACAATGAATTGTAAAGTAGTTGTAGGATGTACCAGGAGTACAATTAAAAGTCCAGGACAATTTGTATGGGCAACAAGCGATGGTACCTGGACAACACATCTGCCTGTAGATGGGAAAGTAAAGGAAATTACTTTGGGCCTCCCAACCTTATGTCCAATTTAGAAAAAGTCCCCATTTAATGGAAAACATGAACTTCTGCAGATAAGAGCAAGACGAGAAGTTCTAGACAACAAAAGACCAGATGACACTTGGCAAGAACCCTCTAGTAGGGTGGAATTTGAGTAGGCCCTAGAGTCTTTGCTTGGTTCTATAGCAAACTATCAGAGTAGAGAGATGCTGTACAAACTTACAGGTCAGGTAGATAGACTGGCAAGAGTCACCTGGGAAAGATTTAAAGAATTAAACGTACAATTACAAGCCACCACAAAAATGACTTTGCAAAATCGATTAGCCTTAGATTTGTTACTCCTGAAGGAGCATGGAGTATGTGGATTTTTAAAGAGACGAGTTGATCATTGCTGCGTTCACATCCCAAATGTAACTGCAGATGTAGAGTATGACATCAATCAGTTGAAACAAATAGAGCATAAAGCACAAGAAGAGCAAAAGGATTTGACTACAAGCTGGTTAGGAAAAATCTTTAAAGGGTTAGGGTGGAATGTGAGTTCATAGATTAAATTTATCATTGAGAGTGTGATAATCTTATTAATTGTATTCTTAGCAATTTGGTTAGTTTACAGCATCTTAAAGGGAGAGATGCAGAAGAAAACATCCTGGAACCAGAAAATAATAAATGCACTGACACAAGATCCACGCCCACTATCTTCTGGTTCTCCAGCCCGTGATAGCATCCACGACAACGTTTACATCAACCCTGGATTTGAAGAACATCAAGCATAAATTGAGAAGTAAAGGACTGTATCAAGTGAAAACATTTACACCTATAGTGAAGTGAAAATGCTTTCCGAGGTGGGAGAATGATACTGGGGCCCTGGGAAAATGTTAAAATAGACTCTGAAATGTCAGGCTTTGTGTTGCACCTGTGTAAGCAGTATGATAAATGATATAATTGTTAGATGTGATGATTGTTTAGTAATTAAATATAATTATTGTATAACCATAAGAAGAATCATGAGAAACTATGTTGGAAATCGAAGGGGGGCTATGCTTGGCTGAAATCTATGTATACAGTAGAACAATATAAGTTTAATAATTTACAAGAACGTTATATAACGGTAGAATATAAAAACATGTTCATCTCGAATGTATCATTGGAGTCAGATTTGGGTTTGTAGCCATGACACACAGAGCTTTCAATAAAAGCACCTGCATATAATCATTTTCCGTGATTATGTGTTTCTGAACGCTAACAGTGGTACCCACTGTGAAAGCCAATGCCAGTGTTGTGAGTAAAACATTACTAGAATCCCATTATGCGATGGTAAACAGGATGGATTCAGACTGGGGAACTCATTTCACATCAAAGATATGAAAAATCAAGACCTTTCTGTTGTATTTTGATAAGGTCTTAATAAACTATTCAAATTTTTGATAGTGAAAAATCAATTCTCACATGGGGTTGGGGAATGTGAGGTAAGGTTGTCTACACTGGATCAGCTCCAAGGTACAACTTCCCTGACCTGGCCAGACCTCCTTAGAAGAGACCCTGGATCAATATCCATCACAGAATGCTGCAATCAACTCTTCTCTAAAGAGAACAGTAATAAAATACACTCTTTAAAATAGGATTACATATTTCTTATAAGCTCTTTGAAATATTTCTCCATAAGAGTAAAAGGAAAACTTCCTAAAGAACTAACTAGACCAGAGGGAAATCAAGGCAGAGCCACGGTTTGTCAGGACTTGCTTGATCCTAATGAGCCCAGTGGTGCATTTGGAGCAGAGCTCTGGAACCGCAGGGCTTGAGAGGAGATTGCACAAACCGTGGCAGGAGTCAAAGTCAGAAGAAAACCACAAAGTGACTCAAAGCATGAATGGGTCCCACTGAGGTCCATCCCCAACACAGGCTCCTCTTGGACTCCTTGGAGGAGAGAATTGGAGGCCAGGATTGCAGACAAAACTTCTCAGAGATTCAGTGTGGACAGGAAAATTCAAAGTACCTTAAAAACCCTTGAGTATCTCAAAGTATTAATGAGCCCCACTGAGTGTCAGTCCAGAGCTCTCCAGGGACTCATTAAAGCAGATAATTGGGGCCATGATTGCACAAACCTCTCCCAGAGTCTGTATCCAAAGGGAAACACCAAGTACCTTAAAATAACTCAAGTACCTTGAAGCATTAATGAGCCCCACTGAGTGCTGTTACTGACAAAGCCTCTCCAGGGACTAATTACAGCAGATAATTGGAGGTCATGATTGCACACAGCTCTCAGAGATTCCAAGACAAAAGCCAAACCCAAAGTCCTTTGAAAAACCTGCAGTCCCTGGGAGCAATAAAGAGCCCCCAGGGCCATTCCTGACCAGGCTCCCCAGGGACTCCTTCCAGCAGATCCTTGAGGCCACTGGGATGTGGGCTTGGGGGGGGTGCTGAGGGCAGGACAAGGGGCTGACAGTGCCCAGCCTGGCTGGGGCTGTGCCAGGAGGCCCCAGTGCCTCAGGACAAGGTGTCTCCTCCCAGCCCTTGGTGGCACAGACCTTGCTGTGCCCCAGGGCACACAGAATTGGCTTCTCTTTGTCCCTGCCTGTCATCACTGCCTCCAGTTCTCTGCTCTGCCTGGGGCCTGGGGACACTTTCTCAGTGGTGTCCCTCAGTGGGACCCATTAAAGTGAAAGAAACTTTGGAGTTGGATTCTGACTTGGAGTTCTGGAGAGGTTTCTTCAGCTCCCTCTCAGGGACTGATGTTCAGGGCCTGAGCACAAAGCCCCAGAGGCTCATTAAAGTCCTTGTGCTGTGTCTGTGCTGCTGAGCTGGGCTGGGCTCCTGGCACAGAGGCAGCTCCTGGTAACCAAGAAGAGCTTCAAAAGCACATTTCTCTTGATGAGCAGCTCTTCTCCCAGCCCAGCAGGGCTGGGGCACTGCCTGCAGCCACCCCGGGCACAGCACAGAGGCACAGAGAGCTTCAATCAGTCAGGGCTGGGAAGGTGCTGAGAAGTGCCTGGGGCAGAATCAATGCCAGCCCTTGGCACAGGAACCTCTGGCTGCAGGACAATGCAGCTGCAGCTCCTGGAGCCATCTCCTGAAGCTGGAACACCACAATGCCTGCAGACTCTGTGAGTACAACTCTGTCTGGTGCAGGGCAGGTGAAATGCTTATGAAATTCTGATATGCTGAGGGGTTTTGATCAGTCATGGAATGTTTCCAAGACAAGGATTTTGATAAAAATAATGAAATTTCTTAAGACTTTGTATTCAGTTTCCTACTACTGGAGAGTGGCCATAAGGAGGGTATAAATATGAAAGGCTGATAATGAGTTCTTAATTATGAATTCTGACAAGTGCCTGCAACATCCGAACTGTTACTTTTAGTGATCACTAGGTTCACAGGAGAACCCTAATGTGTTTTCAGCCACACAGACTATGGACAGCAGTAGCATCACCTTTTCTGGACCCATCAGGCTCAGTTTGAGCTGTTCTTTCTCCAAGCTGAAAACAGAAACTGTCCCCAGCCAGTGCCCTACAAACTGTCAGAATTCTGTCGGGCCAAGGAGAGTGCACAGAGACTGGGGTCTGTGAGTGCTAGCACAGAGAGATCAGGCACAGAGAAATGCCTGAAGGAGGAAAATTTGCAGGAAGCAGAGGGAAGATCAGGCCGTGAGAGAAAACAAAACCCAGAAATGCTGTGTCAGGGAGAGTTTAGAGACATCCACAGGATCCCCTACAGTGCAGCCCCTCCCTCTGAACAAGCCCCCTCCCTCCTGTGCCCCCAGCCAAGCCTCTGCCCTCAGGGCCGGGGCTCCAAGGCGTGCAGCCCCTCCTGTGCAGGCAGAGCTGCAGCAGAGCCGTGGGGCGGTTCTGCAGCCCCGGGCCCAGTTCCCTCTGCAGGGCACAGGGCTGGGAGCAGCTTCCCGGCCCTGGGGCTCTGGCAGGGGGCACAGCTGGCTCAGGGTGACGCTGTCCCCAGTGCCCGGCTCTGGGCAATGCTGTCAGTGCAGCCAGGGAAGGAGCTGCATCTCCCTTCATCCAATGCCAGCATAAGGACACTTGGAAGTACCCTGACATTTCAGTGCAAGCTGGGAGCTTCAATCCAGGGTGCAAACCTGTCCTAGAGCATCTCTGATTTCTAAGATTGATGGGGAAAGGCAGAGGTGTTGTGACACTGAAAATGCTGCTGGGTTGGTGAAATGAGCAACCTGAGTCCTTGGCTACAATTGTGGAGCTGGGCTGCGGTGGATCCATCTGCTCTCAGCAGTGCCTGGTGCCATTTTAAGGGAAACATGGGAAGGTGATCAACCTCCACCAGCGAAAGGTTAAAGCCCAGGGAACCTCTGAACAGGTCAGAATGACAGACCATCTCCAATCCCTCTCCTCTTATCACTTTGCCACTCGGAACTTACTCTGTTCTCCCTGGGGGCAGGAGAAATGCTGAGCGTTTCTCATATCCAAGAATATCAGAATATCAGTAGAGATATGGGGAAGCTTAAAAAGAAAATGCCAGAACTCAAAAACACTAAACACTGTGTCTGTGCATAGCAGGGGAGGGTATATGGGAAATGGTTTTGAATTTGATTCCAGGTATCTCCTCTAGTCTTCACTGTCCTTTCTCCATGAACAGGTCCCCAAGTGCAGCGACAGCAAATGTCCAACAGCAGCTCCATCAGGCACTTCCTCCTGCTGGCATTGGCAGACACGCGGCAGCTGCAGCTCCTGCACTTCTGCCTCTTGCTGGCCATCTCCCTGGCTGCCCTCCTGGGCAACGGCCTCATCATCAGTGCCGTAGCCTGCGGCCACCACCTGCACACGCCCATGTTCTTCTTCCTGCTCAACCTGGCACTCACTGACCTGGGCTCCATCTGCACCACTGTCCCCAAAGCCATGCACAATTCCCTCTGGGACACCAGGACCATCTCCTACACAGGATGTGCTGCTCAGGTTTTTCTGATTATCTTCTTCCTTGGAACAGAGCTTGCCCTCCTGACCATCATGTGCTATGACCGCTACGTGTCCATCTGCAAACCCCTGCACTACGGGACCCTCCTGGGCAGCAGAGCTTGTGCCCACATGGCAGCAGCTGCCTGGGCCAGTGCTTTTCTCTATTCACTGCTGCACACGGCCAATACATTTTCCCTGCCCCTGTGCCATGGCAATGCCCTGAGCCAGTTCTTCTGTGAAATCCCTCAGATCCTCAAGCTCTCCTGCTCCAAATCCTATTTCAGGAAACTGGGGCTTCTTGCTGTTAGTGTCTGTTTAGCATTTGGCTGTTTTGTGTTCATTGTTTTCTCCTATGTGCAGATCTTCAGGGCCGTGCTGAGGATCCCCTCTGAGCAGGGCCGGCACAAAGCCTTTTCCACCTGCCTCCCTCACCTGGCTGTGGTCTCTCTGTTCATCAGCACTGGCACATTTGCTCACCTGAAGCCCCCCTCCATCTCCTCCCCATCCCTGGATCTGGCCCTGTCAGTTCTGTACTTGGTGGTGCCTCCAGCCCTGAACCCCCTCATTTACAGCCTGAGGAACCAGGAGCTCAAGGATGCCCTGAGAAAAATGATGACTATATCTTTTCAGAAACAATAAAGTCTCTCTTTTTTCTGCTTCATAACCGTCAGAATGTAAATCTTTACAATCTCAGCCTTTTTTTCCTTGTTGTGCATTTTTTCATTGGGACCTTTTCTTATTTTTTTCTAGTGTTCTAATGTTTTTAATAAATTTCTCTAGTACTAAGCTGAGCATTTCTAAATGAACATCTACTTTTCTTGTGTAACACAAGGACTTTCAAGAGGCTTGTCTCCTGTGCATTTCAATAAAAACCAGTGGCTGTCCTGAGCTGTGTGTCCAAGGCATTTTCTGAGCCTTTCTCTGGCTCTGCAGGAGCAGTGCCTGTGAGCAGAGGTGGAGGGAAGAGGCTCCCAGCACAGCTGCACGGCCAAGGACAACGGCCCTGCCTCTTTCCACATCTGCTCCTCCCAGCTCCACATCCCCCTTCCCAACCCTTCTGTGGGTGCAAGGCCAGAGTGCTCTGGCAGCTTGGTCACTGTCCTGCTGCATGTCCGTGCTGTGACCACAGGCAGGGCCAGGCCATGAGCTCTGCTGGGACACAGCTGGGCTCCAGCACAGCAGCTCCAGCAGCAAAGGGCATCTCCTGAATGCAGGGCAGGAAGTGTTTGTTCTCCTCCAAAGTCACTCTCAGGATTCTCAAGAGGTTCCATGTGTTCCTTGTTCTCCCAGGGCTCAGTGGGATGAGATCAGGGTCCCACTGGGGCTGGGGCCTTCAGGGGACTCAGGTCTGGGTCAGGTTTTGCTTGCTGGTGGCCATTGCCCATCAGATGCTGAATGGTCTGTGCTGAACCTTCCTGGGGCTCTGCAGCTTGTGCCAGGGCTCATGGCAGGGAGATGATTGTCTGGAGGGCCTTGGGAGCTGCAGGAGAACACAGGGGACCTGCAAGGACAGTGTGTGCCAGGGACCAGCAGAGAGTGGAGCTCACTGGGCACAGGCCGGGCCAGGGTGGGGTCACCCCGAGATCAAGGACTGAATGTCTGCTGTGAGCCAGGAGAGCTCTGCAGCCCAGGGGACACAGCAGGCACAGAGAAAGGAGTCTGGGCACTGACTCCTCCGACCCTCAGGGAACTCCCCTAGGAGCATCCAGGGCAGCCCCAGGCCCCTCTGGCAGCCCTGGAACAAGGCAGGCACCTCTGAGCCCCCTTCCATGGCCCTGCAGAGCCCGTGTGGGAGGGGGTCAGTGCAGGGAGCACCATCAGCTGCTTCTGTGTCCCAGGCTGAGCAGCAGAGCCCGGCAGAGGCAGCCCAGGGCCCCGGGCAGCACAGCCCCCGTGCTCTGCAGAGAAGCAGCCCCAGCTCAGGCTCTGGGGAGCAGGGCAGGGGCTGCAGCAATGGCTGCTCGGGCCAGCACCGAGGTGTTCCCCTGGCAAAGGCTCTGGGGGCAGCTGGCATGGGCCAGGAGCAGAGCAGGAGCCCGTGGGTGTCTAGAGGAGCCCTGGCAAGAGGCTGCCCTGTCCCTGGGCCAGCAGGAGCTGCCTGAGGAGCCCCAGAGCCAGCTCTGCTGCTGGGCTGGGCAGCAGGGCTGGCCCTGGGGCTGCAG
This sequence comes from Haemorhous mexicanus, assembly GCF_027477595.1. Taxonomy (NCBI): domain Eukaryota; kingdom Metazoa; phylum Chordata; class Aves; order Passeriformes; family Fringillidae; genus Haemorhous; species Haemorhous mexicanus. The sequence continues at coordinate 14,879,076 of NC_082356.1, read as the reverse complement.
GAGCTGCCCCAGCTGAGCATCTGCTGAGCATTCCAGACACACAGGGGCTGTCCCTGACCTCCAGGGCCTCCAGTTCCTGCTGCAGGGCCAGACCTGACTCTGCTGCTCTGCTGGGCTGGGCTGGTGCCAGGGAGAGGAAAACAATGGAGCCTTGTCCCCACAAGTCCCCACAGTGTCAGAATGGTCTCTGTGGTTCCATGAGGCCCTACAGTGTCACCACGATCCCCTGGTTACAGGAGGCCCTCCAGTGCCACAAGGGCCCCTTGGTCCTATGGAGACCACAGGGTCAGTTTTGCCAGTAGCAGGGTCAGCACCAAAGACAGAAACGGAAGGAATTGTGTAATATATAATGTATATCTGCAAGTAATTACAAAAGGCGAAGCTCAGCAAAGCACATAATCATTAGAAAATAATCACACAAGGAGCAGCTCAGCAATGCACCCAACCACCACCACCAAAGATTGCCTGCAGGGATTAAGAAAGGTCCAGCCCCAGTTACCCTCAGGCTTTACCATCCCCCAGATGCACACAGCAGCTGGGGGAAGCTGTCACAGCCAAGGGCTGCAGAGCCACTCCTGGGCACTGGGAATTCCTGCAGGTGCCTCCAGCCACAGGTGAGGCTCCAACCCTCCTGTGAGAGGGCCCGGCTCTGACCGTGCTGAATGAGCAAACTGACAGCACTTCTAGTGCAGGAACATCTGGTTTCATCCTCCTCTTGGCTCCCTCCCAAAGCCTGGCCAGGGCCCAAGGAGGAACCAAGGGAGGTGACTTTGACCCTTCAGCCCCAAACAAGGCCAGATGTCAGATTTCATGGCCTTGTCTGGCTTCTAAATACAGAAAAGTAAATCCTTATTTCACCAATGAACACATACAGAGATCATATTGCTAATAATGATTCCTTAATGAGTGAATACAAAAATTTTATTTGGTTAGAAGGTTCATCTGGATCTCAGCTTTGCCTCAGGGCTTGTTGTTCAGGCCTCAGTCAGGGCCTGGTGAGGCCTCAGTACTTCAGTCAGTGCTTTGACCTACAGATGAACTGCAACCTTCATAACAGTTCTTTCAATAACACACTTTAGATTTAGGTATTAGGCATAAAGGCATCACCTCTTGTTCTTCAATTAAGTGCTGTTCAAGTTCATTACTCAGAGCTATAATTCCCATTCCTTTCAAAACAACCCTAATTAGTTGCTATTCTCTGTTATTTTATCAAATGTCCCTTTTTCCTTGAGATTGTGTCTCTTTTAGACAAGTCTCAGTACTCCATTTCCAGCACAAGGTGTCACAGCAACTCTGACATGGAATCATAACACACCACGTGCTCACACTGCAATGATTACAGTGACTGCCATGAATGCATTTCACAGCAGCCACCAATTTGGGAGCCAATCCCACCACGAAGAATTTTTTTCTTGCTGCTACTCTTCTACTGATCTTTCTATCGAGGTGATTCCTGATTGTTGGACTTCAAACCCAGCACTGACAGACATTCCTGCAACATTCCTGTCCTACGATAGTCCAGGTTTCTCCCTGGCCAGCAAGCAGATAATCCAAGGCTGTGCAGTTCTGCAGAGCCCCATTTGTGTTTGTTGGAGCTCCTGGGATGTGCCATTGGACATTTTACCAGTATAATTTGCCCTTTTTTCTAATAAGTAGTTTAGCTCAATAATGTAAACTCCACTGGATGAGGCAGCACACATAGGGCACAGGGTGAGCCAGCATCTTTGGTTTGCTGAGACCAAAGGCACTCCTAGGGGGGAAAATATTCTCTCAGCCCCAACTCTTCCTTGTGGTTGTTGCTCAAGTTGCCTCAAGGGAGGCATCAACATTGCCTGGAAACAGAACCCAAACCATCCTTTAGGAAGCAGTTGATGGGCAGCCTCCACACACCCAACAGCTCCCATTCCCCGTACCAAAGGCCTGATTTCCTATTTCCCGCTGTGGGCTGTTGATGGATCCAGGCTGCTCCCTGTGCTTCTGTTGTGTCCCTGGTGTCTTTGGGCCAGAGGAATTTCACGGTAGCCCTGCAGCTGGGAGTGGTGTGACACTGACACTGACCAGCTCCAGCACCCCGAGTTCTACTGACATTGGGAGTGATGGTGAAGCACAGAAATCCTCTCACACTGTGGCCTCTAGAACTAGAACAGGGTTTGGTTTCTCCTGAAGGGAAATCCTAGTGGATCCTGTCAAACTGATCACTGTATTCCTGTGTTCCACAGCACACTTTTCTGTAACTGTCCCTTCACTGTCTCTGTTATGAGGCAGAGCCCATGGACAGAGTTCTGGCCACCCCACAGGGTGGGCCCTTCAAGGGAACCCCGTTCCTCCCAACTGCAGCTGAGAACATCCCCAGCAATTAGTGACGTGGAGTACTTTGGCTACTTTGATCTTTAAATCTTTAAAACTATTTTGATGACCAATCCCTTGGTGAAGCTCTAGAGATGTTTCTGCAAAGAAAGATTCTGGCTGACTCTCAAGATACAACGTAGAGACATCAGCAGTATTTCAGTGACAAGGTTACTCATTCTTTTTTCTCGATTTCATTTGGGTTAGGAACAAGAATTCTGTTGTCCATGGAGCTGGCCCCGTGTTAATTCCAGAAAAATGCCCCCAAGGTCCTTTGCTTGTCCATTGGGGCAAACAGGGAGATTTGGTCTGGCAGGATGTATAAAACAATATCCTGTAACATCTCTTTGTTCTCACCCAGAACACTTGGCTGCTGGGGCTCATTGCCATCATTCCTGCCCAGTTTTTAGGATTCAAACACTGCTGTCTTTCCCTGGAGCTGTTCCTTCAGCCGCCTCAGGAGGGCCTTTGGGCCTCTGGAGCCACACTCTGGCTCCATTATTAAGAGTGCTGGATCCAAACCCTTTATCTCCACCAACAGCAGTGATGTGAGATGGATCTCCTTCTTTCACAATCGCTTTTAAAACTGCAATATCAATATTTGTGCTGCCCTGCAAGGGGGTTGAATAATCCAATCTTGTGTGCTATTGTTTAACACAATTCCTTTAATTTCTCCTTGATAATCTGCATCAGTTTCTCCTCCCATGACATGAACACTTTGCAAGGCCAAGCTTGAGTGAGCAGTTATCGAACAAAAGTGTCTTGGAGGAATCCGAATTCCTGTTTTGGTGTTTATAACTCTCATTTCCTTCTGATTTATCCAAACTAATTCCAATGCATGAAGGTCCAGCCCTTCAGCCTCTGGGCTGGCCCTGCCAGGGGCCATCCCAGCCAGAACAATTTCCCAGGCAGTCCAAGTCTCACTGCCCATGGTTCTATTTGCAAACTGGGGGCAGCCCTGCACAGCCAGGGGGTTTCCATTTCCCCAGTGGGCCCTTGTTAAGGGCATGGAGCACATCTGGGAGAGTGGTTCTCCATGGGCACAGGTTCCCATCTCCTCATTTTTTCAACTGCTCTTTTAACAACCCCTTCAGCTGTTCAACCAATCCTGCAGCTTGTGGATATCTGGGATATGAAAACCCCAGAAATCTTAATCACTGTATTTCTCACAGTAACAGACAAAGCATTCCACATCACAGTATCAGCAAATCCTTTATAAATAGCCAATTTTATCCCTTCCTCCTTTATTCCGTGTGTACAATCTCACAAAGTTTACCACTGACATTTGGGTCTTGGCCAGTTCTTTTCTGTAGGATATTTAGTGTTACAGTGAGCAGCCAAAGCTGATATATTACTATTGTCAGCCCTATTTCACAGGATCAATTTTTAATTACATAGATACAAATATAAATTATTGTCTTATATGATATATAACTTCTTCTTCTTCATCTTCTTCATCTTCATCTTTTTCATCTTCTTCATCTTCTTCTTCATCTTCTTCTTCTTCTTCATCTTCTTCATCTTCATCTTCTTCATCTTCATCTTCATCTTCTGCTACATCTTCATCTTCATCTTCTTCATCTTCATCTTCTTCATCTTCATCTTCATCTTCATCTATATCTTCTTCATCTTCTTCATCTTCTTCATCTTCATCTTCATCATCTTCATCTTCATCTTCATCTTCATCATCTTCATCATCTTCATCATCTTCATCTTCTCCTTCTTCATCTTCTTCTTCTTCATCTTCTTCTTCATCTTCTTCATTTTCGTCATCTTTTTCATCTTCATCTTCTTCATCTTCTTCATCTTCTTTATCTTCTTCATCTTCTTCATCTTCTTCTTCTTCTTCATCATCTTCTTCATCTTCATCTTCATCATCTACTTCATCATCTTCATCTTCATCTTCAACTTCATCTTCATCTTCATCTTCATCATCTTCATCTTCTTCTTCTTCTTCTTCTTCTTCTTCTTCTTCTTCTTCTTCTTCTTCTTCTTCTTCTTCTCCTTCTCCTTCTACTTCTCTTTCTCCTTCTCCTTCTTCTCCTTCTTCTTCTTCTTCTCCTTCTTCTCCTTCTTCTTCTTCTTCTTGCACAAATGGACCTGAGCTCAAGATTAAAACCTTGTTCTGTCTCTCTGTGAGGGAGTGTTCCAACAATTTGTCTTTCTGTTAATGCTGTTTCCAATGTGTTGTTAATAAAATTCACTGTCGTCTTCCCAAACCCACAAGTTCTTTTTCTTTCTCCATATGGAATTTTTGGATGTATTTTAAGCCATCCAGTGGTTCAGCTTCTTTTAACTGACTGCCCCAGTGCTCACACGGTGCTCTGACCTCAGCCCACTCAAGAGCCAGGGAACTCTAGGGAAGGGCTTCCCATCTGGGAATTTCTGATGGGACTGAATCCTCACATTTACATTTATAAAGTGACTATTTTTGCGGTGTGATGTCATAGTTTGTCTTGTTATAAATGTTCAGATAGGCAGCCAAATTCATAATAAAACTTAACAAAGATTTATTAGATCGATAACAAAAATAGAATCTCCAAAACCCACCACAGCCAAGGCAGCGTCAACCCCAGCGTCGGTGCTGGGCGAACTGAGATCCGAACAACAAAGTGTCAGCGTCTCCCCAGTGGTTCACCCCGACTGCTTCATGCCGCTGGCTTATATCCCGTTTATTCTGCCTGAGGCAGAAATGACAGAAGGTGCTTTTGTGTCCCTTCACAGGTATAACTGGGACCATACAGATGCAGAAGTATACAAAAGCCAGTCCAGGGGTCCGGATGGCTGTCTGGACTTCTTCGGAATAGCCTTCTTTCACATGTAATGGACTGGTGCCAGTACTTGAGTAGGTAGATGAATTTCCCCAGGTGCAAGTTCTCGTGAACGGCTCAGACATTCCTGGGAAATCGGCGCTCATGGCCCGGGAAGGTTTCATTCTTACATTAATGGGCTTGATATTATCTTAACGATGTCCGGGAACTAATTAAATAGAAATAAGACTCTGCTCCCAGCCAGGGTGGTCAAAGACATAAGTTGGATCTCACAATATTTTATATACATATACAGCATAAATTATCTCTACTGTATACTGCAACTGCACAGGTGACCACAGAAGTGGCTCTAGCCTGGAGCTGAAAAACTGAAGATTCTGACTTTGGACAGAGTTCACAGCCAAGGTTGACCACAGAGAGAACCTTTTGAAAAGTCTCCCAGACAAGATGTCCGGAAGTCTTCGCAGCACAGAGCAGCCTGCTGAAGCCCAGAGGACACTGTCACAAGCTACTGTTAACTCTTCCCTTCCTGAAAATGCTGCCCTTTGAGCAAGGTGGGCTGGGATGTGGAAGAGGGTGCCTATGGAGGTGGAGGTTCCATTCTCTTCCTCAGAGGAGATAATTATTGTCGTCTGGCAGAAATGGGGTCATGAATACAGATTTCCTAGGGTGAAGAGACATTTCCATGAGTTTTTCAGATGGACAAAATACTATGGCTTTTTCCCTGATGTGTTGCATTTCCTTGATTCGTACATATGGGAGTGCATGGAATTGGTTTTCGAGGATGCTTTGTGCCAGGGTTTTGGATTTCCTCACAGTTATCCAGCATTCAAAACTCTCTTCCCGGTTTTGAAACTGAAAGTGTTATAAATGGACTCGAAAGGAGTGAAATTTCCAATTTGAATTTATTAATTCAAGGCATACAGCATAAGCAAAAGCTTCAGCGCTGGACAGCAGGGGAGTCTTCGCTCCACCAACTACCGCATCTTCATCCCCAAGGACCCCCCTTTTAAGTTCTTAATGCTTCCGGACTACTATGTCATCTTGAAGTACTCTGCGCCTGCGTTGATTGTTGCTAGGGGGTCTTCTCTCACCTCCTGGTGGTCGATGATGAAGGTCTTGGTAGTCTTCCTCGGTTATGTCCTTTGACTTGATTCCATATTTAGTAAAAAGCTTCGCCTTTTTCTTCTATAAAACTTACTTAAGATCTTATGATTACCACGCGATTATGCAAGAAAAAAATTGTGCAAGCAATTGTGCAAGCTTACATGAATCAAACAGGCACTTAACCACAATTTCTATTTTTGTAACGAACAAGAGGTTTTCATCTGTTTCAATCCCCCCTTTCTCTTTCATCCTCTTGTTCGTCAAACCTAGCTAATGCGTATCGACTTAGTTCTAAGTATTCTCCCCCTTCGGCTTCTCGCAAATTTTCGTATTCTGAGCGTATCACCATAAGGCGAGCTCCTTCTAGCCTCCCTTTAACAATATTTACTATTTTATTAAAAAGACAAGGTCCAAACGTAAGTCCTAACATTAACAGTATTACTGGTCCTGCAATAGTTGACAACAAAGTAGTAAGCCAGGGGGAGTAATTGAACCAAGCTTCATACCAGCTTCGTTGAGCCTTTCTTTCTTTTTTCCTCTGTTCTATCCCTTCTCTAAGTTTTGCCATTGAGTCTCGGATGACCCCACTCTTGTTGACGTATGAGCAACATTCCTCTCATAAAGCCATGCATAGCCCTCCTTGTTGTAAGAATAGAAGGTTTAGTCCTCGCCTATTTTGTAATGCTACTTCTGCCAGGGAATCTAAGGATTCTGTAAGATCTCTTATGGATTCTTCGATTCTCTTCAAATCTTCATCTACAGATAGTCTAAGTTCCTGAAACCCTTTATGTTGTTGTACTAATGAGGCTACTCCTGTTCCTGTTCCAATTGCTCCGACTCCCAATAACATTGCTACCGTGAGAGTCGTGAAAACTTCCCTTTTTACTAAGTGGTGTCCTGGCCCCTGATATTGATCATAAACGTAGTCGGGTGAGTGGTAAGTTATCCTGGGCACGATTAACACTTGAACACAGAATTCACTGGTCCTGTTAAATTTTTCTATATTTATACAAGGAGTGACTCCTAAAGTATTGCAAACCCATTTTGTGTTCATTGCTGGGAGTAGCCATTGTGCTGGCTTTGCTAGATCTCTGAGTTTCTCATACTCAGCACACAGGTGGTGTTTTTCTGGGGGTACTTGTCCTACACATCTCCCCTTCCCTGTGACTTTTGCTAAAGTTATTCCTTTCTGAGTATTCTCTTTCTTCCACAGGCATCTTGCAGGGTTGGTGCCATTTATTTTCCTAGCTTTTGCCGTGATTCCTATTGCCTCATAAAAAGGGGGTTTGAGTGAGTAGCATAGCCAACAGTCTGATGTCAAATTTGGGTGGGTTTCGTTCAGTACTTTAAATGTGGCCTGCAAAATTTTCCATAAATTGTCATCTCCCATTCCTAGTGAACTGGATGTAGGGGTTGGAAGTGTAAAGTTTACATCAATGCTGAAATCATCTTCCCGTTCTGTAACCATCTTATTACTTATCACTCGATTTGGTCCCACAGCTTCTGGTGGGTCATTAGGTATAGGACTCTTCTTTATCAGGAAATGTCCCCCTCTATCTCTTCTTCCTGGCTCGTAAAGTCTAGCCCCCCACATCTTCCCTAGTAACCACACAGAATCATCGGGATTGGTAATATTGATGCAAATGTGATCGCAGTTACTGTCTTCTACGCTTTCTTCTGCTTCTATTCCGCCAATCGGACTTGGTGTCGTGCACCCGAAAGGTCCCCACCCAGTGGTGATAAACTTATCAGTGCTACCCCATCCTGAAGAAATAGTTTCACAACCCCAGTAACCACAGTAATAATGCCCAGGATAATTACAATAACTCTTTCCAGGATTTGAGCTTGGGCAAAAGTAATAGTTATTTTGATTCAAACATGGTTCCACAGGTATAATGTCGCACAATATAAGCAAAAAGCTAGGTTTTCCTGAAGTAATTTTTGTTTCTAAAACTTTCTGATCTTCCCATCTAATTAGGGACCACTTAAAGGGTTCATGGGTCTGAGCACAGGATATTCTAATCACTATACACATCAGTATTAGCTTTGTCCAAACCGGGTGGTCCACATGGTTGGAATAGGACTCATTTGTTGTCTTTTCTTTTTCCCCTTCCCCTTCCCTTAGTGCTGGCTCACCAATCTTGCGGTAGGACTGCCAGCATCTCCTGAACTTCCCACGGAGGGATCGAGACTCCCGATTGTCTCCACGGTCTATTACCCCTCTGCCTCGCTCGACGACTCGGTTGCTGCGAGCCTCGAGGGTGACCATCTTCTCGGCAGCAGGGGTATTCTTCAGGAGTCGGATAATTATGATTGTCTCTTCCCCACCTTCTCTCTAGGCTAGCAGCCCAGTTTTGGTATTCTTGCTCCCACTTCCTTTTACTAGCAGCCCAGTTTCTGGCTTTTATTAGTGGGATACCACACCGTATGGTGGGAATACTTCTCTTGCACACCACTTCGAGAATGTCTAGGATGAAGGGGGCTGGTCCGTTTGCGTGATAACAGAACCACTCGGGGTTTATACCCTTTGAGAAGATCTCCCACCACTGATCTGACCCAAGCTTTATTTCTCCCGAGTCTATTTTATAATTAAGGATTGTAGAAGTTAGTCTCCTTTCATTAGCATAACAGGGGCTGCAAATGCCCCTAGGAACCTGTCCTTTCCGACAATGAGTCCACCACGGTTTAAAACACAGCATACAAGAAAAGCATCAAAATGGGTAACAATCACAGCCTAAATAATTACATTTGAGTCTTATTTCTTCACATCTAGCTGACTCCCCTCCCCAGGTTTGTCCTTTATATTCGAGGCGAGGAGACTTAAAGTAAGGCTTTCCCAGTTTGTCCTCTAATCTTTTACAATATCCCGGTGATTGCCTGTTTCTTGTTAAGAGGTCTTGAAGATATTGATTGTCCCCTACCCAGACTATGGTCCAAATCATGAAGTTCGCTTTAATTTAATCGTGGTTTCTCCAGGGACACTGCAGACCTTCCAGTTGTCCGGGGGTTTTACTGGTCCTTTGATCCGGCTAGCGTCAGTCCACCCTTTCTCAACAGTTCGGACTGCTGCATCTGTTGTAATAAGTACTTGGTAAGGTCCTTCCCACTTTGGTATCAAGGGGTTTTCTTTCCAACTTCGGACCAACACCCAATCCCCTGGTTGCACTTGGTGTAAGGTAAAATCTAAGGGGGGTTTTTGTGCAAGCATCCCTTTTTTCCATAAAGTCTTTTTAAATTTGTTCAATTCTGCTAAGTATTTATTCATGCATTGATCATTAATAACTGGATGCTCCTGAGGTCCCTCAAAATTATATGGCATTCCATACAGCATTTCAAAGGGAGATATCCCCATATCCACTCTAGGTCTGGTCCGTATAGTTAATAGGGCTAAAGGGACACATTTTACCCAGGACATTTTTGTTTCCATTACTAACTTAGTTAGTTGTTTCTTTATTTCTCCATTCATTCTTTCTACTCGTCCTGAACTTTGAGGATGCCATGGAGTATGTTGTTCCCATTTTATTCCAAGGGCCTTGGCTAGGTTCTGGGTTACCTGAGATGTAAAGTGTGGTCCCCGATCTGAATCTATAACTTCTGGGACCCCATATCGAGGAATTATTTCTTCTAGTAATACTTTCACAACTACTTTAGCAGTTTCCCTCGGGGTCGGGAATGCTTCTACAAAGTGAGTAAGGTGACCTACCAGGACTAACAGATATTTTATCCTTCCTACCTTCGGGAGTTCAGTAAAATCTACTTGAATATGCGAAAAAGGTCTTTTTTCCATAGGTCGCCCTCCTTCTGGCAACTTTCTTAGGTTCTTCCTATTTGTTTGTAGGCACAAAAGGCAACCTCTAGTTACTTGTTTAGCCATGTCCCAAATCCCCATACTCATGTATTTGGTGGCAAAATAATCTACTAATCCTTGTGGTCCCCAATGGGTCTTCTGATGAACTCTTTCAAGTAATCTATAGGCCATAACTTTCGGTAATACTTCCCTTCCATCAGATAGAAACCACCTCCCTTCAGAATTTTCGGTTGCTCTGATTTCTAGCAGCTTTTTCTTTTCTTCTTCCCTAAATTTTATAATTTGGTCCTGGCTTTTTAAATCAGTGATGTCTTTGTCTCCCTTCAGGGTCAGGATTCGTAGTGCTGCTCGCTTTGCTTCTTGATCCGCTGCATTATTTCCCCTACTCTGCAAATCTAATCCCCGTTGGTGCCCTTTTAGATGGACTACTGCCAACCTTCGGGGTTTCCTTAGTGCTTTTAAAACTTCTGCAATAAGATTCCTGTGAACTAAATCTTTCCCTTGAGAATTGACCAGCCCCCTTTCTTCCCATATTTTTCCAAATGTATGTACTATTCCATAACAATATTTGGAATCTGTAAAGATAGTTCCCTCTTTTCTTTCCAAAAAAATTTAATGCGCGCAGTAAGGAGTATAGTTCACATGCTTGGGCCGACCAAGATCTATCTAGTGGCCCTGACTCTAGTATTTGCAACTCAGGTCCCCTAATGATAGCATACCCTGATTTCCTTGTCCCTTCTTTAACCCTTGAGGAACCATCTACAAATAACTTTTCTCCTGTGTCTAATTCTTCCTCTTCCAAATCGGGTCTTATTTTTACTTGTTCCTCTATAGTGATTATGCAATCATGTTCTAATGGTTCTGCGCCCCATTCTCCATATAGGAACTCAGCTGGGTTTTGCAGAGCTGTGGTTTCAATTGTTAAATTTGGGGCTTCTATTAGGATCCTTTCGTATTTGAGGAGTCGAACATCAGATATCCATTTGTCAGCTTTTTGCTGAAGCACCCCCCTAATGTTATGGGGAGACATTACCCTCAATGTACTGTTAAAAGTATTTTTCGTGCTTCTTCTACTAACAAGGCGCATCCTACCACTGCTTGCAAACACGTGGGCCACCCTTTGCTTACAGGATCTAGGAGCTTAGATAGGTACTCAATAGGTTTCTTTTTCCCTGCCCAATCTTGGGTTAATACCCCGAACGCAATTCCTCCACTTACATTTATGAACAGGAAAAAGGGTCTGTTTGTGTCTGGGAGACTAAGCACCGGTGCATGTATTAGGCTCTCCTTCAGTATTTGAAGTTTCTCAGTGTCCTCCTGATTCCGTTTTAAAATTCCTTCTTGTGTTAACTTTTGATATAAAAAGGCTGCCTTTGCACTGTAATTATCGATCCATTGTCGACAATATCCTGTTAGGCCTAAAATTTGCAGGATTTGCCTCTTATTCTTGGGGATCGGTAATGCCAGAATTGCCTGAATTCTTTCTGGATCAATCCTCTTTTCCCCTTTTGTCAAATAATGTCCTAAGTACTTGACTTCCTCTTCTACAAACTGTAGTTTCGCCTTTGAAACCTTTAATCCTTTTAGGCCCAGAAAATTTAATAATTTAATGCTTTCTTTTCTCACTTCCTCTTCTTGTTTTCTGGCCAAAAGCAAATCATCCACATATTGCACTAATGTGACTCCTGCGTCTGTCTGATAATCTTGTAGAATTTGTTCTAAAGCTTGCCCAAATAAATTAGGAGAATCCGTGAACCCCTGTGGTAATACAGTCCACCTCAATTGTTGTCTCCGCCCAGTATCTGGATCTTCCCACTCGAAGGCAAAATAGTCTCGGCTTTCCTTTGCCAGGGGACATGCCCAAAAGGCATCCTTTAGGTCTACCACACTGTACCACAAATTATCTGGCCCCACTTTACTCAAGAGTGTATATGGGTTAGCCACTACCGGAAATCGGGCTACTGTGCGTTTGTTTATTTCTCTTAAATCATGCACTAGACGGTAAGTACCATTTGGCTTCCGGACGGGAAGAATGGGCGTATTAAAAGGAGACATGCAGGGTTCCAGTAGCCCTTTGTCCAATAATCCATCGATTTCAGGTTTTAATCCTTTCCGCCCTTCCAGAGACAAAGGGTATTGCTTTATTTTAATCGGAACCTCTGGATTCTTAATGGTTACCGTAAAAGGAGTGATTTTTAACTGCCTAACACTTTTAGGAGTGTACCATACTTCGGGATTGATTTTTGCCTTATCCTCCACTCGCAGAGGACAAAGTTTTATTTTAAGTTCTTTTTCTTCCACATCAATCTTAATTTTTAGTTCAATAATCATATCTCGACCCAATAAATTATATTCTGATTCGGGAACCAACAAGAAATCCCCTATCCCTATTTTAAGATCTGTTTTTATTATTATATCCTTAATAATTTTTACTTCTAATGGTTCCCCTTTTGCCCCAATAACAGTTGCAACCTCTTTAAACAAATTACATCCTTTTGGTAAAAACTGAATAGTTGACCTCTCGGCCCCAGTGTCTACCAGGAAAGGTATTTCCTGGTGTTGGGGACCCACCTTAAGTTTTATCAAGGGCTCTTTAGGTGTTTCTCGGGTCCCCAATAAATAGAGCCCCTGACCCCCCTAATCCATCAGGAATTCTTTTTCATCTTTAATCCTCACCCTACATTCCTTTTTAAAAATGCCTTCTTTTTCCACAATAAAAACAAATCCTTTGTCTTGCTGTCTCTTTGGGCTCTCCCTTTCTGCCTTTCTGGGATTCCCAAACCTCCTCTCTTCTCTTTCATTCCTTCTATTCTCGCTTGTTGCTGCCACCATCAGTCTAACTTGCTTCCGATAGTTCTCATCTTCTCTCCTAACATACACTTTCTGTGCTTTCTTTAAAAGTTCATCCAGCCCTCGGTCTTGCCAATCTTCAAGCTTTTGTATTTTCTTTTTTTTTTTTTTTTATATCTTCCCATGATTTTGAAACAAAATGTACCTTTAAAAAAGCTTGTCCAGCTGGTCCATTAGGATCCATACCGGAGTATAGCTGGAAGTTTCGTTTTAACCTTTTTATCCAATCTGTGGGTGATTCATCTCTTTTCTGCCTATCGTTGAAGGCTTTATCTATATTCTGGCCCCTTGGGACTGATTTCCTAATTCCTTGGATTATAATAGTTCTTAAATCCTGCATATGCGTTCGATGGGCTGGGTTTTGATGATCCCATTGCGGATTTTGCAGGGGCCACTTAGTATCCGCGGCGGGACCCTGGGCGTGTTGCGCATCCCAAATACGCATTCCCTCCCTCCTAATCATATTTCGTTCTTCAGCTGAAAATAAAATTGTTAAAATCGACTGGAGTTTTTCCCATGTATACATGTTTGGACCCAAAAATTGATCTACCTTATCAGCTACTCCTAAAGGATCTTCTAGTAAATGTCCCATTTCTTTTTTGAATTCTCGAACATCAGTCGAACTCAGGGGGACTGAAATAAATCCTATTCCTGCCTGCGGACCCCCCATCGGCATTTCCCTTAAGGGAAAAATCCCGTCTGTTGCTCCTTAGTTCGACTCCTGGTGATTGGACCCCTGTAATCTGATTGGTCTGAATCACTATCATTACTTTGAGATGGGGGCACCGGTGCATTTGGCACTGGAGGAGGTGGGGGTGGAACATAAGGAGGGGGTACTATTATAATTTCATCTCCTTTTCCCTTTTTCTCCTTTTTCTTATTCAGTTCCCTATTTTCCTCAGTTAACTTAAAGATGTATACTTCTGGTTTAGACACCCAAATTTCTGCATACTCGCTTTCTTCTAGCGAGGTATGTTCTTTAGAGTTTACCCAAATATTTAATGTCTGTCTTACCCAATCTTCTGATGATCCGAAGATGGGCCAATATACATTCTTAGAAATTTCTTTCCCGCCCCAAACTTCTACACAATAGTGTATCCCAGAGGGCTGTCCCGTGGAATGGGGGGGAGCTTAACCCGTACAGGGGGCTTACTCTTCCCCTGTCCCATTCTTCCGGAGTGCCTTCTTACACACACGTATCTTTCGCTTCCCCTCTTTCGTGGCCCGAGCCCTCGCGGGTCTGTGGGAACCGCACTACTGGAAGGTCCGCAATCGCTTGGAAGATCTGGCTACCAGTCCTCCTCTCATTCACACATCACATCGCCGCACTCCGGGATCCCAACCCCAACCGGACGGATCCTGTTCCTCCGGAGTGCCCCCGCACTCCAGGATCCCAATTCGCAAATACTCACGTGTCCTGCGTCTTCGTCCGGACCCTGTGCACAGAGGATTAAGGGGTTCACCGGTGTCTCCCTTTTGCTTATGAGTATAGTTTTAGGTTCGTCGGATAGGGAGGTGGAGGTCGTCCAGAGGGGCCACCGAAATAGGTTAGGTGGGGCGCCTCCCTCTCTGGAACAACTTATCCAATTCAACTCCTGTATCCGAGTCACGGCACCAATTTGTTATGAATGGACTCAAAAGGAGTGAAATTTCCAATTTGAATTTATTAATTCAAGGCATACAGCATAAGCAAAAGCTTCAGCGCTGGACGGCAGGGGAGTCTCCTCTCCACCAACTGCCGCACCCTCATCCCCAAGGACCCCCCTTTTTAAGTTCTTAATGCTTCCGGACTGCTATGTCATCTTGAAGTACTCTGCGCCAGCGTTGATTGTTGCTAGGGGGTCTTCTCTCGCCTCCTGGTGGTTGATGATGAAGGTCTTGGTAGTCTTCCTCGGTTATGTCCTTTGACCTGATTTCATATTTAGTAAAAAGCTTCGCCTTTTTTTTTTTAAAAACTTACTTAAGATCTTATGATCACCACGCTATTATGCAAGCAAAAAAATTGTGCAAGCAATTGTGCAAGCAATTGTGCAAGCTACATGAATTAAACAGACACTTAACCACAAATTTTATTTTATAACAAACAAGAGGTTTTCATTTGTTTCAGCCACCAGCAAGCAAAACCTGACCCAGACCTGAGTCCCCTGAAGGCCCCAGCCCCAGTGGGACCCTGATCTCATCCCACTGAGCCCTGGGAGAACAAGGAACACATGGAACCTCTTGAGAGTCCTGAGAGTGACTTTGGAGGAGAACAAACACTTCCTGCCCTGCATTCAGGAGATGCCCTTTGCTGCTGGAGCTGCTGTGCTGGAGCCCAGCTGTGTCCCAGCAGAGCTCATGGCCTGGCCCTGCCTGTGGTCACAGCACGGACATGCAGCAGGACAGTGACCAAGCTGCCAGAGCACTCTGGCCTTGCACCCACAGAAGGGTTGGGAAGGGGGATGTGGAGCTGGGAGGAGCAGATGTGGAAAGAGGCAGGGCCGTTGTCCTTGGACGTGCAGCTGTGCTGGGAGCCTCTTCCCTCCACCTCTGCTCACAGGCACTGCCCCTGCAGAGCCAGAGAAAGGCTCAGGAAATGCCTTGGACACACAGCTCAGGACAGCCACTGGTTTTTATTGAAATGCACAGGAGACAAGCCTCTTGAAAGCCCTTGTGTTACACAAGAAAAGTAGATGTTCATTTAGAAATGCTCAGCTTAGTACTAGAGAAATTTATTAAAACATTAGAACACTAGAAAAAAATAAGAAAAGGTCCCAATGAAAAAATGCACAACAAGGAAAAAAAGGCTGAGATTGTAAAGATTTACATTCTGAAGGTAATGAAGCAGAAAAAAGAGAGACTTTATTGTTTCTGAAAAGATATAGTCATCATTTTTCTCAGGGCATCCTTGAGCTCCTGGTTCCTCAGGCTGTAGATGAGGGGGTTCAGGGCTGGAGGCACCACCAAGTACAGAACTGACAGGGCCAGATCCAGGGATGGGGAGGAGATGGAGGGGGGATTCAGGTGAGCAAATGTGCCAGTGCTGATGAACAGAGAGACCACAGCCAGGTGAGGGAGGCAGGTGGAAAAGGCTTTGTGCCGTCCCTGCTCAGAGGGGATCCTCAGCACAGCCCTGAAGATCTGCACATAGGAGAAAACAATGAACACAAAACAGCCAAATGCTAAACAGACACTAACAGCAAGAAGCCCCAGTTTCCTGAGGTAGGATTTGGAGCAGGAGAGCTTGAGGATTTGTGGGATTTCACAGAAGAACTGGCTCAGGGCATTGCCATGGCACAGGGGCAGGGAAAATGTATTGGCCGTGTGCAGCAGTGAATAGAGAAAAGCACTGGCCCAGGCTGCTGCTGCCATGTGGGCACAAGCTCTGCTGCCCAGGAGGGTCCCGTAGTGCAGGGGTTTGCAGATGGACACGTAGCGGTCATAGCACATGATGGTCAGGAGGGCAAGCTCTGTTCCAAGGAAGAAGATAATCAGAAAAACCTGAGCAGCACATCCTGTGTAGGAGATGGTCCTGGTGTCCCAGAGGGAATTGTGCATGGCTTTGGGGACAGTGGTGCAGATGGAGCCCAGGTCAGTGAGGGCCAGGTTGAGCAGGAAGAAGAACATGGGCGTGTGCAGGTGGTGGCCGCAGGCTACGGCACTGATGATGAGGCCGTTGCCCAGGAGGGCAGCCAGGGAGATGGCCAGCAAGAGGCAGAAGTGCAGGAGCTGCAGCTGCCGCGTGTCTGCCAGTGCCAGCAGGAGGAAGTGGCTGATGGAGCTGCTGTTGGACATTTGCTGTCACTGCACTTGGGGACCTGTTCATGAAGAAAAGGGACAGTGAAGACTAGAGGAGATACCTGTAATCAAATTCAAAACCATTTCCCATATACCCTCCCCTGCTATGCACAGACACAGTGTTTAGTGTTTTTGAGTTCTGGCATTTTCTTTTTAAGCTTCCCCATATCTCTACTGATATTCTGATATTCTTGGATATGAGAAACCCTCAGCATTTCTCCTGCCCCCAGGGAGAACAGAGTAAGTTCTGAGTGGCAAAGTGATAAGAGGAGAGTGAGGGGAGATGGTCTGTCATTCTGACCTGTTCAGAGTTTCCCTGGTCTTTAACCTTTCGCTGGTGGAAGTTGATCACCTTCCCATGTTTCCCTTAAAATGGCACCAGGCACTGCTGAGAGCAGATGGATCCACCACAGCCCAGCTCCACATTTGTTAGCCAAGGACTCAGGTTGCTCAATTCACCAACCCAGCAGCATTTTCAGTGTCACAACACCTCTGCCTTTCCCCATCAATCTTAGAAATCAGAGATGCTCTAGGACAGGTTTGCACCCTGGATTGAAGCTCCCAGCTTGGACTGAAATCTCAGGGTACTTCCAAGTGTCCTTATGCTGGCATTGGATGAAGGGAGATGCAGCTCCTTCCCTGGCTGCACTGACAGCATTGCCCAGAGCCAGGCACTGGGGACAGCATCGCCCTGAGCCAGCTGTGCCCCCTGCCAGAGCCCCCAGGGCCAGGCAGCTGCTCCCAGCCTTGAGCTCTGCAGAGGGAACAGGGCCCAGGGCTGCAGAGCCGCCCCATGGCTCTGCTGCAGCTCTGCCTGCACAGGAGGGGCTGCACGCCTTGGAGCCCCGGCCCTGAGGGCAGAGGCTTGGCTGGGGGCACAGGAGGGAGAGGGCTTGTTCAGAGGGAGGGGCTGCACTGCAGGGGATCCTGTGGATGTCTCTAAACTCTCCCTGACACAGCATTTCTGGGTTTTGTTTTCTCTCACGGCCTGACCTTCCCTCTGCTTCCTGGAAATTTTCCTCCTTCAGGTGTTTCTCTGTGCCTGATCTCTCTGTGCTAGCACTCACAGACCCCAGTCTCTGTGCACTCTCCTTGGCCTGACAGAATTCTGACAGTTTGTAGGGCACTGGCTGGGGACAGGTTCTGTTTTCAGCTTGGAGAAAGGACAGCTCAAACTGAGCCTGATGGGTCCAGAATAGGTGATGCTACTGCTGTCCATAGTCTGTGTGGCTGAAAACACATTAGGGTTCTCCTGTGAACCTAGTGTTCTCTAAAAGGAACAGTTCGGATGTTGCAGGCACTTGTCAGAATTCATAATTAAGAATTCATAATCAGCCTTTCATATTTATACCCTCCTCCCGGCCATTCTCCAGTAGTAGGAAAATTAATACAAAGTCTTAAGAAATTTCATTATTTTTATCAAATCCTTGTCTTGGAAAAATTCCATGACTGATCAAAACCCCTCAGCATATCAGAATTTCATGAACATTTCACCTGCCCTGCACCAGAAAAAGTAAGAGTTGTACTCACAGAGTCTGGAGGCATTTGGATGTTCCAGCCTCAGGAGATGGCTCCAGGAGCTGCAGCTGCATTGTCCTGCAGCCAGAGGTTCCTGTGCCAAGGGCTGGCAGTGATTGTGCCCAAGGCACTTCTCAGCACCTTCCCAGCCCTGACTGACTGAAGCTCTCTGTGCCTCTGTGCTGTGCCCGGGGTGGCTGCAGGCAGTGCCCCAGCCCTGCTGGGCTGGCAGAAGAGCTGCTCATCAAGAGAAATGTGCTTTTGAAGCTCTTCTTGGTTACCAGGAGCTGCCTCTGTGCCAGGAGCCCAGCCCAGCTCAGCAGCACAGACACAGCACAAGGACTTTAATGAGCCTCTGGGGCTTTGTGCTCAGGCCCTGAACATCAGTCCCTGAGAGGGAGCTGAAGAAACCTCTCCAGAACTCCAAGTCAGAATCCAACTCCAAAGTTTCTTGGACTTTTAATGGGTCCCACTGAGGGACACAACTAAGAAAGTGTTCCCAGGCTCCAGGCAGAGCAGAGAACTGGAGGCAGTGATGACAGCTGGGGACAAAGAGAAGCCAATTCTTGGTGCCCTGGGCCACAGCAGGGTCTGTGCCAGCAAGGACTGGGAGGAAACACCTTGTCCTGAGGCACTGGGGCCTCCTGGCACAGCCCCAGCCAGGCTGGGCACTGTCAGCCCATTGTCCTGCCCTCAGCACCCCCCCTAGCCCACATCCCAGTGGCCTCAAAGATCTGCTGGAAGGAGTCCCTGGGGAGCCTTGCTCAGGAATAGCCCTGGGGGCTCCTGAATGCTCCCAGGGACTGCAGGTTTTTCAAAGGACTTTGAGTTTGGCTTTTTGCCTTGGAGTCTCTTCTGAGAAGTTTCAGCAATCATGGCCTCCAATTATCTGCTGTAATTAGTCCCTGGAGAGGCTTTGTCAGTAACAGCACTCAGTGGGGCTCAATAATGCTTCAAGGTACTTCAGTTATTTTAAGGTACTTGGTGTTTCCCTTTGGATACAGACTCTGGGTGAGGTTTGTGCAATCATGGCCCCAATTATCTGCTTTAATGAATCTTCAGAGAGCTTTGTACTGACACTCAGTGGGACTCATTAATACTTTGAGATACTCAAAGTTTTTAAGGTACTTTGGATTTTCCTTTCCACACTGAGGTTTCTGAGAGGTTTATCTGACATCCTGGCCTCCAATTCTCTCCTTCAAGGAGTCCATGAGTAGTCTGTGTTGGGGATGGACCTCAGTGGGTCACATTAATGCCTCAAGACACTTTAGGGTTTTCTACTTTGACTCCTGGAATGGTTTGTGCAATCTCCTCTCAGGCCCTGAGGTTCCAGGGCTCAGCTCCAAATGCACCACAGGGCTCATTAGGATGAGGCAAGTCCTGACAAACCATGGCTCTGCCTTGATTTCCCTCTGATCTAATGCAGTTCAGCAGGAAGTTTTCCTTCTGCAGTTATGGATAAATATTTCAAAGGGCTTCTAACAAATATGTAATTCTCTTTTAAAGAGTGTATTCTATTACTGTTCTTGTTTGAGAAGAGTTGATTGTGGCATTCAGTGATTGATATTGATTCAGAGTGTCTCTTAAGGAGGTCTGGCCACGTCAAGAAATTTTACCCTGAGAGCTGACACAGTATTAATATCCTTGCCCCATATGCCCTAACCCCATGTGAGAAACTATTTTCACTTTCATAAATTTAAATGTTTTTTTTTAGATCTTGTCAAAATACCACAGAAGACCGAAAAAGAAAAGAATAGAGCACCAGGAGCAAAGGATTCAGTCACCATGTACTTTTCTACAAAATGGATGTTCTGTTTTTTATTCCTCTAGCCCCTCCCAAAACTTTGTCGATCAACTCCTTCTTCTCTGTCCAGTGATCACTGGAGATCACTGTCTTACACCTTGGTTGGAGGTCAGGTGCTGCCACAGTAAGAAGCCGACCCTCCCAAATGCCCCGACTACAGCAGCCATCCTGGGATAACAATGCAAGGGGGAGGGGAAGGAGAACTATAGATCTACAAAACTTCTCTTAACATATATCTAATATTCACCCCTTAATTTTGAGAGTCAACCATAGGATTACTCATCTATAACAAGTCCCCCTTTTCTTTTTCTATAAGTTGTTTTGCTCAAACAGTTAAGGAAAAAATTTTCTCTCTCTCTTGAATGAGTCATACACCTGTTGATGTGGGCAAGGACAGTGGAAACAGGAGAAGAAAAATCTCAGGTTTTCCTTAGACAGACTTCTTTGGAATGGAGAAAAGGGCATCACAGAGGTCCAGTATGGCTTTGACTTCCATCTACTGTGCCTATGTGGCTGCTACCCATAGTCAGTGTATCTTAGGGGTGAGTACAGAGGCCAACTCGGCCCTGCCCTCCAGTCCCTGTTGAATTAAAAGACAACTGAGGAATGACAGAGGTCTGGTCTGGCCTTTTGTCCCCACCTTACCATTTCTACGGGGTTGCTACCTGCAGTAGGGCTATGGAGCCTTCTTGGTGGCAAACAAAGGGGCCAACCCAGTCTTGCCCTCCTTCCTTTGTCTTAGTTTCCTCAAGAAGTTGTCCCATTACCTTTTACAGTCCTTGTGGACTTCTCCTTAACAGATGCTGGTAATTCTCACCCATGAAAACAGGAAGACAGTTCTCAAGCTGGATGGTGGAAGCTTGACTCTAATTTTTTGGTGTCGTGGTGTTTTTTGGGTGTTCTTTCAGTCTCTGCTTGAGAGTCAATCTTGTTTCACCCAGCCTGGATGTTATAGTCCACTCTTTGGGTTCTTCTGCTGGGCCTTTGACTCTGTTGGCATGAGTCCATCCCTGCTCTGCAGTTTGCAGTGCTGATTCGGTCGTGAGCAGTACCTGAAAGGGACCTTCCCACTGAGGAGTTAGAGGCTGACCTCTCCAGGACTTAATCATCAGCCAATTCCCAGGATTAATAGTATGGATTCTGAAATCCAGGGTGGTAGTTTGAGGAATTGCCCCTTTATGTCTTAGCCCTTCTAAGGTTTGTGCTTTAAACATAACTTGCTTCGTGTCATTGTCTTCCCCTTCCTCGTAGGTGGCAACCTTTTGGGATGAGGCCAGGAAGGGCAACCCAAACATCATTTCATAGGGTGAGACCCCCAGATCTGACTATGGTTTGGTTTTAATTCTTAACAAGGCCAAAGGGAGACATTTTATTCATGACATTCGAGTTTCAATGATTATCTTAACTAGAGTTTTTTTCAGAGTTTGATTCATTCTCTCAACCTGACCAGAACTCTGTGGATGCCTTGGAGTGTGTAATTCCCATTTTACTCCCAGGGCCTGAACAACTTTCTGCAATATCTTTAATGTGAAATGAGTTCCCTGATCTGAATCAATCCTGTTTGCCACCCTATATTGGGGAATGATTGTTTCTAGAAGTGTTTTACTCACAATACTGGCATGGGCTTTCACGGTGGGTACCACCTCTACCCAGTGAGTCACATGATCTACTATCTCTGGCAAAAATTTCTACTCTTGTACCTAGGGAAGCTCAGTTAAGTCTGCTTGGATGTTTTGAAAGGGCCTTAAGGCTAGTTCTTGCTGTCCCCTGGGTGTTTTTCTCATGATTTTCTTATTAACTTGTTGACATATCACACATCATTCAGTTACTTGCTTAGCTATTCTGAAAATTCCTGTGCATCCCCAATCCCTTGGAAAGTTTTCACTTAGCACTTGGGTACCCCAACGTGTTGTGTACCCCAGTGTGTCCCATGTATGCATTCTAGCATTTTCTTGGCCAGGGGTTTATTCAACATTTGCCTCCCATCTGCTAATCTCCACTTCCCTTTGTTTTTTCTTGGCTCCTGTTTTAAGGAGTTCTTCCTCTTCTCTCCCACTGAATATGGGGACTTTTTGCATTTCTCTTATGGGCATTAATACTACTCTTAGTTTTTCTGTCCCTGATTCAGTTACATTTTTAGCTTCTAAATCAGCTAAACTGTTCCCTCGTGCCTCCTGAGTCACCTCTTTTTGAAGTTCTTTAACATATACCACCGCTACTTCCTCTGGTAATTGTAAGGTTTCTAACTCTTCTAAAAGAAATTTTTCATAAATCAGTCCCTTTTCCTTTGAATTGAATAGCCCCCTCTCTTCCCAAATTTTTCCAAAGGCATGTACTACTCCAAAAGCGTATTTTCCATCTGTATCTGTTGTTCCCCTTTTCTGTGCCAATATTTCCAGAGCTCACTTTAGGGCCTATAGCTCACATGCCTGGGCCGACCAGTTGGAAGGTAACTTTTCTATGGCTACCAATGCCTCATGCACTATAGTGTACCCCGATACCCGGTGCCCTTTATCACCCGTGAAGATCCATCGATGGACAATCATTTTCCACCTTGGAGTGTGTTATGGTTTGATGCTGGCACAATGCCAGTGCCCCCATGAAAATGTATTTTCTCTTATGTCTGCTGTCAGATGTGACCAGGAATAGAGCAAAGTAGGCTCCAACTTAGGAATAAAGGAAAAACTTTATTAACATACAACTATATGTAAAAAGAAACACACACAGAACTCAGAATGAAAACCTTCCAGAATATTCCTCCTCCCCCCCCACCAAATTTCCAATACATCACAGTAAGAAAAAACCTTGGATACTCAATTCAGTTACCACCCCTCAGATCACCAGCTCTCAGTCCATCACCACCCTTCAGATAATCAATTCTCAGTTCATCAAGGAGAGAGGAGTCCCTCTTGCACCATGGGCTTCCGCAGGAAACACAGTTGAAACCTCTTGTGTTTCCATGTCACACATGGCACCGCCCGGAGATCTGCCATCGTGACATCTTCCTTCCATGCCCAGTGCTCTCACCACTGCACATGGACCAGGGCTGCTTCTAGGGTTCCCCTTTTAAGGATGCTTTGCCCAGTTCAAAAAAAAAGCAACAGTCTCTCACTTTCAGGACACCTGTCCCCCCCAAATTCACCCCCTGGGTCCGAGAGGTCTCGAGAACAGAGATCTTTTTCTTCACTCAAGACAGAGGGCACCACCACCCTCCTCACCCGTCGTCTCTGTTCACAAACTCCTTCACATAACAACACTTCACTCTCTTGGCTCCAAGCCGTTGTCTCCCCCTAAATGCAATCTTGTTGTCGCAAGAAAAATGGTTCTGTCCATGGCTCCACAAGAAAAGTCCAGCTCAAGGCCACTCCATCATCTCCTCTCACCTAGAATTCTTCTTAATGCTTCTGACATCTTTCACTTGCACAAACTTTCATCACACTTGCCCGTTTCCTCCTATTTCATCTCTATCTCTCTCCTCATTCAGCTCCAGGAAGATCAGCATTCGTAAGGTTTCTGTCATCTAAGAAAAGGGGTAAAATTTCAGGCCCTGCTTGTCCAGAACTCTCACGCTGCCCTGCCGGGCACCTTCTCGCTGCACAGCACTTCTCCTTCTTGGCCGGCTGTGCTGCCTGCACATGGTATCAAATTCCAAGGTGTGGAGAGTTTTGTGCAGGGCTGGCTTGAAGAGAAGGGCCATGGTCAGGCTGACTTGATAGTGCTGAGAGATATTTAGGCCAAGGGTAGCTCCAAGGGCAAAGTTTCCCTTGAGAACAAAGAAGCTTTATAAGAATGTGCAAAAAGAGATGCGAACGCGGAACAGAAATTGTTGCTTAACTACAGGAATGTAGAAGTTGTTAGTGATAACTCGCAATGACGAAAAATGCAGCCTAACCAATAAGGAGCTATGATTTTGCAATATGCATGAGCTGATTAACTAGTGTATTTAATCATGAGAATAATGATAATAAATTGAGACTTGCTGATGACCACCTGGTGTCCGCGTCTCCCTTCTCCGACACCAAGGTGGCACAGGCACAGGCTCCCTCTCTCTCTCCCAGGGGGGCTGCCCGATGCCTCTCAGTGCTCCTCCACCCTTCCATCCTGCAGGGGCCTTCACCTCCCTTCTCCATCCAAGGCCCCGACCTACCTCACTCAGGCCTCGTGGCTTCCCCTCCCCCACCCAGCCCGCAGTTGGGCAGGGCAGGTCTGACCTCTTTCACCCACTGGAACCGAGAGAGAGTGCCCCTGGGAGTTCTCTGCTTTTAACCCGCTGTGTTCTCAGGGGCATATCCGTGTCCTCAGTGGCCACACCAGGTGCCAATATTCAAATCTGAGCACCTATTGGTTTGACCACCAAACTTGCAAAAAGCTCACTTCTTTTTCAAACCAGGACACTACCACGACAGTCTCTTATCAGTCCCTCTGGCGCTGGAAATGCCGCAGCCCAGGCTCGGCCAGGTGTGTCACAGGTGTGAGGTGCTGGTGGTGTTCTGGGTGTTCAGTCCAGAGCAGGTTTAAACAGCTCCAAAGAAAAAGAAAAAACACAGTCCAAGGAACTTCTCTGCTTCAGCAAGCTGAAAACTAACTAAAAGCAAAGGCAAGCTCTGTCCTGCTGTCTGTCTGTTCACAGATAACTGATACATTAGGTTTAAGTTTTTCTGTTCTGTTTAGGTGAGCAGCTTTTAGCTTTATATTAAGTGTTTCTGGGATCTTTTCACAGGGTGGTGAAGATAAAAGAATCCTATTCTAGCTGGACTCAAGGACAATCTCTTCAAACTTCAGGCCCAAAGCACAAACAACATGAAACAAGCAAGCAAGGAAGATGAAACTTCATAATTTGAAGCTATTCATTGGGCAGTAATTCCTATATAAAAATGGACTAAAACTTATAAAACTGTGAGATCTTGTGACCAAGCCCTCTTTTGCTCCCATCTTGAACCCATCCGGGCAGAGCCACAACTGTGGCTCCGGTACTGCCAGAGTGTGACCTTTGAAGGCACTTCAATAAAAATCCACTTTATTCCTCTCAGCTCTGACTGGCCTCTGTTCCAGCTCCTTAAGGCATCACAACAGTCCAGGAGCCGGAATGTGGAGGAGTGAGTGCAGTTTCTAAAAACAAACTGCTGCTTCTTCCTCCTCTCCTTTGCTCTCAGAACCAGCCTTAAAGGTGCAGAACTCATTTCTGGGATAAACAGACCAATGGGGGTACGAGCATTGTGAAGTCACCCCAGGACACGCCCCTGTCAGGGTCAGGGGGTCCTGTCCCCACCTCATCTCCAGGCTGCCAGGGGTCCCCCAGCTCCGGTATTTCCCCTTCCCCTCTCCCCAACCTGGGGGTCCCCTGTTCCGCAGCCTCAGCTCTCACGGGGATCCCCAAAACCAATGTCCCGCCCCGTCGTTACCAGACCATCCCCACGTGGACCCCCCGGGACCCTCCCCAGGGGCAATCGTGGCTCGTCTTCCCCCGATAAAGCTCCTCTTAGGGAGCCTGGAGATACCCAGGGCTCGAGTCTGGGATCAACTGCCTCCGAACACTCTCCAAAAGCATCCTCCCGGAGACCCTTTGCTGGAGTTGGGGCGAGCTCAGCCTCCACCCTCACCTTCAGCTCGGGGCTGGGGGCGATGCTCCCGGGACAGGGGGGGCTGCAGACTCGGCGTGCGGGCGGTGTGAGCAGTGGGATTCTCCCGCTCCTCCTCTTCGTCCTCTTCCTCCTCATCCTCCTACTCATAATCATCATCCTCCTCCTCCTTGTCCTCCTCAATCTCCTTCCCCTCCTAAACCTCATCCTAGTCCTTGTCCTCATCCTCCTCATCCTCCTCCTCCTACTCGTCCACCTTCTCCTCTACCTCCTCCTCTTCCTCCTCCATGTCCACCACCTCCTCAGCCTCTTTGTCCTCCTCCTGGTTCTCCTACTCCTCATCCTCGTCCTCCTCCTCTGCATCCTCCTCCTCCACCTCCTCCTCCTTATCATCCACTTTCTCGTTCTCCACTTCCTCCTCCTCCTCCTCCTCGTCCTCCTCCACCACCTCCTCATCCTCCTCCACCTTGTCCTTGTCCTCCACCTCCTCGTCCTCCTCCTCCCCAACCTCCTCCTCATGCTCCTCCTCCTCGCCCTCCTCCTCATCCTCTCCCTGCTCCTCTTCCTCCTCATTTTCTGCCTCGTTGTCCTCCTCCTCATCTTCCTCCTTGTTGTCTGCCTCCTCGTCCCACTCCTCATCCTCCAACTCGACCTCCTCCTCCTCCTCCTCATCCTCCTCTTTGCCACGTCCTCTTCCTCCACCTCCGCCTTTACCATTTCCTCATCTTCCTCCTTCTCCTTCTCTTCCGCCTCCTCGTCCTTATTGACCTCTTCCTGCTCCTCTTCCTCATCCTCGTCCTCATTATCCTCCTCCTCATGCTCCACCTCCTCATCCTCCACCTCTTCGTCCTCTTCCTCCTCATCCTCCTCCTCCTCGTCTACCTCCTCCTCCTCCTCCTTGTCCTCTTCCTCCAATCCTCCTCCTCCTCGTTCTGTACCTCCTCATCTACATCCTCATCCTACTCATCCTACTCCTCCACTTCCTCCTCCTCCTTTTCCTCCATGTCCTTGTCCTCCTCCTTTTCCTCTTCCTCCTTCTCCTCCTCCTCCCCCTCCTCCTCATCCTCCTCTTCATCCTCATCCTCGTCCTCCTCTTCCTATTCCTCCTCCTCTACCACCTCATCCTCCTCCTCCTCTTCGTTTTCCTCCTCTGCCTCCTCTTTCTCACCCGCCTCCTCATCCTCCTCGTTGTCTACCTCCTCATCCTCTTTCTCCTCTTCCTCCTTGTTCTCCTCCTCCACGTTCTCATCCTCCTCCACCTCCTCATCTACCTCCTCATCCTCCTCATCCTACTTCTCCTCGTCCTTCACCTCCTCATCTGCGTCCTCCTCCTCTTCCACCTCCTCATCGTCCTCCTACTCCTCCTCCTTCTCCTCATCCTCCTCATTATCTGCCTCCTTGTCCTCCTCCTCATCCTCTTTATCCTCCTCCTCATCCATGGTCTCCTCCTCCTACTCCATCTTCTCGTACTCATCCTGTTCCTCCTCCTCTTCCTCGTCCTCCTCCTCATCCTCCTCCTACTCCTCTTTGTCCTCCTCTTTGTCTTCGTCCTCCTCCTCTCACCCTCCTCCTCTTCCTTGTCCTCCTTCTTGTCTGCCTCCTCATCCTCATCCTCCTCTTCCTCCTCCACCTCCTCCTCATCATCCTCCTCCTCCTCATGCTCCTCGATCTCCTGTTGGTCCTCCTCATCCCCCTCCTTCTCCTGCTCCTCCACTTCCTCATCCTTCTCCTAATCCTCCTCGTCCTCCTCTTCTTCTTCATCCTCCTCTTCCTGTTCGTCCTCCCCCTCGTCCTCCTCCTCGTTGTCTGCCTCCTTGTCCTCCTCCTTTTCCTCCTCTTCCTCCTCATCGTTCTCCTCCACATCCTCCTCCTCCGCCTCCACCATGTCCTCGTCTTCCTACTTCTCCTTCTCCTTCTCCTCCTCCTCCTCATCCTTATCGACCTCCTCCTGCTCCTCTTCTTCATCCTCATTATCCTCCTCCTTGTCCTCTGCCTCCACCTACTTGTCCTTCACCTCTTTGTCTTCCTCCTCCTCATCCTCCTCTTCTGCATCCTTCTCCTGCTCATCCACCTCCTCCTCCTTCTCCCGGTCCTCATCCTCCTCCTCGTACACCTCTTCGTCATCCTCCACCTCCTCGTCCTCCACCTCCTCATCTACGTCCTCGTCCTACTCATCCTACTCCTCCTCCTTTTCCTCCACATCCTTGTTCTCCTCCTTTTCCTCATTCTCCTCCTCCTCCCCCTCCTCCTCATCCTCCTCCTCCGTGGTCTCTTCCTCCTCCTCCACATCCTTATCCTCCCCCATGTCCTCCTTCTTTTCATCCTCCTCCTCCACGTCCTCCTTCTCCTTGTCCTCATCCTCCTCTTTGTCTTTGTCCTCCTCATCCTCCGCCTCCTCTTTTTCACCCGCCTCCTTTTCCTCTTTGTTGTCTACCTCCTCATTCTCCTCATCCTCCTCCTCCATGTTCTCATCCTCCTCCTTCTCCTCATCTACCTCCTCGTCCTCCTCATCCTCCACCTCCTTGTCCTTCTCTTCTGCACCCACCTTCTCCTCCACCTCCTCATCGTCCTCCTACTCCTCCTCATCCTCCTCCTCCTCTTTCTCACCCTCCTCTCTGTCTTCCCCCTCCTCTTCTTCCTCTATCTCCTCCTCTTCCTGGTCCTCATCCTTCTCATCCGCCTCGTCTATGGCCTCCTCCTCCTCCTCCTCCTCCTTGTCCTCTTCCTCCTCTTCCTTCTTGTCATTCTCTTCCATGTCCTCACCCTCGTCCTCCTCTTTCTCCTCGTCCTCCTCATCAGCCCCCTTTTCCTACTCCTCCTCCTCCTCCTCATCCTCCTTCTGCTCTACATCATCATCCTCCTCCTCTTCATCATCCTCCTCCTCATCCTCTTCCTCCTCCTCCTCCTCATCCCCCTTCTCCTCCTCTTTCTCCTCCTCCTCTTCCTCATCCTTCTCTTCCTTGTCCTCCTCCTCCTCGTACTCCTCCTCCTCTTCCTCCTTGTCCTCTTCTTCCTCGCCATCCTCCTTGTTCTCCTCATCCTTGTCCTCATCCTCGTCATGCTCCTCCTCCTCCTCCTCTTCCCTCTTCTCCTCTTCTTCCTCCCCCTTCTCCTTCTCATCTTCCTTGTCCTCATTCTCCTTGTCTTCCTCCTCCTCCTCATCCACAGCCTCCTCCTCCTCCTCATCTTCCGCCTCCTCCTCGTTCCTTCTTGCCTTCCTCATCCTCATTCTCCTTCTCATGCTCTTCTTCCTCATCCTCTGCCTCCTCCCTGTCGTTCTCCTCCATGTCCTCGTCCTCCTCTTTCTATTCGTCCTCCTCATTATCCCCCTTCTCCTACTCCTCCTTCTCATCCTCCTCCTCCTCCACATCATAGTCCTCCTCCTCTACGTCGTCCTCCTCCTTGTCCTTGTCCTCCTCTTCTGCATCCTCCTCCTCATCGTTGACTGGATGGGAGATTTTCCCTCACTCTTCCCAGTGGGAGGATAAAGCCCAGCTGCCCTTTTCTTCTGGTGCCTCCTCCTCTCCTCAGCTGAGGATGTCAAACTCCCCAGGAGCTGGAAAATCCCCATTCCCTGTTTCCTTGTGGCTGCAGCCTGGAACATCCACCCAGAGTGAAGAAATTTCTGACAGCCCTACTGAATGACACTGGCAGGAGGTTTGAGAGAAAGAGAGGAAATTGTATTTTGGTAAGAAATAAAAGTTATTTCTTTCTTTCCCATTACTTTTCAGTCAGTTCCAGTTCTGTTTTCACAGTGCCACCTTCTCAGCTGATTGGATTTCTGTCTGCCTTTCTCTCCTGCCTCTCTCTGCCTGCTCTGTTTCTCTCTCAGTGTCTCCCTTGACCCAGGGCAGCTCCCACCAAAGACCCTGCCCTGATTTCATTCCCAGTCCACGAGCTACAACAACCATGGGTGAAGTTATGAAGGCTGGCAGTGAAATGTCAATGTAAGATCTTCCTCCACTTGGCTTTTGGGTCCCTTCTTAAGAGCTTTGCCTTCAAGAGCAGGAACATCTTTCCCTGGCTGGGAACTGGAATTCCAGCCCCTTGGAGTGTGTGCCATGGATCCCAGAGGGGCATTCCCAAGGCTCCCAGGGCGCTGCTCCTGCCGTGCCTCCCAAGGAGCAGTGCAGGGCCAGAGGACAAGGTCCAGCAGCTCTGTTGGTTCTGCAGTGCCACAAGGGCCCCTGGTTCCATGAGTTTCCCTACTGCCAACAGCGGTTCCTTGGTTCCCATGATGCCCTGCTGTGTCACCATGGATATTTGGTGCCATGAAGTCCCTCAGTGTCACAATGGCCTCCCTCGCTCCATGAGCTTCCGCAGTGTCCAAATGGACTCCTTGGATGGCAGTGTCACCATGGAGCATTGGCTCCATGCAGCCCCCCTGGGTCACCATGGACTCCTTGGTTCCATCAGGTTCTGGGGGTGTCTCCATGGTCTCCTTGGATCCACAGTGTCACAGTGGACCACTAGATCCATGTGGCCCTGCTGTGTCACCATGGCCCCTTGGTTCCATTGGACCCCAGTGTCACAATGGACTCCTTGCTTCCACATCACCACCTCAGTGCCAAAATGGCCCCTTTGTTCCATGAGGACACAAAAGTTTTGTAGAAACATTGAGCAAATCCTGCTTAACACACCTGGGAACATCTGTTTGCATTCCAAAGAGAGGTTAAAGGTGAGGATGGCACCAGCAGCTTCCATCTGCAACAGAGATCCAGGGAAAGGACAGGGACAGAGAATTCAGCTGCAAGACTCAGAGAGTTCTGCTTCCAGAGATCATTTCTGCTCACACTGGCCCTTGGAGAAAGGGGACACCATTCCAGGCAGCCTGGAGAGAGCAGGTGGTTCCTGAGTGGGGTTTGTTGTTCAGGAAACCCACTCAGGCTTTTCCATTGTTTCCTTTCCAACAGGAAAACCTCTTCTGGGCCTGTGTGCAGGCAGAGCCTGAGGAGAGCAGGTGGGACACCGTGCAATGGGCTGGGACATGGAGCTGCAGAGCTCAGGGGAAAAGGTTCTGCTGCAGGGCACAGGGATGTCAGTGCCAGGTGGGCCATGTCAGACATGGTGAGGCTGGGGGTGAGGAGCAGCTTGTCCAAACAGGGTCAGCCCTCAAGGGGCTCATTCTTCTCTGTGCCCAGACCTCCTTTGGAGTCATTCAGCATCAAGATCACCTGGGGAATGCTTCTATCAGCTCTTCTCTGAACTGGAAAATAAAAAATACTCACTTGATTAAAGATAAA
Source organism: Haemorhous mexicanus (assembly GCF_027477595.1). Lineage (NCBI taxonomy): Eukaryota > Metazoa > Chordata > Aves > Passeriformes > Fringillidae > Haemorhous > Haemorhous mexicanus. The sequence continues at coordinate 14,848,273 of NC_082356.1, read as the reverse complement.
AGGTCATGAGGTATGCTTTTAAATCTCCATTTCTAAAAGAACTCCAAACTGACTCCAATCACCTGTGCAGGCCCTGAAATCTTGAAGACAATTGAAAGAAGAGAAAGAGCCCTCAAGAGCTTTCTATATTTTCATGATCCTCATGGTGGATTTGGGGCTGAGTCCAGCACCCTCAGGCAGTGAGAGAAGGCTAAAGAAGTTTCTCAAGGAGTCAGAAGCAAAACTCCAAGTCCCTAGGAGCATCACTGGGTCCCACTGAGGGCAGGGAGTGCCAAAGGCTCCCCTGGCACTGGTGAGAGCAGATCCTTGAGGCCAGGATGGCAGGGAGCCAAAGGCTCTGGGCAGGGAACTGCAATGCTGAGCAAGGCCTGGGCTGGTTGGGGGAAGCAGAAAGGCCAAGCCCTGAGCCCAGCCTGGGACAGCAGGGCCTGTCCCTCCATGGTGGCTCAGGGCAGTTTGTGGGGCAGTGGGATGTGAGGGGCTGCAAGGACAAATGTCATAAACCTGTGTGACACTCCAGATCTTCATGGAACCAAGGGACCAGTGTGACACTGTGGGAAGTTGGTGGAACCAAGGGGATCGTTGTGGCATTGTTGGGCTCATGGAACCAAGGGGCCAAGTGTGACACTGTGGGAAGTTGTGGAATCAAGGGGATCATTGTGGCATTGTTGGGCAAATGGAACCAAGGCACCAGTGTGACACTGTGGGGCCTCATGGAAACAAGAAGCCATTGTGAGCCTGCAGGGCTGGAAGACCCCAGAACACTGAAATGCTGGGGGTAACCAAAGGTTCCTTGACCTGAGATTGGTGGACAGGAGAATCACCAACCAGATATTCTCAACATGGACAGATGCAAAGAATATTCTTGGTAGGAAAGGACCCACAAGGATCACAAGTCCAGCTCTTAAGTGAATTGCTCACACAGGGTTTGAACCCACAGCCATGGTGATACCAGCACCACGCTCGAACCAACTGAGCTAAGAGGTCAAAAGGACACAAAATTTTACTGGCAAAATATAGACAATCAAGGAACTTTGGTAAAGGGTTCAATACAACATGCACTCCAACATAAAACTCCTATCATAGCATTAATTTCATTAACTTAGTCTATTTAACCTAAAACCCTTTAACCCTTAAGATGTGAAGTTACCCAGAAATGCTCCTGGAAAGTAGGATTAGAATGAGAAGAAATAGAGAACAACAGAAAGACAGAAGATCTATACAAAGACAAACACATAGGCACCAACTGCTCAGGTTCCAGTGTCACTGACAGAGGAACCCCAGGAGAAGGCAGGATTCAGACCACAGGCTGGCCTCGTGCTCCAGCTTTTAACCCCTGGGCCTTCATGGGCTCGCCCCTGGGGTGGGACTGCCAGTTGCTTGTCCAATCAGAGTCAGGGTAGCAGCAGGTCTTAGTGTGTGATTGATTGACAGCTCAGCCAGTCAGACATGGATTAACACCGCCCCTGCTGTGTGATTGACAGCTCTGCCAGGCCAGGGCTGGGGGTGGGGCTCTGTCCCACCACAAACCAAAGCCTGACCTGGCCCTGGCCCCACACGGGCGTTCCGAGCATCCCAAGAAACCTCGGGACATCGATCTCATCCAGCCTCTGATAGCAACCATGGTGACACTATGGAACCTCATGGAGCCACAGGTCAGTTGTGACAATGCGGGTCCAAGGACACCACGGTGACACTATGGAACCTCATGGAGCCATGGGTCAGTTGTGACAATGCGGGTCCAAGGACACCACGGTGACACTATGGAACCTCATGGAGCCACGGGTCAGTTGTGACAATGCGGGTCCAAGGACACCACGGTGACACTATGGAACCTCATGGAACCATGGGTCAGTTGTGACAATGCGGATCCAAGGACACCACGGTGACACTATGGAACCTCATGGAGCCACAGGTCAGTTGTGACAATGCGGGTCCAAGGACACCACGGTGACACTATGGAACCTCATGGAGCCATGGGTCAGTTGTGACAATGCGGGTCCAAGGACACCACGGTGACACTATGGAACCTCATGGAGCCACGGGTCAGTTGTGACAATGCGGGTCCAAGGACACCACGGTGACACTACGGAACCTCATGGGACCAAGGGGCCATTGCGACCCCGTGATGCCTCATGGAATCAGGGAGACCATTATGAAACTCGGGGGCCCCAAGGAACCAAGGGTCCATGGTGACCTTGTGGAGCCCTGAGTGTCACGGAGAAGCCATTGTGACATAGCGAGGACACAGGGAGCCAAGGGGCCATGGTGACACATCAGGGCTTTGTGGAACCACAAAGCCATTGCGACACTGCAAGGGTTCATGGAAGCACAGGGCCATTGTGACACAGCAGAAGCAAGGGGAACATTGTGACACTCCAGGGCCTCATGGAACCAAGGAGACCATTGTGATACTGTGGGGTCCCACAAATCCAAGGGAACATGGCACAGGTCTGTCTGGCTGGGCTCCTGGAGACACCTGACAGGTCTGGCTGACCTTGGCATGTTGAGGGCTGCTTCTTATCTGCCCCTGAAGCACTGGGGCTCTGGGCTTTCCTTCCTAGGGGAAAGAGCCATCCTTCTTATCTATGAAGAAATGGCCTAAATTGGGATTCAACCTCCCAAATGGCCTACATCCAAGGGTTGCTTTCAGACAAAAGCTGCCAGGACAGATGTGTCTGGCTGGCCTAGGCCTCTGATGGCCGCCTTTCATCTGTCCCTCAAACACTGGTGTTCCATGCTTTCCTTCCTATGGAAAAGAACCATCCTTCTCCTCCGGGTCTCCATGTCTGAAATTGGGATTCCACCTCTAAAATTCTCTATATCCCAAGGTTGCTCCCAGACAAAATCTGCCAGCACTGTCAAGTCTGGCTGGCCTTGGCCTGTGGTGACTGCCCCTGCAACACTGGGGCTGGGTTCTTTCCTTCCCATGGAGATCACTGGGACACTCTGGGGACCTCATGGAACCAAGGGGATCATTGTGGCACCACTGGAGCCCATGGAACCAAGGGGCCATGGTGACACAGCAGGGCTTCATGGAACCCAGAAACCATTGCTCTGTGGGGCCTGATTGAACCATGGTGACCATTGCGACCCTTCAGGGCCTGGTGTCACCAAGGGGGCACTATGACAACTCAGGGCCTCATGGAAGCAAGGGACAATTGGGACACTGTGGGGCCCCCATGGAACTGAGGGAACATGGAACAGGTCTGGCGGGCTTGGCCTCCCAGGGGCCACCTGCCAGGTCTGGCTGATGTTGAGATGTCAAGGGCTGTCTCTCATCAGCTCCTGGAGTGCTGGGGCTCTGTGCTTTCCTTGCTATGGAAAAGAACCCTCCTTCTTTTCAGATGCTCATTGCCAAAATTGGTACTCTTGCTGAAACATTTCCTATAAGCAGGGGTATCTCTCAGAACAAAATCTGCCAGCTCTGGCTTGCCTTGGCCTCTGGTGGTCACTTCTCATCTGCCCCTGAAACACTGGGGCTCTGTTCCTTCATTGCTATGGAAAAGAACCAGCTTTCATGTCCAGGGGCCATGGCCAAAATTAGAATTTGGCCTCCCAAATTCCATATGTCCAAGGATAGCTCCCAGAGAAAAGTAGCCAGGAAAGACAGGTCAGGCTGGCCCCGTCCTCTGGTGATTTTCTTAGATTCTGAGCTGCATGTTTTCATTTGAAAACAACTTGGAGAGGGCCCAGAGATCTCCCAAGGTGGAATTTTAAGACCTTGGGCACATGACCACGACATACGGACAAAGGAGCTCTGTGCTCTGCGATGTTGTGATTTTGAATCATGGAAGTGATGTCCTAAGAGAAGCTGCCAACAGTTTCCTCCATGTCTGACAAAAAACCAATCATTTTTAGCTTTGAGAATTGACAATCTCTTAACTCACCAAGGAAGCCACTATATGCCTCTATGAAGACAAATGTTAAAGATGAAGAAGCCTGGGAGGGTCTCTTTCCCTTCTGGCTGGCACAGAGGTAACAAGGCTGACCCAGCCCCGTCCCAGCCAGGGCAGCCCAGGCGGCTCCTGCCGTGGGGCCGGGCCCCTTCCCAGGGACCCCGCCAGGCCCCATCGGCTGCCGGGCAGGGCAGGGGAGGCCGCGGGGCCGAGGCCGGGCCGGGCCATGGCTGCAGTTCCAACATCTGGGCACTGCTGAGCCCTGCCCCGCCGCCAGCCCGGGCCGAGCCAGGATCCGCCGGGCCCCAGGAGCAGCCCCGGGCCGGGCCGGCTCGGCCAAGGTTCTGCCACCGTTGATGTTCACCCGCAACCCCCGGGCAGGGGGAGCAGAAGCCATCGGCCCCCGGCCGTGCTGCTGCTGTGTTCTGGCCTGGCTGCTGAGATCCTGGCCCTGCCCCAGCGCGGCCCATCCTGACACAGACCCAGCGCAGCCAGTGCAGAAACCTCCATGGTAAAACAGCTCCGGCCACAAGGACCGAGTCTGGCCGGGGTCATGGAACAACCTGCAGGCCCCGGGTGAGATAGGAACTCTTTCAGTGCTTCCATCCTCCCTCGAGTGAGAGAAAAGGACAAAGTGCAGGTATTGTATTTGTGTTCCCTCTAGAAAAAGGAAGGAATGATGAATCTGACTGCATGTTCTCAGAAGGCTAATTTAATATTTTATGATACTATAATATATTAAAGAATACCAAACTATACTATACTAGAGAATACAGAAAGAATACAGAAAGAAGGCTAAAAAGATAATAATGAAAACTTGGGACTCTTTCCAGAGTCTCAACACAGCTTGGCCCCAATTGGCCATTGAGTCAAAACAACTCACAGCAGAAACCAATGAAACAACCACCTGTTGGTAATCAATCTCCAACCACATTCCAAAGGAGCAAAACACAGAAAAAGTAAATCAGATAATTCTTGTTTCCCTTTTTCTCTCAGGCTTCTCAGCTCCCCAGGAGAAAAATCCTGGGCAAAGGGATTTTTTCCGAAAATGTGAATGCCACAGGCAGGCACGTAGAGAAGCAACATGAAGACATTGAGGTCAGTGAAGGGGAACTTGAATCCCAGAAGGGAGGGATGAGGAGATGCCTTGATCTTGGGGCTGAAATCCTCTTGTAAAGCTATGGAGAAGGATGTGATTGGTACATCAGACTCTCTTTTTCCCTTTAACACATAGAAAATATGGGGAAATGACTTGTTCTGCAAAAAGCTCCATGCTAAAGTAAGCATGAGTTGAAGTAGCTGTGATCTCCTGAGAAGTTTGTACATGGAAAGAGAGAAGAGTGATGAGACTCTGTGCCTTTACAGAAAGAAGAAGATCTCTGTTCTCAGAGATGAAGATGATTTCAGAAATAGATCAAGACAACCTTTGCTCTTAAACAGCTCATCTTTAAACTAATACTCCAAAGGCTGACATGGCCCAAAAACACAGCTGTGGGACAAGCTGTGCAAAAATGGGAGGGACTTAACAATTGCAGATTTTCCAGGCAGCTGCTCTTCGTGGAACTTGAGAGCCACAAGTCAACTGTTTTCTTGTAGAGAAGTCTCCATAGCATGAAAGAGAGACTCCTCTCTCCAAATGAACTGAAGAAAGACTATTCTAGAGGTGGTAAAAAGACTGAAAATTTTAGGTTTTCTCTTTTTATATTTTGAGTAAGAAAGGAGAGGGTGTAGGCAGAGAATTATTCTGAAAGGTATGTTCTGATACTTATTCCTCTTTCTTTTAGTTAATATTAGCAAACTTCTCTTTATAGTCTTTTAAAGTTTTGAGCCTACATTGTCTTTCTCCTAATCCTATCTCATAGCAGGAAATGAAGAAGTATTTTCTAGTGAGTGCACTGGTAATTTGCCTATACTGAATTGACCACAAAAATTGCTGCATTCTCCAAGAAACTGTCAATTAGTGAACCAAAATGACTACAGAAGCATTTCTGATGATCTGCATGAGAGCAGAGGGAAATCAAGGCAGAGCCACGGTTTGTCAGGACTTGCCTCATCCAACTGAGCCCTGTGGTGCATTTGGAGCTGAGCCCTGGAACCTCAGGGCCTGAGAGGAGATTGCACAAACCATTCCAGGAGTCAAAGTAGAAAACCCTAAAGTGTCTTGAGGCATTAATGTGACCCACTGAGGTCTATCCCCAACACAGGCTCCTCATGGACTCCTTGGAGGAGAGAATTGGAGGCCAGGATGGCACAAAAAACCTCTCAGAAACCTCAGTGTGGAAAGGAAAATCCAAAGTACCTTAAAAACTTTGAGTATCTCAAAGTATTAATGAGTCCCACTGAGTGTCAGTCCAAAGCTCTCAGGGGATTCATTAAAGCAGATAATTGGGGCCATGATTGCACAAACCTCTCACAGAGTCTGTATCCAAAGGGAAACACCAAGTACCTTAAAAGAACTGAAGTACCTTGAAGCATTAATGACCCCACTGAGTGTTGTTACTGACAAAGCCTCTCCAGGGACTAATTACAGCAGATAATTGGAGGCCATGATTGCTCACACCTCTCAGAGACTCCAATGCAAAAGCCAAACCCAAAATCCTATGAAAAACCCTGGAAGCATTCAGGAGCCCCCAGGGCCATTGCTGAGCAAGGCTCCCCAGGGACTCCTTCCAGCAGATCCTTGAGGCCACTGGGATGTGGGCTAGGGGGGGTGCTGAGGGCAGGACAAGGGGCTGACAGTGCCCAGCCTGGCTGGGGCTGTGCCAGGAGGCCCCAGTGCCTCAGGACAAGGTGTCTCCTCCCAGCCCTTGATGGCACAGACCTTGCTGTGGCCCAGGGCACCAAGACTTGGCTTCTCTTTGTCCCCACCTGTCATCACTACCTCCAGTTCTCTGCTCTGTCTGGAGCCTGGGGACACTTTCTCAGTTGTTCCCTCAGTGGGACCCATTAAAAGTCCAAGAAACTTTGGAGCTGGATTCTGACTTGGAGTTCTGGAGAGGTTTCTTCAGCTCCCTCTCAGGCACTGATGTTCAGGGCCCGAGCACAAAGCCCCAGAGGCTCATTAAAGTCCTTGTGCTGTGTCTGTGCTGCTGAGCTGGGCCAGGCTCCTGGCACAGAGGCAGCTCCTGGTAACCAAGAAGAGCTTCAAAAGCACATTTCTCTTGATGAGCAGCTCTTCTGCCAGCCCAGCAGGGCTGGGGAACTGCCTGCAGCCACCCCAGGCACAGCACAGAGGCACAGGGAACTTCAATCAGTCAGGGCTGGGAAGGTGCTGAGAAGTGCCTGGGGCACAATCCCTGCCAGCCCTTGGCACAGGAACCTCTGGCTGCAGGACAATGCAGCTGCAGCTCCTGGAGTGATCTCCTAAAGCCGGAACATCCCAATGCCTGCAGACTCTGTGAGTACATTCTCTGATTCTCTCTTGTGCAGAGCAGCCAGGGGTGCCCAGGGCTGTCCTGCAGAGCAGGGTCCTGCAGCCCAGGGCGCTGTGCTGGGGCAGGGACTCTGCAGCCTGCCAGGGACAGCTCTCAGCCAGCCCTGGCAGCTGCTCCCAGCGCTGGGGGGAAAGATCTGTGTGGAAGGAGACAGCTGGTAAGGCTTGGAAATGTTCTCCTTGTCTGGGGAGGATGCTGCATTTTTCAGGATTGCTCCCAGCAGGATATTTAACTGCAGATTATACAGGGAGGATAGCAAGGCAGAGGTTGCATAAAAGGGGAAATCCTTTTTTTTTAATCTCCTGGACTGGGTTGCCAGGATGGGGAGCTGCACATAGATATTCATCTCTCATTTCAGGTGGAAAAAAAAGAAATTTTCTCTCAGATCTGAATAAACCCAGCAGCGACAGAACTCAGCCCAGGGCCCCTCAGAGGCAGCATCAGTGTCACTTTTCAAACCTTCTCATGGTTGCTCTGATGTCACCATCAGAGCTTGTAGAGCCAGAGTTACCCATGGGCAGTGCCTGAGCTGGCAGGGGTCTTCAGGGCAGAGCTGAGCCCTCAGGGCTGGGCTCTGGCAGCACTGGCAGAGCCGAGCCCTGGGCACAGGGAAGCAGCTGCTGGCAGGGACAGCTCCAGGCAGCAGAGCCCTGGGCAGGCAGTGGGGGGAAAGTGCCCCCAGGCTGTGCTGGGATATTTAAAGTCCTCTCCAAACCCAAATATTCCATGATTACTTTTTTAAAAGGTCCCCAAGTGCAGCCCCAGGAAATGTCCAACAGCAGCTCCATCAGCCACTTCCTCCTGCTGGCACTGGCAGACACGCGGCAGCTGCAGCTCCTGCACTTCTGCCTCTTGCTGGCCATCTCCCTGGCTGCCCTCCTGGGCAACGGCCTCATCATCAGCGCCGTAGCCTGCGGCCACCACCTGCACACGCCCATGTTCTTCTTCCTGCTCAACCTGGCCCTCACTGACCTGGGCTCCATCTGCACCACTGTCCCCAAAGCCATGCACAATTCCCTCTGGGACACCAGGAACATCTCCTACACAGGATGTGCTGCTCAGGCCTTTTTCTTTTTGTTCTTCATCTCAGCAGAGTATTTCCTCCTGACCGTCATGTGCTACGACCGCTACGTGTCCATCTGCAAACCCCTGCACTACGGGACCCTCTTGGGCAGCAGAGCTTGTGCCCACATGGCAGCAGCTGCCTGGGCCAGTGCCTTTCTCAATGCTCTCATGCACACAGCAAATACATTTTCCCTGCCCCTTTGCCATGGCAATGCCCTGGGCCAGTTCTTCTGTGAAATTCCCCAGATCCTCAAGCTCTCCTGCTCAAATTCCTACCTCAGGGAACGTGAGCTTCTTACGTTTTCCATCTGTTTGGGATTTGGTTCTTTTGTGTTCATTGTTTTCTCCTATGTGCAGATCTTCAGGGCCGTGCTGAGGATCCCCTCTGAGCAGGGCCGGCACAAAGCCTTTTCCACCTGCCTCCCTCACCTGGCTGTGGTCTCTCTGTTCCTCAGCACTGCCACATTTTCTGACCTGAAGCCCCCCTCCATGTCTTCCCCATCCCTGGATCTGGCCCTGTCAGTTCTGTACTCGATGGTGCCTCCAGTCCTGAACCCCATCATCTACAGCCTGAGGAACCAGGAGCTCAAGGCTGCAGTGTGGAAAGCAATGACTAAATGGTTTTATGAACATTAATCTGCTGGCCAATTTCTACCAATCCCTTATAACAAAAGTCATCTTTGATACTTCTTGTTGGTTTAATTTGGGGAGTTCTTTTTCTTTGTTTTACTTTTTGCACACTGTCCACAAATAAATGTCATTGTTTGTACCATTTGTCATTTTGTTTCTCTCCACCTTCCCTGTGGCCACAGACCATGTCAATGATGGGCTGTGCTCTCAATAGCTTTAAATGAACTAAAGGATCTCCCAGCAAAGTTTTCTGCAGAGATGCCCTTTTGTTCCCTTCTCTGCAGCTGCAGCAGCAATGTCTGTGTGCAGAGCTGGGGGCAGATCAGTGCTGGCCCAGAAGCTGTGCCCAGCAGCAGCAGCACTTGGTGTTCCCAGTGCTGCTGCCGTGGCCCTGCCCCGCTGCCCTGGTGGCCCTGGTGTTGCTGTAGGGCCTGAGTGCTCTCAGGGCCAGGCACAGCCCTGGGGGTGGCAGTGCCGGGGCTGCAGCAGGGACAGGCCATGGGCACTGCTGGGGCAGCGCTGACACCTCAGGCCAGGCCCTGGGGGCTCCAGGCTCCTTGCCCAGGCCCTCTCAAGAACACGGCCAGGCCAATGCTCAGCTCAGAAAACCCCCATGAGCAGCCCCAGGCTGGCCGTGGGCAGGCTGGGGGCAAACAGCATGGCTGGTGCTCTGCAAGGGCCCTGGGGGAGACGGGAAGGAGCAGCAGAGCAGGGGCTGATCCATTCCCCATGTGCTGGACACCCCAGGTCAGCATCCCAGTGCGTCCTCATGGAGCCGCCAACAACATCCCCCCTCTGCAGCCCTGGCCTCTCCCCCAGCTCACACAGGTGCCCCATCCTTGCAGGCACAGACACGGCAGCACTGGCTCAGCAGCCCCAGTTTGCATTGCACAGAGCAGGGGGAGCACCCCCATGCTGTTGGTGTGGGGACATGATCCTGAGGAAGCACAAATGCCATCAGTCCCTGGGGCCAGCAAGGGCTGGGGGAAAGCAGGGAAACCACTCAGCTTTGTCCTGGCCTCTGCAGTCAGCCAGAAAGTTTGTTCCCTTGAGCTGGGAGTTTCCTGTCCCACTGCAGATGCTGTTGCTCAGAGCCAGGGCTGCCTGGCAGCCACCCCCAAACTGCCCTGAGCATTTCCTTTGCTTCATCTCTGCTTTCCTCACTCTTCCCTGCTGCAAATTTCTTTCTCTTGCCCACCCCTGTTCCCTCCCCTGCAAACAGCCCATCCCTGTTTGCCCTTCCCTCTCTGGCCCCACTCCCCATTGCAGTTCCTGACTTGGCACCATGGGAATGTCCTTTGGGCAGCAGGATCATCCCACAAGTGCTGCAGGAATTGTCTGCAGGCTCCTGCAGTGCCTGGTGCTGCTCCCTTGCCAGAGGCACCACAGGCCAGGGGGGCACATCTGGGCTGCTGTGTCTGGCTCTGGGGCTCCCTGTTCTGGGCAATGAGGAGGAGCTGCAGAGGCTCTGCAGGACTGACAGGATGGGCTTTGGGCCTGGGAGGAGAAGTTGAGGGTCCTGGGCTGCTGGAGCTTCTGAAGAGGAGACCCAGGGCTCATCGTGACACTGCTCCAACGGTGGTTTCAGAGAATCCCAGAATCAGCAAGGTTGGAAAAGACCTTGGAGATCATCAAGTCCAACCTGTGCCCTGACACTACTCATCTCCCCTGAGCCTCTGCTTCTTCCAGATGGACAGCCCCAGCTCCCTCAGCCACTCCTCACAGGACTTGTGTTCCAGACCCCTCTCTAGACTTATTGCCCTTCTCTCAACATACTCCAGCCCCTCCACGTCCTTCCTAAACTGGGGGGCTCAGAACTGGACACAGCACTCGAGGTGCTGCCCAACCAGTGCCCAGCACAGGGGAAGAATCACTGCCCTGCTCCTTCTGGCCACACCATTCCTAATCCAGGCCAGAAGCCACTAGCTTCTTCACCACCTGGGAACACTACTGGCTCATGTCCAGCCTGCTGTCCATCAGTCCCTGCAGGTCCCTTTCTGCCTGGCTGCTCTCCAGCCACTCTGTCCCCAGCCTGTAGTGCTGCAGTGGTTTTTGTGGCCACAGCTCAGGACCCAGCACTTGGACTTGTTAAACCTCACCTTGTTTGATTTGGGCCCTGGATCCAGCCTGTCCATGGCCCTGTGCAGAGCCCTCCTACCCTCCAGGAGATCCACACTTGCACCGAGCTTGGTGCCATCTGCAAATTTGCTGATGGTGGACTCAATCCCCTCATCCCGTCCATCAATGCAGACATTGAAATCCTCGCTGGCTGGCTCTGATCCCTCGGCCATCCTGTGGGTGCCCTGGGATGGCACTCAAGGTGATCTGTTCCATAACTTTGCTGGGCACCCAGGTCAGGCTGACAGGCCTGGAGTTCCCCAGATCCTCCTCCCAGCCCTTCTTGGGGATGGGGTCACACTGGCACCGCCAGTCCTCTGGGACCTTCCAGCTGAGGCAGGACTGATGGTAAATGATGGAGAGCAGCTTGGGGAGCTCATCCACCAGCTCCCTCATCCCCCTGGGATGGATCCTACCTGATCCCATACACCTGTGAGCATCTGAGTGGCTCAGCAGGTCAGCAACTGCTTCCTCCTGGATTCCAGGGGGCTGTTCTGCTCCCTGTGCCCATCTGCCAGCTCAGGAGAACACTGGTCCTGAGGACAACCTGTCCTAATATTGAAAATTGAGACAAACAAGGTGTTAAGTAGCTTAGCCTTTTCTTTGTCTTTAATTACTATATTCTGCGCTTCATCCAAGAAAGAGTAGAGGTTCTCCTTCTCCCTCCTTTCGCTAGAATTCTTTTTAATAAAAACTGGGTTTTTATAACAGAAGCCACCAGGTTATATTCTAATTGAGCTTTCAACTCTCTAATTTTCTTTCTATTTCGCCTAACATCAACCTTAAATACTTCCTGAGTTGCCAGTCCTTTTTTTCCCCCCGAGTTCCCACAGAAGTTCCAAGGGCAGCCAGGACAGTCCTTTTCCTCACTTGCTCATCTTTTGCCACACTGGGACAGGCTGCTCCTACCCACTTAAGATTATTTTCTTGAAATGCATCCATCCTTCCTAGACCCCTTGGTTTTTGAGGTCTGTTTCCCTTAAAAAAATCAGGACCTGATTCAGTACTCCCCAAATCTGCATCCTGAACAGGCCAAAGTCTGCCCTTCCTAATTCCAGTGTAGAAGCTTTGTTGCTGCCCCTCCTTTCAGAGAACATTGAACACTTGATTATTTCATGGTGACTGTGCCCCAGGCAGCCTCTGACCCCCACATCTGCCACCAGCGCTTCTCTGTTTGTGAACAGCAGGACACAGAGCTCTCCTTGGCAGTGGGAGTGTTACCAAAAATTTGGTAAAATAGAAAATTCCTTAACCCCAATGTAGCATTAGGAAGCAGCATTCTTTATTCAGGTGGATGCACAGGGAACAGCTCCTCCCAAAGCGGTGCATGCTGAGTGCAGGAAAGTTTCTGTTTCTTTTCTGTGTTTTGCACACATATTCATTGATTGTCCTGGACTAAACATACATATGATAATCATTTCCCCAAAATCGTTAACACATTTCCCCTCCCCTTTACCCATGTGTTCTTCTGTCCTGGGGGTCTCTCTGGTGGTCCCTGGTGGTCATGGACCCCAATGTTCCAGTGGGCCTGGCTGAGCTGGCAGGACACTGAGGCTGGTGAAATTCCAGCTCCCCTTCTCACACAATGGGCACTGTGTGGTTTCCATAGGCCTGGGGTTTTGGAGAACAAGCTCCAGGTGTCTGCTCACCTGGTGGAGACAGTTTATCATCTGGTAACATGTGGTCACAGAGAGGGCTGTGACATCCCAGAGTGGGTTATGTGAGGTCATCAATAAGCTATGACATCACAGGCTGCATCTGTGACATCACAGAGCCTGTTGTGAAATCACAGGGCAGAGGTTTGGCATCACAGAGCAGACTATGACATCACAGAGTTGGTTATGTGAGGTCATGGGGAAGCTGTGACATCATAGGCCACATCTGTGACATCACAGGGCAGAGGTTTGACATCACAGAGCTGACTATGACATCGCAGAGTTGGCTGTGACATCAGAGAGCAGCTGTGTGTCATTAGAGAATGGGCTATGACCTCACCGAGCAGGCTGTGACCTCACAGAGCAGGCTGTGACATCACAGAGGGGCTGTGTGAGGTCACTGGATGGTCACTCCTCCCCAGCTCCCCCTCACAGTTTCTCCCAACAAGTCCAATGCTGTTCATGCCCAGTCGGGTCCCTGTTCGCCGGGATCCCCCCGGCCCACCTGGAGCCACAGCCTCCACCAAAGGATGTTCCACAGGATCATCCCCAGAGCCTGACATGGGGACAAGGGGCTGGGCTGTGTGACCAGGACATCAAGGACGTGGATTATCCAGGTCACTGTGGCCTGCTTTGTGTTCCCCAGGGCAGGAAAGATTTCTGGCAGCTGCAGCAGGGTCTGGGAAGGGCCTCCAAGGTGGAGCTGGAGCCCTTGGGCTGTGAGCAGAGGCTGAGGGAGCTGGGCTTGTCCAGCCTGGAGCAGGGAAGGCTGAAGAGCTCCTCATCCCAACCTGGCAGTGCCTGTGAGGAGGTGATGAAGAACACAGAGCCAGACTCTTCACAGGGGGACCTTGTAGGACACAGAAGCCAATGGGGGGAAGGGGGAAGAGGGGAGATCAGCCAGGACAGGAGGAGATGAAATGAGTCAGGCTGGTTTCAGCATTTCCTCAACACCAAGAGCCGCCTGACCTCCCTTCTCCATCCAACACTGACAGCTTTGCAAATCAGGAATTGTTTGAGCTGTTTTGCCCCCACTCCAGGACGAGCACCCTGATACAACAACTTAATTGTGTTTATATCTATCACAGAACCACCTTTGTCTAAAATTAATTTTAGAATGGAAATCACCTGTGGGTGGTGGACTCATCAGATGATGCTGGGATGTTGCACATGGCTCAGGGAAGAGTGTGATTTTTATTAAATTGTGTCCTGTTCAACTTTGGTCTGTTGGCCATGAAGAGAAACTTTCTGTGCCTCTGAGTCTCACCAGTTCCTGGCCCTCAAAGGACACAAACCTGATGAGTTGTGGTTCCCACTCCAGTGGTGGCACTGGCACCTCCCTCCATAGCCAGAGCAGAGCTCCCTTGTCCCAGAAAGTGCCTGGCAATGCTGGGATGAAGGAAACAGGACAGGCTGTGGGGATCAGGGGCATGGCACGGCCAGGGATTTGGGGTGGTTGTGAGCCCAGGGCAGGACCCGGCACTTGGCCTTGGTGAACCTCATCCCATGGTCCTGGGCCCATGGCTCCAGCCTGTCCTGATCCCTCTGCAGAGCTTGCTGCCCTCCAGCACAGCCACACTCCAACCTAGCCTGGGCTCACCTGGGAACTGACTGAGGGTGTCCTCAATGGCTACGTCCAGATCAGCAATAAAGAGATTTCACTGACCTGGCCCCAATCTTGAGCCCTGGGCACACCCCTGGATGTGACTCCATTCCTCAGCTGCTCTGAGTGCCAGGGCTTGGATGGGGGAAATGGTGGGGTGAGGGTAGGGACACAGTCCAGTTGATTGTCAGCCATGAAGGGTCTTGTTTTTCATATCTGTTCAAACTGCATCAGGAGGTGCTGGGGATCAATATCAACTGGGGATTGCTGACATCAATCTCTAAACAGGAAAAGAAAACTTAACAGGACAAAACAATTCTCTGTTCATTCTTTTCCATATAGTATATTCACTTTGAATACACTTCTGAAATCTGTATAATTGTCCACAGAAGAATGGAAAACTTGAATTATTCCCAAAGGGTTTTCATGTTTGGGTGTTTCGAGCAAATGTTTATGAGCTTTTCCCACTGAATTCCTGAACTGAAGAGATTTAGAAAGAAGAGGTGTCTGGAGTAGCAAAATTCATCATCAACCTCCAAGTGGCTGATGATCCATCCCCATCAGAGCAGCAATGAAGAGAAATGGGCACAGCTTTGTGGCTGCCCCAGCTTTGGCATGGGCCCTGGGCCTGGAGCAGGAGCAGCTCTGGAGGGCCCCAAGGCCGGGGCTCTTGTGCTGCCCTGGGCAGGTGGGATGGCAGCAGGGGCTGCAGAGCTCTCAGCACCTCAGCCAGAGGGGAGCAGGGCACCCAGGGAGCCTCCTTTGGCCTTGGCCAAGCCCCTTCCCCCATGGCTGGGGCTGAGTCCTGTGGCAGCTGCAGCTGCTGCTGTGCCCTTGCCAGGGGCTGAGGCCGTGGGGCAGTGCCCAGAGCAGCCTGGCCTGAGCAGAGCTGTGGGGCCAGACCCAGCTGGGCTGGGCTGGGGAGAGGCCCTTGGTGCTGCCCAGAGCTCAGGGCAGCTGGGAGAGCTTGCAGGGAGCTGGGCTGGGCTCAGAGAGCCTGGTACAGACACCATCAGTGTCCATCTCAGCCTGGCTGAGCGTGCAGGGGCAGGACTCAGGCCAGGCCTTGTGGGGCAGGGCCAGCGCCTGTGCCAGGCATTGAAAACAGGCAAGTGCCCCAGAGAGGAGGCTGCTCTGTGCCCTTGGGGGCATGGACAGAGCAGGGAGGGGGCCCAGGACATTTGTCATCGCCAGCCTCTGTCCCCAGCCCTTGGCAGCCCTGGCTGCTGAGCCCAGCTTTGCCCTGGGCTGAGTTTGGCTCTGGCCCAGCTCCATCCTCCTGCAGGGCTCAGGGCCTGTTCCCGGCCATGGCCAGCCCTGGTCAGCCTCTCTGCAATGTTTTCTCATCAGCAGCAGGAGTTTTCTGGATCTACTGGATTCTTCTACTGGTAGGAGAAGAAGAAATACTGATCTTCCCCTTGACTTGTGTCACCAATAATCAGTGTAATCTTTCATTACCCTCTTGTTCTGTGTTTCAGAGATGGTGTTTCCAGCTCTTCTGGTTAAATGGCCATGCCTAAGGACATCTCTTCACCAGACAAGCTGGATCCATGTCCTTCCCATTGCTCCCAGCTTTCCTCCTCCACATGCTCTCTGGTCATTCAAGTACCTCTCAGCTGAGTGGTTAACTGCTTTGAACTCCAGGGAGTACCCTATCTTCCTGAAGTTCAAATAAATGCCACATTAGTAAACATCCTAAATGTCTTTATATCTATCACAGATTTACCATTTCTTATGTCTTTGTCTAGAACTGTTCCTGTCTGGAAACCCCTTGGGGATGGTGGATATGTCAGATGCTGCTGGGACATCCCAGAGAGCTGAGGGAAGAGCTGTGATGGTTATTAAACTGCTCACATGTTCAACTTGTGTTTGTTGGCAAGAAACCTTTCTGTGCCTCTGAGTGTCACCAGTCCCTGGGCCCAAAGGACACAAACCTGATGAGTTGTGGTTCCCATTGCAGGGGCACTTGGACCTTGGCTCTGCACAGCAGAGCTCTTCATCCCCTTTCTCTCTTTTCCTCCCTCTGGGCATGCAGGGAGCTCCTGACTTACAGTGTGTTACTCGAGTGTGCAAAGAGCAAATCTGGGCAGAATTGGGGCAGGGAGGGTTTGGGGGACCTTGGGATCTGTGCTGAGCACAGAAGGTGTTTTCCATTGCTCTAAGACTGTCTGCTCTGGAAAGTGATTTAATATCCCGCAGAGGAATGACTTTTGCATTTGATGGAGCTGTGCCTTCCCTTGGCTTTGTTGGCTGACAGGAAATGAACATCCCTCTGTGTCTCGGGCAGCTCCTTCTCCAAGGAAAGCAGGTGGGAGTGGGAGCCAAGGAGATGAAAGCTGCAGGTGCAGCCTGGGCTGGAGGGAGCTCAGATTTGCACAAGGCTGCTCTGGGTGTCAGGGCTTGGATGGGGGAAATGGTGGGCTGGGGGTAGGGACAGAGTCTGATTGATTGTCAGCCATGAAGGGTCTTGATTTTCATCTCTATTCAAACTGCATGAGGAGATTCTTGGATTCAGTCTCAAGTGGAGATTGCACATATCAATGAATTGACAGGAAAAACAAAACTAAACAGGACCTAAAAAGTGGTTTCTCTCTTTTTAAATACAATTTATTCAGTTTGAATACACTTCTGAAATCTGTTGAATTAACCTCAAAATATTAGGAAACTTAAATCAAATGATTCCCAGAGTCTTGAATTGTTAAGGTTTTTCTGAATGTTAATGAGCCCTGGGACACTGAATTCCTGCACTGAAGAGCTGAAGGCTGAACAAGCCTCTGCAGCAGTGAAATTCAGCACCAGCCTCCAGGTTGCTGAGGATGTCAGCAGCCCCCACTGAGGCCATCCCTGCCCAGAGCCCGTGGGGGAATGGGCAGACAAGGAGAGCGTCCCTGGGGCTGGGGCAGCACAACTCAGAGGCACCAGCAGTTCCAGCGGGGAAATGGAGTGTGGAATGGGGCTGGGAAAGCCCTGCCCGGGCTGTGCCAAGCAGGACAGACCAGCCCTGACTCCCATCCCCCAAACAATTCTCTCAAGGAGACATTTAAAAAGTATTGCAATTATTTGTGTACTCTGAGCTGGATGTGCTGGAGAAATACCATCAAGAGATTCTCAAGCACTCAAATGAATAACTGGGAACTTCAGAAAATCAGAGAAACTTTGGCAAAATGTTTAATACAATATCCAATCAACAGAAAACACTTCTCAAAGCATTAACTTGGCCCATTCAACTTCACAAACTTTTATCCTGTTCAGTTTTAAGTTCCTCAATATTTGCAAGAGGAGGGAATCAGAAGAAGACACAGAAAGAGAGAAAGAAAAATAAAAGTTCAAGAAGCACACATAGAGCTACCAACTCCTGGATTTCAGTGGTGTTCAGACAGAAATGCCAAGAGGAGGTAGGGCCAAGATGTGTGCTTACCTCATGGTCAGCCTTTAATACCCCTTGGTCTTCCTGGGCCCTTCCCCCAGGTGGGCCTTGGGCTCATTTGGCCACTCGGAAGCTGGGCTGGGGGCTCCAGAGGCGGCTGTGGAGCATTGCCTGTGCTGTGCCAGGGACTGGCAGACACTGCTGGGCTGGGATAGAGGCTCTGGGGGGATGGGGTTCCAGGGCAGGGCAAGGCTGGACCTGCCCCTTCCTCCTCCACACATGGAACGTCTTGAGCCAACAATCTCCTCCAGTCTTACACAACATGCAATGTTGGAGGTGACATCCCAATTTTGGCTATGGGCATCTGGCCAAGAAGAAGGGTTCTTTTCGATAGGAAGGAAAGCACAGAGCCCCAGTGGTTTAGCAGCAGATGAGAAGAGACCCTCCACATGCCATGGTCAGTAGGACCAGTCAGGTGGTCCCCAGGAGGCCAAACCAACCAGACCTGTTCTGTGCTCCCTTGGTTTTGTGGTGTCATAATGGTGCCTTGGATCCATAGGGAGCTGCAGTGTAACAATGGCCCCTTGGTTCAATGGGGTTCCACAGTGTCACAATGGCCCCTTGGTTCCAGAAGGCCCCAAGTGACACAATGATCCCAACGATTCCATGAGGCCTTACAGTGTCACAATGTGGTTCCCCAGGCCCCACAATGTCACGTGACTCCTCTGTTCCATGAGCCCTGTAATGTATCACCATGGATCTTTGGGCCGTGGGGGGTTCTGGTGTCACAATGGTCTCCTTTGGCTCCACAGTGGCACAATGGACCATTGATGATTACAGGAGGCCCCTCTGTGTCACCCTGGAGCTTTGGTTCCATGAAGCCCTGAAGTGTCACAAAGGTTTCTCAAGGCCCCACAGTATCGCAACGGTCCTCTTGGTTCTGTAGGGACTTGCAGGGTCACAATGGTCTCACTGGTTCCGTGGGCCCTCATGGTGTTGATAGTGGGGCCCTGGAAAATTATGGGGTCAGCTGTCTGCCTCTGCCCCCACACACGCTCAGGATGGTTCTTGCACGCTGGGCTTCAAAGGATGAGTCTGGACGCTAGGTTTTTTCGGTCTTCAGAATTGTTTATTATCTCTTATCTATAAAGTCCTTTCTCTGCCCAAAGGATCGGACCAGCACGGCAGCCAAAGGCACTCTGCCCACCCCCAAGGCGGTCGCATCTTTTATAACAAAAACTACGTATATCATATTTACCTTTTGTCCCCAATACCTCTCATCTTCGTCACTAACTACACCCTCATCCCAGACCAATCCCCAAATGCCAACACCACTCCAGAAGATGGAAGACAGGAAGAAGAAAGAAGAGCCTGGTGGCACACCCTGATTCCTCCATCTTGTCTCTGAAACCCCCCTGTACCAAAACCCCAAAATTTGTGATTCACCCTATAATGATATCTTCCCTTCACCATTTACACTCGAGTGATTCTCGCAGGTTCCATTTCCTCATACATCGGTGGCACATCTCTAGATGGATCAAAATCAAGCCACCAAGTGCTTTTGGCAACATTCCAAGACTCCCGAGACCCCCAAGGGTTCTCTCGGTAGCTCTGGACATCAGGAGTGATGTGCTGAGCTCCCACAGAAAATGTCAAGATAGATTCTGAAATGTTAAGCATTGCGTTGCACCCGCATAAATAGTATGATAAATGATATAATTGTTAGATGTGATGATTGTTTTGTAATTAAATATAATTATTGTATAATCATAAGAAGAATCATGAGAAAGTATGTGTTCCTAATCTAAGGAGGGCTATGCTTGGCTGAAATCTATGTATACAATAGAACAATACAAGTTTAATAATTAACATGAAAGTTAAATAACGGTAGAATATAAAAACGTCTTCATCTTGAACCTCTGTCAGAGTCAGATTTGGGTTTGTACCCCTGACACCCAGAGCTCTTCAATAAAAGCACCTGCAGATAATCATTTTCCATGATTATGTGTTCCTGAACGCTAACATTTTTGGCGACCCAGATGGGACCCTGGGAGTGCTGCTGAGCGAGTTCGCAACTCGATCACGCTCCAGCCGGCACCGAGGGATTCTCGGGGAGCCCATCAGCCGCGACCGCCTCTGCCGCTCACAACGTCCCCGGGAGGGAGGTAAGGTGCTTTTATTTTGGTTTGGGTGCATGCCAGTAAGACGCAGCAAAAGCTACGCTTGGTTGGGCTAAGGAATTCCTGGTGGTATTGCCTAAGTGCCGTCCGTATGACAATCGCGAAAGCATTGCAGGTTCAGCATTTGTGGTGTATTTTTGGATGGAGAAGCTTAAAGGGATTTTGGACAACAATGCCTCCCTTCTGCGAACTTCTCCTTTGGGGTGCTTATTAGCACATTGGAAACAGGGTAATTTTGGGGAAGAATTATGTAAAGCTAAGTTGATTGATTATTGTAATACATGGTGGCCAGAATGTGTCTTGGAGAATGGTGGAAAATGGCCAAAATATGGGACTCTGCAACATAACACCATTTTGCAGTTAATGTCATTTTGTAAGCAAGAAAGAAAATGGGATAAGGTTCTGTATGTTGATTTGTTCTTCTTTTTTACAGGAAAAGCCAGAATGGCAGGATGAATGTGGATTAATGGTGGTTAGAGCATCTACAAGAGATAAGTGCGGGGTTTGTGAGGAACGTTGTTTAGAACACTTGGTGTTGAGAGAAAGTCTAAGAAGGGAAAATTATACAGATATTGATTTACAGGTAGCTCCAATAAGACCAAGAGAACCTAACCCTATCCCACCTGCTTCATCTGTCCCTATCCCACTGCTTGCTCCTACCTCACCCGATCCTGAGCCTGTCTCATCTAGTACACCTTTCTCTCTTTATCCTCCTCTCCCATCATCACCTGATTCCTCTTCCTCAGAAGATGAGCAAAACCTAACTGTGATAGAAAGGAGGGGGAGAGATGTAAGTGAAAAAAATAGCAATGGTAATAAATCAGTAACCCCGGTAGCCCACAGAACCCGAAGCCGGTCAGAGCTTGCCCCGGCTGTGGAAAGAAAAGATGTAGGCAGACAAGAACGGACCGTGATTGCCCCCTTGCGACAAGGTGTAGGAGCAGAAGGGCCAGTGTTTGTAAAAGTGCCCTTTTCTCCTGCAGATTTAATTATTTGGAAACAGTCAGCTGGAACTTATAGAGAAAATCCTGATAAGGTGGCACGGGTAGTAAAAATGATCATGAAAACTCAGAATCCTGACTGGGATGATATACAAGTAATATTAGATACTTTGATGGATTCTACTGGGAAAGAGATGGTACTTAAGGCAGCCAAAGAAAGGGCAAGGGAGGATATCAGAAACGGGCTCGTAACAGGAACTCTAGATGAAAATTTTCCAATTGAGGATCCAAAATGGGACCCTAACTTGCTTTGGGGAATGAGGAGACTACAGAGATATCAGGAGTGGATCCAAATAGGAGTTCAGAATGCTGTGCCCAAAACTATGTATTGGTCTAAACTATAGGAGGTTTGTCAGGAAAAGAAAGAATCTCCCACAGCGTTTTTGGAGAGGCTTAAGGAGGCAGGAAGCAAATATACAGATCTCCAAATAGACACAGAACAAGCAAAGGTTCAGCTCGCTCTCATATTCTTGGGACAATCACAAGACGATATTCAGAAGAAATTGCAAAAATTACAAGGGGAGGAATTAAGGAATCTGGATAAACCACTTGAGGTAGCCTGGAAGGTATATAATAATCGCGAAAGAGAAGCTAGTAAAAGGCAGCAGAAAAGTCTTTTGGCAGTAACACAAGGAAAAGGGAACCCAAATTTCAGAGGACGTGGCAGGAGTGTTCGTGGTAGAGGACTAGTTATGCAAGGGTTAAGCCTAAATCAATGTGTGTACTGCAAAAGGGAGGGACATTGGAAGAGAGAGTGGCCAAAAAACCCAAACAACCGGTCTCACCAGGGCAATCAGTTCCAGCAGGAAAACATATCCAAGGCAATGGTGTTAGGTGAAAATAACAGCTGACTTGATGTAGAACCTCTAAAACAGGTTCAAGAACCTGATATAAATATACAGTTAGGACATAATATTTCCAGTGAAGAAACTAAATGGTGAATATAGATTAGTGCAGGATTTGAGAGCAATAAAAAAATAACAAAGGACATTTATCCAGTGGTAACAAATCCCTACGCATTGCTGACATCTGTAAAGGGGATATATAAATGGTTTACTGTAATTGATTTAAAAGATGCCTTTTTCTGCATTCCCCTTGACAAAGAAAGTAGGAAACTGTTTGCCTTTGAGTGGGAAAACCCAGGGAACGGAAGAAAGACCCAGCTCACCTAGACACGATTTCAACAAGGGGACAAGAACCCACTGACCCTATTTGGAAACCAACTGGCAAAGGAGCTGGAGATTTGGACCGAAAATGGGCAAGTACCAAGAGACCAATACCTATTGTTGCAGTATGTTGATGATATACTAATAGCTACAGAAGAAAAAGCAACCTGTATGAAGGTAACCATTGAGATTTTAAATTCACTGGGAATGGGAGGTTACAAAGTATGCAGAGGAAAGGCACAAATTGCCCAACAGACTGTGATCTACCTGGGATGTGAAATTTCACAAGGGCAACGAAAACTAGGTACTAACCGTATCCAAGCTATCTGTGCTATTCCAGAGCCCCAGAACTTACATGAGCTGCGAGTCTTCCTAGGGATGGCAGGATGGTGTCGCTTGTGGATCATGGACTATGGACTGATTGTGAAACCCCTGTAGGAAGCTCAGAAGACGCAGCCATTCATCTGGGGCAAGCCACAGAAAGAAGCCTTCCTAAAATTAAAAAAGGCACTGACGACTGCTCCAGCATTAGGGTTACCTGATCTGTCTAAAGATTTTCAGCTGTTTGTACATGAAAGGCTACGCCTAGCACTAGGAGTCCTGACCCAATGTCTGGGAAGTTGGAAAAGGCCGGTGGGCTACTTTTCCAAACAACTTGACAACATAAGTGCGGGGTGGCCTCCATGTCTGCGGGCGGCCGCAGCCACTGTGATGCTGATACAAGAAGCCAGGGAGCTTACTATGGGAAGACACATAGATGTCTATGTACCACACATGGTAACCACTGTCTTAGAACAAAAGGGGGATCATTAGCTATCTCCAAGCAGGATGATAAAATTCCAAGTAGTACTGACTGAGCAGGATGATGTCACATTAAAAACAACTAACCTTTTGAATCCAGCTTTGTTCCTAGGTACCACAACTGAAGAAGGCCCATTGGAACATGACTGTGTAGAGGTAATAGAGTACACCTATTCAGCAAGAGAAGACTTGAAAGACGTCCCGCTAGAGCAGCCAGAGTGGGAGCTATTTACAGATGGGAGCAGCTTCGTGGAAAACGGAACCAGATACGCTGGATATGCAGTAACAACAGTCAGCACAGTAGTAGAAGCAAAGGCATTACCACCAAATACATCTGCCCCGAAGGCAGAACTGGTTGCTCTAACCAGAGCACTAGAATTAAGTGAAGGGAAAAGAGTAAATATATGGACTGACTCAAAATATGCTTTTGGGGTGGTGCATGTACACGGAGCACCGTGGAAAGAAAGGGGATTATTGTCTTCTCAAGGTACACACATTAAACACCAAGATGCAGTCCTACAATTGATAAAAGCAGTACAAAAACCTGAGCAGGTGGCAATTATACATTGTAAAGCACTTCAATCAGGAAACTCCAAAATCTGTGAAGGAAATCAAAAGGCAGACTGGGCAGCCCGACAGGTTGCTTGAGAGTGCAAACAACAATGGCATTGATACCTTCAAAGCTCAATATATCCCAATTTAATCTGCCTCCAAAACCAAGATATTCAGTAGAAGATGAGAGACTGGCACGTTTACTAAATGCACAAAGAACTCGGAAAGATAATTTTTGACTGCACAAAGACAAATAGTGGTACCCCCCTTGATAATGAGAGAAGTTCTACAAATTAAACATAACGAATGTCATTGGGGTGCAGAGGCATTGGTAAAATTGCTAAAGCAGAGTTGAATTTCGGTACGGATGTTAACAATGGCAAAATCAGTCATGTCAAAATGTGATATCTGCTTGAAAAACAACCCAGTGGCTAGGCGACAGGCACAGCTAAGAAGAATTCGGATAGGAATAGAGCCAGGAGACTTTTGGCAGGTAGATTTTGTAGACTTGCCAAGAACTCGAGGATACAAATACCTGTTCGTAGGGGTTGACACATTTTCTGGATGGCCAGAAGCCCTTCCCTGTCGCACAAACCAAGCAAAGGAAACAGTTAAGTGGTTACTACAGGAAATTATTCCCAGGTTTGGGGTACCCCAGGGGTATCATCAGATAGGGGGCCCATTTCAAAGCTACAGTAGTAAAAGAGTGTCCTAGGGTGACTGTTATCCCCATTTGTGTGTGTGTAGTTTATGCTGGGTGTTGTGTTCTGTGCCTTTAAGACTGGCAGAGTGAGGGTTTTGTTTTGGGCCTCTTATCAGCCACTTGGCGGGACATCCAGATAGCACGGTGCGTGTTGCTGCTTTTTTGCTTTTTGCCCTGCTTTTTGCCTTTTCTCTTGCTTCTGCTTCGCTTCTGCTTCGCTTGCTCTTGCTTTCCCACCCCCCCCCCTTCTCATTAGTTAATTTAGTTAAACAGCCCAAATTCCTTTCTGGACTGTTCCACCCCCCCCCCACCCCGTTTGGACCTGCCGAACCTGCTCCGGACTGGGATTTGGAACACCAAGAGAGAGTTTACACCTTGTGGCTGCAGCAGCTGCCTCAGCGCCGGAGGGACTGATAACAGCGACCACCCCCAAGAGAGACTTTCTGAATTTGTCATCTTTTTCAGAGTGGTGAAAGAGTGGTGTCATCTGGTATTGTTCATTTTGTGTGCTGGGGGGTGCTGTGCTTTGTCAAACAGGTTCTTTCCACTTCTCTCCGAGGAAATCTTCCCGAACCGGTTGGGGGAGGGGCCGTGTGGGTTTGTTTTTGGAGCAGCTCTTTTTGGGGATTCTCTCCCAAATTTGCCCTAAACCAGGACAACATGGATCACCAGGGCTCTGACCAACGTGGGACCTCCAATGGGGGATGGAGCTGGAGCAGTGAACGAAGCTCCTCCTGAAGTTGGGGCGCTGGCAGGGCTTCCCTTAGCGGTGGTGTCACAGCAGAAGATGGAGGCCGAGAAGAAGAAGAAGGAGAATGGCTGGACACGCCCCCATTCCTCCATCTTGCCCCCTGAAGCCCCATTCTAAAAACCCCAAAAATCTATTTTCCACTCTGTGATTTTTCACCTTCTTCTTCTCTATTTTCCATTTTCCTCATCAATTCTATTTCCGACTCAGAGTCTCTCACTGGTTTCCCTTTCCAACCGCGTCGACGCGCCCGCGGAGAAAAAAATTGGGGGTTTTGTGATTGGCTCTGAAAATTTGGAGTTTTGGTGAGGGGTTTACGGGGTCTCTGCAAAAATTTGGGGGTTTTCTGAAGGGTCAAAGGGGTGGCTGGGAAAATTGAGAGATTTTGTGATTGGCTGTGAAAATCTTGGGGTTTTTTGATTGGCTGCAAAACTTTGGGGGTTTTGGGAGGGGTTGATGGGGTGGCTGCAAAGGTTTGGGGGTTTTGTGATTGGCTCTGAAAATTTGGGGGTTTTGGGAGAGGTTGATAGGGCCCCTGTGAAAATTTTGGGGGTTTGTGAGTGGTCGGTGGGGCTGCTGTGAAAATTTGGGGGTTTTGTGATTGGTTGCGAAAATTTGGGGGTTTTGGGAGGGGTTGATGGGATGGCTGTGAAGATTTGGGGGTTTTGGGATTGGCTGCAAAAATTTGGGGGTTTTGGGAGGGGTTGATGCGGTGGCTGTGAAGATTTGGGGGTTTTTTTGATTGGCTGTGAAAATTTGGGGAATTGGTGAGGGGTGGCTGTGAAAATTTGGGGATTTTGTGATTGGCTGCGAAAACGTGGGAGTTTTGTGATTGGTTGTGAAAATTTGGGGGGTTTTGTGAGGGGCCAACCGCATTGCTGGAAAAATTTCGGGGGTTTTGTGATTGACTGCCAAAAATTCTGGGGTTTTGTGAGTGGTCGATGGGGCGGCTGTGAAAATTTGGGGGTTTTGTGATTGGCTGAGAAAATTTGGGGCTTTGGGAGGGGTCGATGGATTGGCTGCAAAAATGGGGGCTTTGGGGATTGGCTGCAGGCCTGGGGCTTGGTGCTTTTCTCCAAAATTCTGTCCCTCCAAAGTTGATCCCGGACAGACGGACAGACCTGGCCTGGCCTCCCAGGGACCCCCTCTGGGCTGTCCTGGAGATGGGATCGGGTTGAGCGGCTTGGCTCGGGGATTCTGGGGAGATCGGCGCCCATTTGGGGTCTCCGGGGGGGAATTTGGGGCTTCCCGGGGGATTTGGGGGGTTCCCAAGTCCAGCAGATCCCAGAGCCTCCGTCCCTGGCTCCGGCAGATCACAGATCCGGTGGGTCCTGGAGCTGCCTTGGCAGATCCCAGAGATTCCTGTTCCAGCTCATCCCAGCACCTGTGGATCCCAGGACCGGCAGATCCCTGATCTGGTGGGTCCTGGCAGATCCCATGCCCAGATCCCCACGGAGCGACTGCCGCAGCCTCAGTGGATCCCAGCTCCAGTGGATCCCCAATCTCAGGTAGCCCGGTCACAGATCATCCCAGCCCCAGCTGCTCCCGGATCCAACGGATCCCAGATCCCAGCAGATCCCGGTCCCAGCAGCCGTTGATCCCAGTCACAGTTGATCCCAGCCCAGCAGCTCCAGGCCCAGCAGATCCCAGATCCCAGTGGCTCCCAGACCCAGATCCCCAGAGGGCAACTGCCCCCAGTCCAGCAGTTCCCAGATCCCAGCAGATCCCAGCAGATCCTGGACCCCAGCAGATCCCAGCCCCAGGAGGTCCCAGCCCCAGCAGATCCCAGCTTTGGTGGGTCCCGGATCCAGTGGATCCCAGCCTGGCATCTCCCAGCCACAGGAGATCCCAGATCAAAACCAGATCCCCATCCCAGAAGATCCTGGAGATCCCAGTTTGGGATCATCCCTGCATCCAGTGATCCCTGATCCAGCAGGTCCCAGATCCAGTGGATCCCAGATCCAGAAACCCAAAACCTGGCAGATCCCAGGTCTGGCAGATCCCGGCCCCACTGGATCCTGTCCCAGCAGATCCCAGATCCCCAAACCCCAAAGCCGGTGGATCCCAGCCCCAGTGGATCCCTGACCCCTGACCCGAATGCCCCAAACCCGGCAGATCCCGGAGATCCCAGATCCGGAGATCCCAGATCCAGAGATCCCAGTTCGGGATCATCCGTGCATCCACTGATTCCTGATCCAGCAGATCTCATCCCAGTGGATTCCTAATCCACAAACCCCGAGCCTGGCAGATCCCAGATCCAGGAAACCCCAGCCCCAGTGGATCCCGGCCCAGCAGATCCCAGTTCCAGACACCACAAACCCAGCAGATCCTGGATCCACTGGATCCCATCCCATCCCAGTGCATCCCGTTGATCCCAGTCCCGCAGATCCTGAATACAGCCCATCCCATTGGATCCCAGCGGATCCCATTGGATCCTGTCCATCCTGGTCCCGCAGGTCCCAGATCCATCGGATCCCAGTGGATCCCATTGGATCCGGTCAATTCCATCCCCTCCGACTGATCCCACTGATCCCACTGGATCCCACTGGATCCCACTGGATCCCACTGACCCCATCAGATCCCATCAGATCCCATTGATCCCATTGATCCCACTGGATCCCATGGGTCCCACTGGATCCCATCGGATCCCATTGATCCCATTGATCCCATTGATCCCATCAATCCCACCGGATCCCACCGGATCCCATCGATCCCACTGGATCCCACTGGGTCCCATTGACCCCATCAGATCCCATCAGATCCCATTGATCCCATTGATCCCACTGGATCCCATGGGTCCCACTGGATCCCATCGGATCCCATTGATCCCATCGATCCCATTGATCCCATCAATCCCACCGGATCCCATCAGATCCCACCGGATCCCATTGATCCCATCGGATCCCACTGGATCCCGGTCCCGGTCCCTCCCGGCACCCACCGGTCCCAGCCCCACCCCAAACCAATCCCCTCATTAGCATTTCATTTGCATAAGATCCCCTTTATTTCCTCCCCCCCTCCCCCCCAGACCCTGCCTAAGCCCGTGATTTGCATCTCATTTGCATAAGAATGTCTTCCCCCAAACACCCCCTCACAGACCCTGCCTGCAGCCTAATTTGCATCTCATTTGCATAAATACAGCCTAGACAGCCTCAGGACCTCTCAAGTAACTGTCCTGTGCCCCTCATTAGCACCTCATTTGCATAAGAATCCATTCATTTCCCCCTAGACTTCCCCAAAACAGCCCCAGGCACCCTCCCTGTGCCCCTAATTTGCATCTAATTTGCATAGGAAGATCATAAAGCAAACAAACCCCCTTGAAACACCTCTAAGGGCTGTCCCTCGACCCTAATTTGCATCTAATTTGCATAAAACCACCTTAATTTCCCCAAACCCTCCCAAAAACATTTCCAGAGACTCTCCCATGTCCCTCATTAGCATCTCATTTGCATTAAAAGCCCCCAAATCCAAAACGGCCAATCAGGACAAGGCACCATCAGATCCACCAATCCCCATTGGCTGCCTCCCCCTGGCCCCCCCCACTGCCGCCATCTTGGGGGCAGAGCCTCAACACCTGCGGCCATCTTGGGGGCGTGGACTTTATTTCATCCACCATTTGGGGGTGTGGCCTTGATGCCTTTGGGGGCGTGGCCTCAGAGATGAGGGCCATATTGGGGGCGTGGCCTCTGCACCCTTTGGGGGCGTGGCCTCAACATAATTTGGGGGCGGGGCCTGCGTCTTGTCGGCCATCTTGGGGGTGTGGTCCGGGTAGCATTTTGGGGGCGTGGTCTGCAATTTTCTGGCCATCTTGGGGGTGTGGTCACAGCATTATTTTGGGGCTGGGCCCGCAAGTTGTCGGCCATCTTGGGGGTGTGGTCTTGGTATCTTTTGGAGGTGTGGCCTGTGATGTGTCGGCCATCTTGTGGGTGTGGTCTCAGCATCATTTTGGGCGTGGTCTGCACCTCGTTGGCCATCTTGGGGGCGTGGCCTCGGCAGCATTTCCGGGGTGTGGTCTCCATGTTGTCGGCCATCTTCTGCTCATGGTCCGGGCATGCTGGCGGCCATCTTGGTGGGCGTGGCTCGGCTCAGGCGGCCACCTCGAGGTCCCCCATGCGGAGGGTGCCGGTGTCGTCGCCGGGGCTCAGCCCCCGCCAGCGGGACCCCCCTGGATAGGGGTGAAAATCCGACAGTTTGGGCAAAAGGAGCCGTTCGGGGGAAAAGAGGAATTTTGGGGGGAATCGGGGATTTTTTGGGGTGAAAAAAAGAGATTTTGGGGCAAAATTGGGGATTTTTTGGGGGAAATGAGGGGATTTGGGGGGGGATAATGGGGAAATTTGGGTGGAAATGAGAGATTTTAGGATCAAAACGGGCAATTTGGGGGCAGAAGGGCCAAGTTTGAAGGAAACCTGGAAATCTGAGTCCAAAATGAGAAATCTGAGGAGAGGAGAGCCCCATTTTGGGGTTCAAAGGGGCATTTTGGGGCAAAAGGAAATTTTTTTGCTAGGAATTCGGTGATTTGGGGGGATTTGGGGGAAAATCGGCAGTTTGGGGAGAGGAGGGGCAAATCTGGATGCAAATTGGGAAATTTGGGGCAAAATAGCTGATTTTCTAGCAAAGTGGGTAATTGGAGGGCAGGAATGGGCAATTTTGGGGAGAAAAATGTTAAATTTTGGACTAAAGGGGGAAATTCGGGGTCAAACTGAAAAATTTGGGGTTGAAATGGGCAATTTTGAGGGGATAATATTAATTTTTTTTTATAAAAATTGGGAAAGTTAGGTCAAAATTGGGCCAGAATTGTCAGCTTGGGGTCAAAATGGCGGATTTTGGGGAAAAATTGAAATAGTTCAGTTAAAAATGGGAGAGTTCGGGGAAATTTGAGAGTCAAAATCAGCGATTTGGGGCAAAATGGTCAATTTTGGGTCTAAATTAGAGAAAATTGGGGTAAAATCGGTGATTTGGGGCAAAATTCTCCAATTCTGGCCTGACAAGGAAAATTTTGGGGTTAAAATGGGAGATTTGGGGACATTTTGGGGTCCAACTCTTCCCTTCCCCCAACTGACCCCTCCTCCTCCGGCACAGCCAAACAGCCAATGGGATCGCCAGCAGCAGCAAGACCACGCCCACGACGCCACCGATGACCAATGGGAGGAACTCGAACTCAGCTGGGGGCGAGAAACCCCCTCAAAAAAAAGCTGAGTCAGCAAATGCCCCAAAAACCCCAAAACCACCCCAAAAAACCCTGAGTCAGCAAATTCCCCAAAACCCCCAAAACTGACCCAAAAACCCTGAGTCAGCAAATTCCCCAAAAACCCCAAAACCACCCCAAAAACGCTCTTGGGTCAGTGAATGCCCCGAACCCCCGAAACCGCCCCAAAATATCCCCAGGCTCAGCAAATAACCCCAAAAATCCCCAAAACCGCCCCAAAAAAAATCCCTTGGTCAGCAAATACCCCAAAAACCCCAAAAATCACCCCAAAAAACCCAGGGCAGTGGGCGTGGTCAGTGGGCGTGGTCATGGCTGGAGGGTGTGGTCAGCTGTGGGTGTGGTCATTGGGTGGGTGTGGTCCTTGAGGGTGTGTTCAGCAAGGTGGGTGTGGTCAATGGGGTGGGAGGGATCAGTGTGAGTGGGCGTGGCCTTTGGGGCATGGTCATTGGAGTGGGCGTGGACATTTTGATGGGCGTGTCCATTCTGGGGTGACCAACTAGTGGGTGTGGCCATTTTGGGTGTGGTCATTCAAGTGGGTGTGGCTAGTTTGGTGGGTGTGGTCAAGAGGGGTGGGGGCAAGGGGGTGGGTGTGGCCCTTTTGAAGGGTGTGGCCATCTGGGTGTTGTTATTGCAGTGGGTGTGGCCACTGTAGTGGGCGTGGCCAGTCAGCTGGGACTGACCATTTGCATGGGTGTGGCCAACCCCACTGAATCCCAACATGGCCCCTCCCCCTCCCTTTTTTCCCCAAATCCTCCATTTTCCCCCCAAAACCCCTCCCCCACCTACCCACGACCACCACGGCCACGCCTTGGCTGGGCGGGGCCTCCACCCAGGCCCCGCCCACCTCCTCCTCCAGCAGGCAGCTGAAATTCCCAGAAAATTCCGGGGAAATCCGCGGGAACAGCAGCTCCGACCCGTCCCCGGCGACCTCACCGATGACGTCACCGATGACGTCACCGATGACATCACCAGCCAGCTCGGCGCCGTCGCGGAAGAAGCGGAAGCGGCGCCGGAAGTGGCGCGGGGGGGCGGAGCAAGTGAGGCGCAGCCGGTGACCCGCGGCGACCACGCCCGAGGGAGGCTCCACCCACAGCACCGGGGCGGGGCACGGGTCTGAGCAGGGGGAGGGGAGAAACAAATTGGGGTGAAATCGGTGGAATCGGAGATTTCAAAATTCGGGTGGGAAAAGGCGCAGAAATGGCCTCAAAATTCGATTTTTTTGGAGGGAAAAAAGCCAAAAAATCGCCCCAAATTCAATTTTTTGGAGGTGGGAATGGAGAAGATGGAGAAGATGGAGAAGATGGAGAAGAACCACCCAATTTTTCCCAAAATTCTCTCTTTTTTTGGTTGAAAGAGGTTTCTCCCTGATCCTGGTTGGGTTGGGCTTGGACTGGGACATAAAAGCCAAAAAATGGCCCCAAATTCAATTTTTTGGAGGTGGGAATGGAGAAGATGGAGAAGAACCTCCCAAATTTTCCCAGAATTCCAATTTTTGGTGACTTTAGGAATTTTGGGACCCCCCCCTGGATGGTCCTGGACGTGCCGGGGGAGATTCTGGGGTTGGGTCAAAAAGGCCAAAAGTGGCTCCTGGAAATTTCAATATTTTGGAAAAAATGGGAAAAAACACCTTGAAATCTTCAAACTTGGACATTCAGGAGGAGATTTGGGGTCATGACCTGACCAAACCAAACCCGAGCCATCCAAACCCAACCAAACGCAACCAGACCCCACCAAACCCAACCAAACCCAACCCAACCATGACCCAACCAAACTCAACCAGACCCCACCAAACCCAACCAAACCCAACCCAACCCAACCAAACCCAACCCAACCAAACCCAACCCAACTAAACTCAACCAAACCCAACCAGACACCACCCAACACAACCCAAACCAACCAAACCCAACCCAACCCAACCAAATCCAACCCAACCCAACCAAACCCAACCAAACCCTACCAGACCCCACCCAACACAACCCAACCAAACCCAACCAAACCCAACCAGACCCAACCCAACCCAACCAAACCCAACCAAACCCAACCAGACCCCACCCAACCCAACCAAACCCAACCAAACCCAACCAGACCCCACCCAACCCAACCCAACCAAACCCAACCCAGCCCAACCAGACCCAACCCAACCCAACCCAACCAAACCCAACCCAACCATGACCCAACCAAACTCAACCGTGGCTCAACCACACCCAACCATGACTCAACCCAACCCAACCATGGCTCAACCCAACCAAACCCAACCCAACCATGACCAAGCCAAACCCAACCACACCCAACCAAACTCAGCCACACCCAACTACACCCAACCAACCCAACCATGACCCAACCATGACCCAACAAACCCAACCATGACCCAACAAACCCAACCATGACCCAACCATGACCCAACCAACCCAACCATGACCCAACCAACCCAACCATGACCCAACCAACCCAACCATGACCCAACCATGACCCAACCAACCCAACCATGACCCAACCAACCCAACCATGACCCAACCAAATCCAACCAAACTCAACCAAACCAAACCACACCCAACCAAACCCAACCATGGCTAAGCCCAACCCAACCATGACCCAGCCCAACCAAACTCAACCACATCCAACCAAACCCAACCCAACCATGACCTGTCCACAGCCAATCAAAGCCAACCGTGACCCAACCAGACCCAACCCAACCAAACTCGACCACACCCAACCATGGCCCAACCAAACTCAACCAAACTCAACCAAACTCAACCAGGACCCAACCACACCCAAACCAATGCCAACCATGGCCCAACCAAACTCAACCCAACCCAACCAAACCCAACCCAACCCAACAAAACCAAATCAAACCCAACCAGACCCAACCAAGGCTCAACCACACCCAACCATGACCAAACTCAACCCAGCCAAACCCAACCATGACCCAAGCCAACCTATGGCCCAACCCAACCCAACTTAACCCAACCCAACCATGACCCAACCCAACCAAACCCAACCATGACCCAACCACACCAAACCGAATCCAGCCAAACCCAACCACACCCAACCAAACCCAACCCAACCCAACCATGACCCAACCATAAACCAACCCAACCATGACCCAACCACACCAAACCGAATCCAGCCAAACCCAACCACACCCAGGCAAACCCAACCCAACCCAACCATGACCCAACCCAGCCAAACCCAACCCAACCATGACCCAACCACACCAAACCGAATCCAACCACACCCAACTAAACTCAACCATGTCCAAGAATGACCCAACCCAACCCAACCATGACCCAACCCAACCCAACCCAACCATGACCCAACCACACCAAACTGAATCCAAACACACCCAACTAAACTCAACCATGTCCAAGCATGACCCAACCCAACCCAACCCAACCATGACCCAAACAAACCCAACCCAACCAAACCCAACCCAACCATGGCCCAACCAAACTCAACCACACCCAACCCATCCAAACCCAACCAAACCTAACCATGACCCAACCATGACCCAACCATGACCCAACCATGACCCAACCATGGCCCAACCAAACCCAACCACACCAAACCATGACCCAACCACACCAAACCGAATCCAACCACACCCAACTAAACTCAACCATGTCCAAGCATGACCCAACCCAACCCAACCATGGCCCAACCCAACCCAACCAATCCCAACCAAACCCAACCAAACCCAACCCAACCATGGCCCAACCCAACCATGACCCAACCAAACTCAACCACATCCAACCCAACCAAAGCCAACCATATTGAACCAAACTCAACACAACCCAACCATGGCCCAACTCAACCCATCCAAACCCAACCACACCCAACCAAACCCAACCAAACTCAATCACACCCAACCAAACTCAATCACACCCAACCAAACCCAACCCAACTCAACACAACCCAACCATGGCCCAACCCAACCCATCCAAACCCAACCAAACCTAACCATGACCCAACCATGACCCATCCAAACCCAACCACACCCAACCACACCCAACCAAACCCAACCACACCCAACCAAACCCAACCAAACTCAATCACACCCAAACAAACCCAACCCAACTCAACACAACCCAACCATGGCCCAACCCAACCCATCCAAACCCAACCAAACCTAATCATGACCCAACCATGACCCAACCAAACGCAACCAAACCCAACCAAACCCAATCACACCCAACCATGGCCCAACCAAACCCAACCATGGCCCAACCAAACCCAACCACACCCAACCAAACCCAACCACACCCAACCATGGCCCAACCACACCCAACCACACCCATCCAAACCCAACCGCACCCAACCAAACCCAACCCACCTTGCCCCTCCCCCCTTCCCACCTCCTCAACCTTCTCCAACCCCAACCCCGCGGCGCCTCCACACTCAAAACGCGCCGATTTCACCCCAAAATCACCTTCCACCACCACGCGGACGGCGCGGCTGGGGTAGGAGGCGATCCAGCGCCCCTCGGTCATCTCCTCGTAGCGGCAGCTGAAGTTCCCGGTCTGGTTCTGGCCGCTCCTCTCCACCCGCAGCCGGACGCTTCCGGAACCTTCCGGGACCTCCTGGGCCACCTCGAGCTCCTCCTGGAGGAAGCGGAAGCGGCGCGGGGCGGGGCCGGGCGGGGCCGCGCAGAGGAAGACGAGGGGCTGCCCTTCCACCGTGACCACGGAGGGCGTCACCGTCAGGTTGGGTGGGGTCGGGCGGTCTGGAGGGACGGGAGGAGACAAAGGCGGGGTCGGGTCCAAAACGGGTGGGTTTGGGGTAAAAAAGTCCCGGTTGGACCAAAGCCAACAATTTGGGGATGGATTTTGGGTTAAAAAGGCCCTGTTGGGTGGAAAAGTCAAGGTTGGACCTCAAGGAGATAAATTTGGGATGAAACCATGGAATCGGGTAGAGAAGTCAACGT
The DNA here is from genome assembly GCF_027477595.1 of Haemorhous mexicanus. Taxonomy (NCBI): domain Eukaryota; kingdom Metazoa; phylum Chordata; class Aves; order Passeriformes; family Fringillidae; genus Haemorhous; species Haemorhous mexicanus. Next base: position 14,813,224 of record NC_082356.1, on the reverse strand, counting down.
CGGGTGGAAAAGTCAAGGTCGGACCTCAACGGGGAGGAATTTTGAGATAAAAATGAGCCTGGTGGAGAAAACCCCAACATTTTGGCCAACGGGGACAAATTTTGGGGTAAAAAGGCCAAATTGGGTGGAAAAGTCAAGGTGGGACCTCAACAGGGAAAAATTTTGGGGTAAAAACGCCCGTGTTGGACCAAACCCCAACAATTTGGTCAATGGGGACAAATTTTGGGGTAAAAAGGCCCAGTTGGAGACTAAAGTCCAGGTTGGACCTCAACAGGGACGGATTTTGGGATGGAAACGCCCAGTTGAGTAGAAAAGTCAACATTGGGTGGAAAAGTCAACGTTGAACCTCAGCAGGGACGGATTTTGGGGTAAAAACGCCCCCGTTGGACCAAACCCCAACAGTTTGGTCAATGGGGACGGATTTTGGGGTAAAAAGGCCCAGTTGGAGACAAAAGTCAAGGTTGGACCTCAACGGGGATGGATTTGGGGATAAAAATGCCAAATTGGGTGGAGAAGTCACGGTTGGGTGGAAACATCCAGGTGGGACCTCAACGGGGATGAATTTTGGGGTAAAAATGGCCAAATTGGGTGGAAAAGTCAAGGTGGGACCTCAACAGGAGCAAATTTTGGTGTAAAAATGGCCAAATTGGGTGGAAAAGTCAAGGTGGGACCTCAACAGGGACAACTTTTGGGGTAAAACCTCCCAGCTGGACACACAAGTCAACGCTGGACCTCAACGGGAACAAATTTTGGGATGGAAACGCCCCCGTTGGACCAAACCCCAACATTTTGGTCAATGGGGAACAAATTTTGGGATAAAAATGCCCAGTTGGAGACAAAAGTCCAGGTTGGACCTCAACAGGGACGGATTTTGGGATGAAAACTTCCCCGTTGGACCAAAACCCAACGTTTTTGTCAGCAGGGATGAGTTTGGGGGTAAAACCACCCAGTTGGGTGGAGAAGTCAAGGTTGGGTGGAGAAGTCAAGGTTGGGTGGAAAAGTCAAGGTTGGGTGGAGAAGTCAAGGTTGAGGCTCAATGGGGACGGATTTTGGGATAAAAATGTCCAATTGGAGACAAAAGCCATGGTTGGACCTCAACAGGGATGGATTTGGGGATAAAAATGCCAAATTGGGTGGAGAAGTCACAGTTGGGTGGAAACATCCAGGTGGGACCTCAATGGGGATGAATTTTGGTGTAAAAATGCCAAATTGGGTGAAAAAGTCATGGTTGGACCTCAACAGGGACAAATTTTGGGGTAAAACCTCCCAGTTGGACACACAAGTCAACGCTGGACCTCAACGGGAACAAATTTTGGGATGGAAACGCCCCCGTTGGACCAAACCCCAACATTTTGGGCAATGGGGACAAATTTTGGGGTAAAAAGGCCCAGTTGGAGACAAAAGTCCAGGTTGGACCTTAACAGGGATGGATTTGGGGATGAAAACTTCCCCGTTGGACCAAAACCCAACGTTTTTGTCAGCAGGGATGAGTTTTGGGGTAAAACCGCCCAGTTGGGTGGAGAAGTCAAGGTTGGGTGGGAAAGTCAAGGTTGGGTGGAGAAGTCAAGGTTGAGGCTCAATGGGGAACAAATTTTGGGATAAAAATGTCCAATTGGAGACAAAAGCCATGGTTGGACCTCAACAGGGATGGATTTGGGGATAAAAAAGCCAAATTGGGTGGAGAAGTCACGGTTGGGAGGAAAAGTCCAGGTGGGACCTCAACAGGAGCAAATTTTGGGGTAAAAACACCAAATTGGGTGGAAAAGTCAAGGTGGGACCTCAACAGGAGCAAATTTTGGGGTAAAAATGCCAAATTGGGTGGAAAAGTCATGGTGGGACCTCAACATGAGCAAATTTTGGGATAAAAACTCCCAGCTGGACACACAAGTCAACGCTGGACCTCAACGGGAACAAATTTTGGGATGGAAACGCCCTCGTTGGACCAAACCCCAACATTTTGGTCAATGGGAACAAATTTTGGGGTAAAAAGGCCCAGTTGGAGACAAAAGTCATGGTTGGACCTCAACAGGGACGGATTTTGGGATGAAAACTTCCCCGTTGGACCAAAACCCAACGTTTTTGTCAGCAGGGATGAGTTTGGGGGTAAAACCACCCAGTTGGGTGGAGAAGTCAGGGTTGGGTGGGAAAGTCAAGGTTGGGTGGAGAAGTCAAGGTTGAGGCTCAATGGGGACGGATTTTGGGATAAAAATGCCCAATTGTGGACAAAAGTCAAGGTTGGACCTCAACAGGGATGGATTTGGGGATAAAAATGCCAAATTGGGTGGAGAAGTCATGGTTGGGAGGAAAAGTCCAGGTGGGACCTCAACAGGAGCAAATTTTGGGGTAAAAATGCCAAATTGGGTGAAAAAGTCAAGGTGGGACCTCAACAGGGACAAATTTTGGGGTAAAACCTCCCAGTTGGACACACAAGTCAACGCTGGACCTCAACGGGAACAAATTTTGGGATGGAAACGCCCCCGTTGGACCAAACCCAACATTTTGGTCAATGGGGACAAATTTTGGGGTAAAAAGGCCCAGTTGGAGACAAAAGTCAAGGTTGGACCTCAATGGGGATGGATTTTGGGATGGAAACGCCCAATTGAGTAGAAAAGTCAACATTGGGTGGAAAAGTCAACGGTGAAGCTCAGCAGGGATGGATTTTGGGGTAAAAACGCCCGTGTTGGACCAAAACCCAACATTTTGGGCAATGGGAACAAATTTTGGGGTAAAAAGGCCCAATTGGAGACAAAAGTCAAGGTTGGACCTCAACGGGGATGGATTTGGGGATAAAAATGCCAAATTGGGTGGAGAAGTCACAGTTTGGGTGGAAACATCCAGGTGGGACCTCAATGGGGATGAATTTTGGGGTAAAAATGGCCAAATTGGGTGGAAAAGTCAAGGTGGGACCTCAACAGGAGCAAATTTTGGGGTAAAAATGCCAAATTGGGTGGAAGAGTCAAGGTGGGACCTCAACAGGGACAAATTTTGGGGTAAAACCTCCCAGTTCGACACACAAGTCAACGCTGGACCTCAACGGGAACAAATTTTGGATGGAAACGCCCCCGTTGGACCAAACCCCAACATTTTGGGCAATGGGGACAAAATTTTGGGGTAAAAAGGCCCAGTTGGAGACAAAAGTCCAGGTTGGACCTCAACAGGGATGGATTTGGGGATGGAAACGCCCAATTGAGTAGAAAAGTCAACATTGGGTGGAAAAGTCAATGTTGAACCTCAGCAGGGATGGATTTTGGGGTAAAAACGCCCCCGTTGGACCAAAACCCAACATTTTGGGCAATGGGGACGGATTTTGGGGTAAAAAGGCCCAGTTGGAGACAAAAGTCAAGGTTGGACCTCAACAGAGATGGATTTGGGGATAAAAATGCCAAATTGGGTGGAGAAGTTACGGTTTGGTGGAAACATCCAGGTAGGACCTCAATGGGGATGAATTTTGGGGTAAAAATGGCCAAATTGGGTGGAAAAGTCATGGTGGGACCTCAACAGGGAAAAATTTTGGGATAAAAACTCCCAGCTGGACACACAAGTCAACGCTGGACCTCAACGGGAACAAATTTTGGGATGGAAACGCCCCCGTTGGACCAAACCCCAACATTTTGGTCAATGGGGACAAATTTTGGGGTAAAAAGGCCCAGTTGGAGACAAAAGTCCAGGTTGGACCTCAACGGGGATGGATTTTGGGATGAAAACTTCCCCGTTGGACCAAAACCCAACGTTTTTGTCAGCAGGGATGAGTTTGGGGGTAAAACCGCCCAGTTGGGTGGAGAAGTCAAGGTTGGGTGGAAAAGTCAAGGTTGGGTGGAGAAGTCAAGGTTGGGTGGAAAAGTCAAGGTTGGGTGGAAAAGTCAAGGTTGGGTGGAGAAGTCAAGGTTGAGGCTCAATGGGGACGGATTTGGGATAAAAATGCCCAATTGGAGACAAAAGCCATGGTTGGACCTCAACAGGGATGGATTTGGGGAATAAAAATGCCAAATTGGGTGGAGAAGTCACAGTTGGGTGGAAACATCCAGGTAGGACCTCAATGGGGATGAATTTTGGGGTAAAAATGGCCAAATTGGGTGGAAAAGTCATGGTGGGACCTCAACAGGGAAAAATTTTGGGATAAAAACTCCCAGCTGGACACACAAGTCAACGCTGGACCTCAACGGGAACAAATTTTGGGATGGAAACGCCCCCGTTGGACCAAACCCAAACATTTTGGTCAATGGGGACAAATTTTGGGGTAAAAAGGCCCACTTGCAGACAAAAGTCAAGGTTGGACCTCAACGGGGATGGATTTTGGGATGAAAACTTCCCCGTTGGACCAAAACCCAACGTTTTTGTCAGCAGGGATGAGTTTGGGGGTAAAACCACCCAGTTGGGTGGAGAAGTCAAGGTTGGGTGGGAGAAGTCAAGGTTGAGGCTCAATGGGGACGGATTTTGGGATAAAAATGCCCAATTGGAGACAAAAGCCATGGTTGGACCTCAACAGGGATGGATTTGGGGATAAAAATGCCAAATTGGGTGGAGAAGTCACAGTTGGGTGGAAACATCCAGGTGGGACCTCAATGGGGATGAATTTTGGGGTAAAAATGGCCAAATTGGGTGGAAAAGTCAAGGTGGGACCTCAACAGGAGCAAATTTTGGTGTAAAAATGCCAAATTGGGTGAAAAAGTCATGGTGGGACCTCAACAGGGACAAATTTTGGGGTAAAACCTCCCAGTTCGACACACAAGTCAACGCTGGACCTCAACGGGAACAAATTTTGGGATGGAAACGCCCCCGTTGGACCAAACCCCAACAATTTGGTCAATGGGGACAAATTTTGGGGTAAAAAGGCCCAGTTGGAGACTAAAGTCAAGGTTGGACCTCAACGGGGATGGATTTTGGGATGAAAACTTCCTCGTTGGACCAAAACCCAACGTTTTTGTCAGCAGGATGAGTTTGGGGGTAAAACCGCCCAGTTGGGTGGAGAAGTCAAGGTTGGGTGGAGAAGTCAAGGTTGGGTGGAGAAGTCAAGGTTGAGGCTCAAGTTGGCCAGTGGGGAACGGATTTTGGGATAAAAATGCCCAATTGGGGACAAAAGTCAAGGTTGGACCTCAACGGGGATGGATTTGGGGATAAAAATGCCAAATTGGGTGGAGAAGTCACAGTTGGGTGGAAACATCCAGGTGGGACCTCAATGGGGATGAATTTTGGGGTAAAAATGGCCAAATTGGGTGAAAAAGTCAATGTGGGACCTCAACAGGAGCAAATTTTGGTGTAAAAATGCCAAATTGGGTGGAAAAGTCAAGGTGGGACCTCAACAGGGACAAATTTTGGGGTAAAAACGCCCGTGTTGGACACACAAGTCAACGCTGGACCTCAACGGGAACAAATTTTGGGATGGAAACGCCCCCGTTGGACCAAACCCCAACATTTTGGGCAATGGGGACAAATTTTGGGTAAAAAGGGCCCAGTTGGAGACAAAAGTCCAGGTTGGACCTCAACAGGGACAAATTTTGGGATGGAAACTTCCCCGTTGGACCAAAACCCAACGTTTTTGTCAGCAGGGATGAGTTTTGGGGTAAAACCGCCCAGTTGGGTGGAGAAGTCAAGGTTGGGTGGAGAAGTCAAGGTTGGGTGGAGAAGTCAAGGTTGAGGCTCCATGGGGACGGATTTTGGGATAAAAATGCCCAATTGGAGACAAAAGCCATGGTTGGACCTCAACGGGGATGGATTTGGGGATAAAAATGCCAAATTGGGTGGAGAAGTCACAGTTGGGTGGAAACATCCAGGTGGGACCTCAATGGGGATGAATTTTGGGGTAAAAATGGCCAAATTGGGTGAAAAAGTCAAGGTGGGACCTCAACAGGAGCAAATTTTGGGGTAAAAACTCCCAGCTAGACACACAAGTCAACGCTGGACCTCAACGGGAACAAATTTTGGGATGGAAACGCCCCCGTTGGACCAAACCCCAACAATTTGGTCAATGTGGACAAATTTTGGGGTAAAAAGGCCCAGTTGGAGACAAAAGTGCAGGTTGGACCTCAACAGGGATGGATTTGGGGATAAAAATGCCAAATTGGGTGGAGAAGTCACGGTTGGGTGGAAAAGTCAAGGTGGGACCTCAATGGGGATGAATTTTGGGGTAAAAATGGCCAAATTGGGTGGAAAAGTCAAGGTGGGACCTCAAAAGGAACAAATTTTGGTGTAAAAATGCCAAATTGGGTGAAAAAGTCAAGGTGGGACCTCAACAGGAGCAAATTTTGGGGTAAAAACTCCCTGTTGGACACACAAGTCAACGCTGGACCTCAACGGGAACAAATTTTGGGATGGAAACGCCCCCGTTGGACCAAACCCTTCCATTTTGGTCAATGGGGACAAGTTTTGGGGTAAAAAGGCCCAGTTGGAGACAAAAGTCATGGTTGGACCTCAACAGGGATGGATTTGGGGATAAAAATGCCAAATTGGGTGGAGAAGTCACAGTTGGGTGGAAACATCCAGGTAGGACCTCAATGGGGATGAATTTTGGGGTAAAAATGGCCAAATTGGGTGAAAAAGTCAAGGTGGGACCTCAACAGGAACAAATTTTGGGGTAAAAACACCAAAATGGGTGAAAAAGTCATGGTTGGACCTCAGAAAGGAAAAATTTGGGATAAAAATGGCCCCGTTGGACAAAACCCAACAATTTGGTCAATGGAGATGGATTTTGGTGTAAAAATGGCCAAATTGGGTGGAAAAGTCCAGGTGGGACCTCAACAGGAGCAAATTTTGGGGTAAAAATGCCAAATTGGGTGGAAAAGTCATGGTGGGACCTCAACAGGGACAAATTTTGGGGTAAAACCTCCCAGCTGGACACACAAGTCAACGCTGGACCTCAACGGGAACAAATTTTGGGATGGAAACGCCCCCGTTGGACCAAACCCCAACATTTTGGTCAATGGGGACAAATGTTGGGATAGAAATGCCAAACTTGGTGGAGAAGTCAACACTGGACCTCAAGGGGGACAAATTTTGGGATCAAAATGCCAAATTGGGTGGAAAAGTCAAGGTGGGACCTCAACGGGACCAAATTTTGGGCTAAACCCCCCCCAAAACCCCAACTCCGGGAGGTTCCAGCCCCAAACCTCGGACGTTGATGACCACGGCGGCGCTGGCCGGCGAGTGGAGGACGCCGCGGCCGCGCCGCAGGACGCTGTAGGAGCAGGTGTGGAAGCCGCCGTCGCGGGGGCCGGTGACGGTGAAGGAGTGGACGGACGTCGGGCGGGACGTGCGGACGTCGCTGACCCAGCCGGCCGTGCCGGTGAAGCGGAAGCCTTGGATGCGGTCGGAGCCGGGCGGCGGCGGCGCGGAGCAGGAGATGGACACGGTGTCGCCGATGAGGAACCGCGCCTTGGGCGGCGTCACCGAGATGTTGGGGGCGGGCGGGAGGAGGTCTGGGGGGGAAATGGAGTGGTGGGGAGGTGGGGATGGAGAAGGTGGAGAAGATGGAGAAGATCTGCCCATTTTTTCCCAAAATCCCAGATATTTTTGGTTGGATGAGGTTCCACCATGACCCTGGTTGGGTTGGGCTCAGGTTGGGTCCAAAAAGGCCAAAAAACGACCCAAAAAATTCAAGTTTTGGAGGTGGGGATGGAGAAGATGGAGAAGGTGGAGAAGAAGGTCCCAGTCTTGCCCCAAATCCTGATAAATGGCCCCAAAAAGTCCAAAATTACCTAAAAAATTCAATTTTGGTGGGGTGGGACAAGGTGGAGATGGAGAAGATGGAGAAGATGGAGAAGGTGGAGAAGATGGAGATTGTGGAGAAGGTGGAGAAGGTGGAGAAGGTGGAGATGGTGGAGAAGATGGAGAAGATGGAGGAGGTGGAGATTGTGGAGGAGGTGGAGAAGGTGGAGAAGGTGGAGAAGATGGAGAAGGTGGAGAAGGTGGAGAAGGTGGAGAAGGTGGAGAATGTCGAGAAGGTGGAGAAGGTGGAGAAGATGGAGAAGGTGGAGAAGGTGGAGAAGGTGGAGAAGGTGGAGAAGATGGAGAAGGTGGAGAAGGTGGAGAAGATGGAGAAGGTGGAGAAGGTGGAGAAGGTGGAGAAGGTGGAGAATGTCGAGAAGGTGGAGAAGGTGGAGAAGGTGGAGAAGGTGGAGAAGGTGGAGAAGATGGAGAAGATGGAGAAGGTGGAGAAGGTGGAGATGGTGGAGAAGGTGGAGAAGATGGAGAAGGTGGAGAAGGTGGAGAAGGTGGAGAATGTCGAGAAGGTGGAGAAGGTGGAGAATGTCGAGAAGGTGGAGAAGGTGGAGAAGGTGGAGAAGGTGGAGAAGGTGGAGAAGGTGGAGAAGGTGGAGGAGGTGGAGAAGGTGGAGATGGTGGAGAAGGTGGAGAAGATGGAGAAGGTGGAGAAGGTGGAGGAGGTGGAGAAGGTGGAGATGGTGGAGAAGGTGGAGGAGGTGGAGAAGGTGGAGATGGTGGAGGAGGTGAAGGTGGAGAAGGTGGAGAAGGTGGAGAAGGTGGAGAAGATGGAGAAGGTGGAGGAGGTGGAGAAGGTGGAGAAGATGGAGAAGGTGGAGAAGATGGAGAAGGTGGAGAAGATGGAGAAGATGGAGAAGGTGGAGAAGGTGGAGAAGGTGGAGAATGTCGAGAAGGTGGAGAAGGTGGAGAAGATGGAGAAGGTGGAGATGGTGGAGAAGATGGAGAAGGTGGAGAAGATGGAGAAGGTGGAGAAGGTGGAGAAGGTGGAGAAGATGGAGAAGGTGGAGAAGATGGAGAAGGTGGAGGAGGTGGAGAAGATGGAGAAGGTGGAGAAGAACCTCCCAATTTTCCCCGAATTCCTGATTTTTTTTCCTAAAATTCCCAATTTTTTTGGATGGAGGAGCTTCCACCGCGCCCCGCTGACGTTGGGTTTGGATTTGTCCAAAAAGCCCCAAAATGACCCAAAAATTCGAATTTTGGAGAAGAAAGTGGAGAAGATGCAGAAGAAGGTCCTGGTTTGACCCAAAATTGGGATTTTTGGGGAATTTTTCGTTACCTGAGGGCGTCGCCGGCCGGAAAAGGATCGGGAGAGAGGCTGGAAAAAAAGGGGATTAAAAATGGGGAAAATTGGGGAAAAATGGGAAAAATGGGAAAAATTGGGGAAAAATTGGGGAAAATTGGGAAAAATTGGGGAAAATTTGGGAAAAATTGGGGAAAATTGGGGAAAATGGGGAAAAATTGGGAAAAATGGGGGAAAATTTGGGGAAAAATTGGCGGGGAAAATTGGGGAAAATTTGGGTTAAAATGGAGAAAAATGGGGGGAAAATTGGGAAAAATTGGGGAAAATTGGGAAAAATTGGCGGGGAAAATTGGGGGAAAATGGGGAAAATTGGGGAAAATTGGGGAAAAATGGGAAAAATTGGGAAATATTGGGGAAAATGGGGAAAATTGGGGAAAATTGGGGGAAAATTGGGGAAAAATTGGGGAAATTGGGGGAAAATGGGAAAAATTGGGGGGGGAAATGGAAAAATTGGAAAATAGGGAAAAATGGGAAAAAAATTGGGGAAAATGGGGAAAAAAATTGGGGGGAAAATGGGGGAAAATTGGGGAAAATTGGGGAAAATTGGGGTAAAAATTGGGGAAAATTGAGGGAAATTGGGGTAAAATGGGAAAAATTGGGGGGGAATGGGGGAAAATGGGGAAAAATAGGAAAAATTGGGGGAAAATGGGGAAAAATTGGGGGAAATTGGGGAAAATTTGGGTTAAAATGGAGAAAATGGGGGGAAAATTGGGAAAAATTGGGGAAATTTGGGAAAATTGGGGGAAAATTGGGAAAAATTGGGGGAAATTGGGGAAATTGGAGGGGAAATGGGAAATTGGGGAAAATTGGGGAAAAATTGGGGAAATTGGGGAGAAATTGGGGAAAATTGGGGGTAAAATTGGGGAAAATTGGGGGAATTGGGGTAAAATGGGAAAATTGGGAGGAAATGGGGGAAATGGGGAAAATGGGGGAAAATTGGGGAAAATTGAGGGGGAAAATGGGAAAAATTGGGAGGAAATGGGGGGAAAATGGGGAAAAATAGGAAAAATTGGGGGAAAATTGGGGGAAAATGGGGAAAAATTGGGGGAAATTGGAGAAAATTGGGGAAAAATGGGAAAAATTGGGGGAAAATGGGGAAATTGGGGAAATTGGGGAAAATTGGGGGAAATTGGGGAAATTGGGGGAAAATGGGAAAATTGGAGGAAAAATGGAAAAAATTGGAAAAAATAGGGAAAAATGGGAAAAATGGGGAAAATTGGGAAAAATAGGGGGAAAATTGGAGGAAATTGGGGTTAAAATGGGGGAAATAAGTGGGGAAAATTTGGGGGAAATTGGGAGGGGAAAATGGGAAAATTGGGGGGGAAATGGGGAAAATAGGGGTAAAATTGGGGAAAATTGGGAAAAATTGGGGAGGAAATTGGGGTAAAATGGAGAAAATTTGGGGTTAAAATGGAGGAAAAATTGGG